>NW_027017722.1:323125-646250 GCF_036013445.1 Caloenas nicobarica
GCCCTCGACATCCTATCTCTTACGGCTCCTGAGCGTTGCTGTGTAGGAGATGAGGATGGTGTGCTCTGTAGTGCTCCTCAAGAAGGAATTGCCTTGGTCTTGCCACTGCTATCCAGTTGAAAAGGATTTGCATCCATGAGCCGAGCTTGGAAGGTGGCCCTGCCAGCACATTGTCTTGCAGCGGAGAACCTCCAGCAGCCTCATGCAAGGTTTTCTTCCCTCAGCCCCTGGCCTGTGATTCCAGCAGCTCCTCAAGTGCTTCCTGTGAGATGTGCTGGGGCTGCCCCCGGGCCAGCTCTGGCAGTGGACACGGGAGGCTGCTCCTCTGGATCCTGCGTGGGGCCTGGTGACCACTGCGTTGCCGGGTGCTGGCATTGTGCCATGGGGGTGACACAGCCGCATATGTGCAGCCCTTTGGAGGAAGCCTTTGGGGTGCTGGCTCCAAATCAGTCCCTGTACCTACAAAATAGGGGAGTAAGCAACCTAATAGAGTCCCTTTTTTGCAAAAAGACAGTGTGGATTTGTAGCCAGTGCAGCCTTCCTTCCAGTAGCAATACTGCCTGTAGTATCATGTATGGAGGCCTCAGGGCTCGCTCAGGGCTTGTCACGCAGAACTGCAGGCCTGACAGAGCAGAACTGCTCTCCTCTCCTCTCCTCTCCTCTCCTCTCCTCTCCTCTCCTCTCCTGTCCTCTCTTCTCCTCTCCTCTCCTCTCCTCTCGTCTCCTCTCCTCTCCTCTTCTCTTCTCTCCAGTCCGCCAGTCCAATATCTAAGAGACTGTTTGCCTGAAAGGACAGAGGGTTTTCAGTTCCAAAATCAATGTCAAGGACACATAACACAAAGAATTTTATTTTATTTTGTTGTTAATTTATTAATTTTCTTGATTTGATGTTAATTCCTGTTATGTTATTTCATGTCATTTTTTTTCCCTTTGTGACTCTGTTTCAGAACCCAGGCTCACAAGCACTAGCTCAAGCCCAAGTGTAGCCAGGAGTAGGCTGAGGTATTCTTCAGTTTAGCATGAGAAAAGATCCCTTGCAGGCTGGCAAAGGCAAGTCCCAGAGCTGCAGAGAGCAGCAGCAGGAATAGAGGCCAAGCTGTCCGCGGTTCCTGCAGAGGGAGAACCTTGACAAGGAGTTGTGGGACTGATCATGCACAAAAGAGGAAAAAGAAGAAGAAGAAGAAGAAGAAGAAGAAGAAGAGGAAGAAGAGGAAGAAGAGGAAGAAGAGGTGAGTGGTACCGTGGCATCTCTTCCAAAGCGTGACATGTAGCGATGACGAGCAGACTTTTTGCCTTCCACAACTTGTTTGGCTGCTGTGCTTCTTGGGCAGGGATGCATGAGAAGCACTCTGGTCCCTGCCAGGCGCTTGTGTTAGCTGCAGGGAGAGCTGAGAAGTGGCAGCTGCGGCTGCCAGCATGGTGGAGCATGAGCAGCCGGCTCCCAGGCCAAATGGCCCAAAGAAATGGTGGCAAGGGGCCATGCTGAGAAGTGCAGAGGAAGGCAAAAAACCGCCGGGGACCAGTGCCAATGTGCCCCGGGGGAAAAAGTTCCTTGTTGAGCCCAGTGCTGGCCATGGACTGTTCCCTGAGCATGTGAGCCAGACCTGGCTCCTTGTCCCACAGGCTGCTCATGCTTCGCAGGAGCTGCCCAAGCCCTATCCTCCCTTGAGCTGGAGCTATCTGGCGGACTTGCCAGAGTGCCCAAGTGCCTCTGAGCTGATGGAGCTTGTGGGCAAGAATCCTTGCTGTCCCTGTGTAGGACACCAGTGGGTGTTCCAAAGCACTGCAAGCCCTTGCAAGCCCTTGCAAGCCCTCGACATCCTATCTCTTACGGCTCCTGAGCGTTGCTGTGTAGGAGATGAGGATGGTGAGCTGTGCAGTGCTCCTCAAGAAGGAATTGCCTTGGTCTTGCCACTGCTATCCAGTTGAAAAGGATTTGCATCCATGAGCCGAGCTTGGAAGGTGGCCCTGCCAGCAGATTGTCTTGCAGCGGAGAACCTCCAGCAGCCTCATGCAAGGTTTTCTTCCCTCAGCCCCTGGCCTGTGATTCCAGCAGCTCCTCAAGTGCTTCCTGTCAGATGTGCTGGGGCTGCCCCCGGGCCAGCTCTGGCAGTGGACACGGGAGGCTGCTCCTCTGGATCCTGCGTGGGGCCTGGTGACCACTGCGTTGCCGGGTGCTGGCATTGTGCCATGGGGGTGACACAGCCGCATATGTGCAGCCCTTTGGAGGAAGCCTTTGGGGTGCTGGCTCCAAATCAGTCCCTGTACCTACAAAATAGGGGAGTAAGCAACCTAATAGAGTCCCTTTTTTGCAAAAAGACAGTGTGGATTTGTAGCCAGTGCAGCCTTCCTTCCAGTAGCAATACTGCCTGTAGTATCATGTATGGAGGCCTCAGGGCTCGCTCAGGGCTTGTCACGCATAACTGCAGGCCTGACAGAGCAGAACTGCTCTCCTCTCCTCTCCTCTCCTCTCCTCTTCTCTCCTCTCCTCTCCTCTTCTCTCATGTCCGCCAGTCCAATATCTAAGAGACTGTTTGCCTGAAAGGACAGAGGGGTTTCAGTTCCAAAATCAATTTCAAGGACACATAACACAATGAATTTTATTTTATTTTGTTGTTAATTTATTAATTTTCTTGATTTGATGTTAATTCATGTGATGTTTCTTCGTGTCATTTTTTTTCCCTTTGTGACTCTGTTTCAGAAGCCAGGCTCACAAGCATTAGCTCAAGCCCAAGTGTAGCCAGGAGTAGGCTGAGGCATTCTTCAGTTTAGCCTGAGAAAAGATCCCTTGCAGGCTGGCAAAGGCAAGTCCCAGAGCTGCAGAGAGCAGCAGCAGGAATAGAGGCCAAGCTGTCCGCGGTTCCTGCAGAGGGAGAACCTTGACAAGGAGTTGTGGGACTGACCATGCACAAAAGAGGAGGAAGAAGAAGAAGAAGAAGAAGAAGAAGAAGAAGAAGAGGAAGAAGAGGAAGAAGAGGTGAGTGGTACCGTGGCATCTCTTCCAAAGCGTGACATGTAGCGATGACGAGCAGACTTTTTGCCTTCCACAACTTGTTTGGCTGCTGTGCTTCTTGGGCAGGGATGCATGAGAAGCGCTCTGGTCCCTGCCAGGCGCTTGTGTTAGCTGCAGGGAGAGCTGAGAAGTGGCAGCTGCGGCTGCCAGCATGGTGGAGCATGAGCAGCCGGCTCCCAGGCCAAATGGCCCAAAGAAATGGTGGCAAGGGGCGGTGCTGAGAACTGCAGAGGAAGGCAAAAAACCGCCGGGGACCAGTGCCAATGTGCCCCGGGGGAAAAAGTTCCTTGCTGAGCCCAGTGCTGGCCATGGGCTGTTCCCTGAGCATGTGAGCCAGACCTGGCTCCTTGTCCCACAGGCTGCTCATGCTTCCCAGGAGCTGCCCAAGCCCTATCCTCCCTTGAACTGGAGCTATGTCGCGGACTTGCCAGAGTGCCCAAGTGCCTCTGAGCTGATGGAGCTTGTGGGCAAAAATCCTTGCTGTCCCTGTGTAGGACACCAGTGGGTGTTCCAAAGCACTGCAAGCCCTTGCAAGCCCTTGCAAGCCCTCGACATCCTATCTCTTACGGCTCCTGAGCGTTGCTCTGTAGGAGATGAGGATGATGAGCTGTGCAGTGCTCCTCAAGAAGGAATTGCCTTGGTCTTGCCACTGCTATCCAGTTGAAAAGGATTTGCATCCATGAGCCGAGCTTGGAAGGTGGCCCTGCCAGCAGATTGTCTTGCAGCGGAGAACCTCCAGCAGCCTCATGCAAGGTTTTCTTCCCTCAGCCCCTGGCCTGTGATTCCAGCAGCTCCTCAAGTGCTTCCTGTCAGATGTGCTGGGGCTGCCCCCGGGCCAGCTCTGGCAGTGGACACGGGAGGCTGCTCCTCTGGATCCTGCGTGGGGCCTCGTGACCACTGCGTTGCCGGGTGCTGGCATTGTGACATGGGGGTGACACAGCCGCATATGTGCAGCCCTTTGGAGGAAGCCTTTGGGGTGCTGGCTCCAAATCAGTCCCTGTAGCTACAAAATAGGGGAGTAAGCAACCTCATAGAGTCCCTTTTTTGCAAAAAGACAGTGTGGATTTGTTGCCAGTGCAGCCTTCCTTCCAGTAGCAATACTGCCTGTAGTATCATGGATGGAGGCCTCAGGGCTCGCTCAGGGCTTGTCACGCAGAACTGCAGGCCTGACAGAGCAGAACTGCTCTCCTCTCCTCTCCTCTCCTCTCCTCTCCTCTCCTCTCCTCTCCTCTCCTCTCCTCTCCTCTCCTCTCCTCTCATGTCCGCCAGTCCAATATCTAAGAGACTGTTTGCCTGAAAGGACAGAGGGGTTTCAGTTCCAAAATCAATGTCAAGGACACATAACACAATGAATTTGATTTTATTTTGTTGTTAATTTATTAATTTTCTTGATTTTATGTTAATTCATGTGATGTTTCTTCGTGTCATTTTTTTTCCCTTTGTGACTCTGTTTCAGAAGCCAGGCTCACAAGCATTAGCTCAAGCCCAAGTGTAGCCAGGAGTAGGCTGAGGCATTCTTCAGTTTAGCCTGAGAAAAGATCCCTTGCAGGCTGGCAAAGGCAAGTCCCAGAGCTGCAGAGAGCAGCAGCAGGAATAGAGGCCAAGCTGTGCGCGGTTCCTGCAGAGGGAGAACCTTGACAAGGAGTTGTGGGACTGACCATGCACATAAGAGGAGGAAGAAGAAGAAGAAGAAGAAGAAGAAGAAGAGGAAGAAGAGGAAGAAGAGGTGAGTGGTACCGTGGCATCTCTTCCAAAGCGTGACGTAGCAATGACGAGCAGACTTTTTGCCTTCCACAACTTGTTTGGCTGCTGTGCTTCTTGGGCAGGGATGCATGAGAAGCGCTCTGGTCCCTGCCAGGCGCTTGTGTTAGCTGCAGGGAGAGCTGAGAAGTGGCAGCTGCGGCTGCCAGCATGGTGGAGCATGAGCAGCCGGCTCCCAGGCCAAATGGCCCAAAGAAATGGTGGCAAGGGGCCGTGCTGAGAACTGCAGAGGAAGGCAAAAAACTGCCGGGGACCAGTGCCAATGTGCCCCGGGGGAAAAAGTTCCTTGCTGAGCCCAGTGCTGGCCATGGGCTGTTCCCTGAGCATGTGAGCCAGACCTGGCTCCTTGTCCCACAGGCTGCTCATGCTTCCCAGGAGCTGCCCAAGCCCTATCCTCCCTTGAGCTGGAGCTATCTGGCGGACTTGCCAGAGTGCCCAAGTGCCTCTGAGCTGATAGACCTTGTGGGCAAGAATCCTTGCTGTCCCTGTGTAGGACACCAGTGGGTGTTCCAAAGCACTGCAAGCCCTTGCAAGCCCTTGCAAGCCCTCGACATCCTATCTCTTACGGCTCCTGAGCGTTGCTGTGTAGGAGATGAGGATGGTGTGCTCTGTAGTGCTCCTCAAGAAGGAATTGCCTTGGTCTTGCCACTGCTATCCAGTTGAAAAGGATTTGCATCCATGAGCCGAGCTTGGAAGGTGGCCCTGCCAGCACATTGTCTTGCAGCGGAGAACCTCCAGCAGCCTCATGCAAGGTTTTCTTCCCTCAGCCCCTGGCCTGTGATTCCAGCAGCTCCTCAAGTGCTTCCTGTGAGATGTGCTGGGGCTGCCCCCGGGCCAGCTCTGGCAGTGGACACGGGAGGCTGCTCCTCTGGATCCTGCGTGGGGCCTGGTGACCACTGCGTTGCCGGGTGCTGGCATTGTGCCATGGGGGTGACACAGCCGCATATGTGCAGCCCTTTGGAGGAAGCCTTTGGGGTGCTGGCTCCAAATCAGTCCCTGTACCTACAAAATAGGGGAGTAAGCAACCTAATAGAGTCCCTTTTTTGCAAAAAGACAGTGTGGATTTGTAGCCAGTGCAGCCTTCCTTCCAGTAGCAATACTGCCTGTAGTATCATGTATGGAGGCCTCAGGGCTCGCTCAGGGCTTGTCACGCAGAACTGCAGGCCTGACAGAGCAGAACTGCTCTCCTCTCCTCTCCTCTCCTCTCCTCTCCTCTCCTCTCCTCTCCTGTCCTCTCTTCTCCTCTCCTCTCCTCTCCTCTCGTCTCCTCTCCTCTCCTCTTCTCTTCTCTCCAGTCCGCCAGTCCAATATCTAAGAGACTGTTTGCCTGAAAGGACAGAGGGTTTTCAGTTCCAAAATCAATGTCAAGGACACATAACACAAAGAATTTTATTTTATTTTGTTGTTAATTTATTAATTTTCTTGATTTGATGTTAATTCCTGTTATGTTATTTCATGTCATTTTTTTTCCCTTTGTGACTCTGTTTCAGAACCCAGGCTCACAAGCACTAGCTCAAGCCCAAGTGTAGCCAGGAGTAGGCTGAGGTATTCTTCAGTTTAGCATGAGAAAAGATCCCTTGCAGGCTGGCAAAGGCAAGTCCCAGAGCTGCAGAGAGCAGCAGCAGGAATAGAGGCCAAGCTGTCCGCGGTTCCTGCAGAGGGAGAACCTTGACAAGGAGTTGTGGGACTGATCATGCACAAAAGAGGAAAAAGAAGAAGAAGAAGAAGAAGAAGAAGAAGAAGAGGAAGAAGAGGAAGAAGAGGAAGAAGAGGTGAGTGGTACCGTGGCATCTCTTCCAAAGCGTGACATGTAGCGATGACGAGCAGACTTTTTGCCTTCCACAACTTGTTTGGCTGCTGTGCTTCTTGGGCAGGGATGCATGAGAAGCACTCTGGTCCCTGCCAGGCGCTTGTGTTAGCTGCAGGGAGAGCTGAGAAGTGGCAGCTGCGGCTGCCAGCATGGTGGAGCATGAGCAGCCGGCTCCCAGGCCAAATGGCCCAAAGAAATGGTGGCAAGGGGCCATGCTGAGAAGTGCAGAGGAAGGCAAAAAACCGCCGGGGACCAGTGCCAATGTGCCCCGGGGGAAAAAGTTCCTTGTTGAGCCCAGTGCTGGCCATGGACTGTTCCCTGAGCATGTGAGCCAGACCTGGCTCCTTGTCCCACAGGCTGCTCATGCTTCGCAGGAGCTGCCCAAGCCCTATCCTCCCTTGAGCTGGAGATATCTGGCGGACTTGCCAGAGTGCCCAAGTGCCTCTGAGCTGATGGAGCTTGTGGGCAAGAATCCTTGCTGTCCCTGTGTAGGACACCAGTGGGTGTTCCAAAGCACTGCAAGCCCTTGCAAGCCCTTGCAAGCCCTCGACATCCTATCTCTTACGGCTCCTGAGCGTTGCTGTGTAGGAGATGAGGATGGTGAGCTGTGCAGTGCTCCTCAAGAAGGAATTGCCTTGGTCTTGCCACTGCTATCCAGTTGAAAAGGATTTGCATCCATGAGCCGAGCTTGGAAGGTGGCCCTGCCAGCAGATTGTCTTGCAGCGGAGAACCTCCAGCAGCCTCATGCAAGGTTTTCTTCCCTCAGCCCCTGGCCTGTGATTCCAGCAGCTCCTCAAGTGCTTCCTGTCAGATGTGCTGGGGCTGCCCCCGGGCCAGCTCTGGCAGTGGACACGGGAGGCTGCTCCTCTGGATCCTGCGTGGGGCCTGGTGACCACTGCGTTGCCGGGTGCTGGCATTGTGCCATGGGGGTGACACAGCCGCATATGTGCAGCCCTTTGGAGGAAGCCTTTGGGGTGCTGGCTCCAAATCAGTCCCTGTACCTACAAAATAGGGGAGTAAGCAACCTAATAGAGTCCCTTTTTTGCAAAAAGACAGTGTGGATTTGTAGCCAGTGCAGCCTTCCTTCCAGTAGCAATACTGCCTGTAGTATCATGTATGGAGGCCTCAGGGCTCGCTCAGGGCTTGTCACGCAGAACTGCAGGCCTGACAGAGCAGAACTGCTCTCCTCTCCTCTCCTCTCCTCTCCTCTCCTCTCCTCTCCTGTCCTCTCTTCTCCTCTCCTCTCCTCTCCTCTCCTCTCCTCTCCTCTCCTCTCCTCTCCTCTCCTGTCCGCCAGTCCAATATCTAAGAGACTGTTTGCCTGAAAGGACAGAGGGTTTTCAGTTCCAAAATCAATGTCAAGGACACATAACACAATGAATTTTATTTTATTTTGTTGTTAATTTATTAATTTTCTTGATTTTATGTTAATTCATGTTATGTTATTTCATGTCATTTTTTTTCCCTTTGTGACTCTGTTTCAGAACCCAGGCTCACAAGCACTAGCTCAAGCGCAAGTGTAGCCAGGAGTAGGCTGAGGCATTCTTCAGTTTAGCATGAGAAAAGATCCCTTGCAGGCTGGCAAAGGCAAGTCCCAGAGCTGCAGAGAGCAGCAGCAGGAATAGAGGCCAAGCTGTCCGCGCTTCCTGCAGAGGGAGAACCTTGACAAGGAGTTGTGGGACTGACCATGCACAAAAGAGGAGGAAGAAGAAGAAGAAGAAGAAGAAGAAGAAGAAGAAGAAGAAGAAGAAGAAGAAGAAGAAGAGGAAGAAGAGGAAGAAGAGGTGAGTGGTACCGTGGCATCTCTTCCAAAGCGTGACATGTAGCGATGACGAGCAGACTTTTTGCCTTCCACAACTTGTTTGGCTGCTGTGCTTCTTGGCCAGGGATGCATGAGAAGCGCTCTGGTCCCTGCCAGGCGCTTGTGTTAGCTGCAGGGAGAGCTGAGAAGTGGCAGGTGCGGCTGCCAGCATGGTGGAGCATGAGCAGCCGGCTCCCAGGCCAAATGGCCCAAAGAAATGGTGGCAAGGGGCCGTGCTGAGAACTGCAGAGGAAGGCAAAAAACCGCCGGGGACCAGTGCCAATGTGCCCCGGGGGAAAAAGTTCCTTGCTGAGCCCAGTGCTGGCCATGGGCTGTTCCCTGAGCATGTGAGCCAGACCTGGCTCCTTGTCCCACAGGCTGCTCATGCTTCCAAGGAGCTGCCCAAGCCCTATCCTCCCTTGAGCTGGAGCTATCTGGCGGACTTGCCAGAGTGCCCAAGTGCCTCTGAGCTGATAGACCTTGTGGGCAAGAATCCTTGCTGTCCCTGTGTAGGACACCAGTGGGTGTTCCAAAGCACTGCAAGCCCTTGCAAGCCCTTGCAAGCCCTCGACATCCTATCTCTTACGGCTCCTGAGCGTTGCTCTGTAGGAGATGAGGATGGTGAGCTGTGCAGTGCTCCTCAAGAAGGAATTGCCTTGGTCTTGCCACTGCTATCCAGTTGAAAAGGATTTGCATCCATGAGCCGAGCTTGGAAGGTGGCCCTGCCAGCAGATTGTCTTGCAGCGGAGAACCTCCAGCAGCCTCATGCAAGGTTTTCTTCCCTCAGCCCCTGGCCTGTGATTCCAGCAGCTCCTCAAGTGCTTCCTGTGAGATGTGCTGGGGCTGCCCCCGGGCCAGCTCTGGCAGTGGACACGGGAGGCTGCTCCTCTGGATCCTGCGTGGGGCCTGGTGACCACTGCGTTGCCGGTGCTGGCATTGTGACATGGGGGTGACACAGCCGCATATGTGCAGCCCTTTGGAGGAAGCCTTTGGGGTGCTGGCTCCAAATCAGTCCCTGTACCTACAAAATAGGGGAGTAAGCAACCTAATAGAGTCCCTTTTTTGCAAAAAGACAGTGTGGATTTGTAGCCAGTGCAGCCTTCCTTCCAGTAGCAATACTGCCTGTAGTATCATGTATGGAGGCCTCAGGGCTCGCTCAGGGCTTGTCACGCATAACTGCAGGCCTGACAGAGCAGAACTGCTCTCCTCTCCTCTCCTCTCCTCTCCTCTCCTCTCCTCTCCTCTCCTCTCCTCTCCTCTCCTCTCCTCTCCTCTCCTCTTCTCTCCTGTCCGCCAGTCCAATATCTAAGAGACTGTTTGCCTGAAAGGACAGAGGGTTTTCAGTTCCAAAATCAATGTCAAGGACACAGAACACAATGAATTTTATTTTATTTTGTTGTTAATTTATTAATTTTCTTGATTTTATGTTAATTCATGTTATGTTATTTCATGTCATTTTTTTTCCCTTTGTGACTCTGTTTCAGAACCCAGGCTCACAAGCATTAGCTCAAGCCCAAGTGTAGCCAGGAGTAGGCTGAGGCATTCTTCAGTTTAGCATGAGAAAAGATCCCTTGCAGGCTGGAAAAGGCAAGTCCCAGAGCTGCAGAGAGCAGCAGCAGGAATAGAGGCCAAGCTGTCCGCGGTTCCTGCAGAGGGAGAACCTTGACAAGGAGTTGTGGGACTGACCATGCACAAAAGAGGAAGAATAAGAAGAAGAAGAAGAAGAAGAAGAAGAAGAAGAAGAGGTGAGTGGTACCGTGGCATCTCTTCCAAAGCGTGACATGTAGCGATGACGAGCAGACTTTTTGCCTTCCACAACTTGTTTGGCTGCTGTGCTTCTTGGGCAGGGATGCATGAGAAGCGCTCTGGTCCCTGCCAGGCGCTTGTGTTAGCTGCAGGGAGAGCTGAGAAGTGGCAGCTGCGGCTGCCAGCATGGTGGAGCATGAGCAGCCGGCTCCCAGGCCAAATGGCCCAAAGAAATGGTGGCAAGGGGCCGTGCTGAGAACTGCAGAGGAAGGCAAAAAACCGCCGGGGACCAGTGCCAATGTGCCCCAGGGGAAAAAGGTCCTTGCTGAGCCCAGTGCTGGCCATGGGCTGTTCCCTGAGCATGTGAGCCAGACCTGGCTCCTTGTCCCACAGGCTGCTCATGCTTCCCAGGAGCTGCCCAAGCCCTATCCTCCCTTAAGCTGGAGCTATCTGGCGGACTTGCCAGAGTGCCCAAGTGCCTCTGAGCTGATGGAGCTTGTGGGCAAGAATCCTTGCTGTCCCTGTGTAGGACACCAGTGGGTGTTCCAAAGCACTGCAAGCCCTTGCAAGCCCTTGCAAGCCCTCGACATCCTATCTCTTACGGCTCCTGAGCGTTGCTGTGTAGGAGATGAGGATGGTGAGCTGTGCAGTGCTCCTCAAGAAGGAATTGCCTTGGTCTTGCCACTGCTATCCAGTTGAAAAGGATTTGCATCCATGAGCCGAGCTTGGAAGGTGGCCCTGCCAGCAGATTGTCTTGCAGCGGAGAACCTCCAGCAGCCTCCTGCAAGGTTTTCTTCCCTCAGCCCCTGGCCTGTGATTCCAGCAGCTCCTCAAGTGCTTCCTGTCAGATGTGCTGGGGCTGCCCCCGGGCCAGCTCTGGCAGTGGACACGGGAGGCTGCTCCTCTGGATCCTGCGTGGGGCCTGGTGACCACTGCGTTGCCGGGTGCTGGCATTGTGCCATGGGGGTGACATAGCCGCATATGTGCAGCCCTTTGGAGGAAGCCTTTGGGGTGCTGGCTCCAAATCAGTCCCTGTACCTACAAAATAGGGGAGTAAGCAACCTAATAGAGTCCCTTTTTTGCAAAAAGACAGTGTGGATTTGTTGCCAGTGCAGCCCTCCTTCCAGTAGCAATACTGCCTGTAGTATCATGCATGGAGGCCTCAGGGCTCGCTCAGGGCTTGTCACGCAGAACTGCAGGCCTGACAGAGCAGAACTGCTCTCCTGTCCTCTCCTCTCCTCTCCTCTCCTCTCCTGTCCTCTCCTCTCCTCTCCTCTCCTCTCCTCTCCTCTCCTCTCCTCTTCTCTCCTGTCCGCCAGTCCAATATCTAAGAGACTGTTTGCCTGAAAGGACAGAGGGTTTTCAGTTCCAAAATCAATGTCAAGGACACATAACACAATGAATTGTATTTTATTTTGTTGTTAATTTATTAATTTTCTTGATTTGATGTTAATTCATGTTATGTTTCTTGGTGTCATTTTTTTTCCCTTTGTGACTCTGTTTCAGAACCCAGGCTCACAAGCACTAGCTCAAGCCCAAGTGTAGCCAGGAGTAGGCTGAGGCATTCTTCAGTTTAGCATGAGAAAAGATCCCTTGCAGGCTGGCAAAGGCAAGTCCCAGAGCTGCAGAGAGCAGCAGCAGGAATAGAGGCCAAGCTGTCCGCGGGTCCTGCAGAGGGAGAACCTTGACAAGGAGTTGTGGGACTGACCGTGCACAAAAGAGGAAGAAGAAGAAGAAGAAGAGGAAGAAGAAGAAGAAGAAGAAGAGGTGAGTGGTACCGTGGCATCTCTTCCAAAGCGTGACATGTAGCGATGACGAGCAGACTTTTTGCCTTCCACAACTTGTTTGGCTGCTGTGCTTCTTGGGCAGGGATGCATGAGAAGCACTCTGGTCCCTGCCAGGCGCTTGTGTTAGCTGCAGGGAGAGCTGAGAAGTGGCAGCTGCGGCTGCCAGCATGGTGGAGCATGAGCAGCCGGCTCCCAGGCCAAATGGCCCAAAGAAATGGTGGCAAGGGGCGGTGCTGAGAACTGCAGAGGAAGGCAAAAAACCGCCGGGGACCAGTGCCAATGTGCCCCAGGGGAAAAAGTTCCTTGCTGAGCCCAGTGCTGGCCATGGGCTGTTCCCTGAGCATGTGAGCCAGACCTGGCTCCTTGTCCCACAGGCTGCTCATGCTTCGCAGGAGCTGCCCAAGCCCTATCCTCCCTTGAGCTGGAGCTATCTGGCGGACTTGCCAGAGTGCCCAAGTGCCTCTGAGCTGATAGACCTTGTGGGCAAGAATCCTTGCTGTCCCTGTGTAGGACACCAGTGGGTGTTCCAAAGCACTGCAAGCCCTTGCAAGCCCTTGCAAGCCCTCGACATCCTATCTCTTACGGCTCCTGAGCGTTGCTGTGTAGGAGATGAGGATGGTGAGCTGTGCAGTGCTCCTCAAGAAGGAATTGCCTTGGTCTTGCCACTGCTATCCAGTTGAAAAGGATTTGCATCCATGAGCCGAGCTTGGAAGGTGGCCCTGCCAGCAGATTGTCTTGCAGCGGAGAACCTCCAGCAGCCTCCTGCAAGGTTTTCTTCCCTCAGCCCCAGGCCTGTGATTCCAGCAGCTCCTCAAGTGCTTCCTGTCAGATGTGCTGGGGCTGCCCCCGGGCCAGCTCTGGCAGTGGACACGGGAGGCTGCTCCTCTGGATCCTGCGTGGGGCCTGGTGACCACTGCGTTGCCTGGTGCTGGCATTGTGACATGGGGGTGACACAGCCGCATATGTGCAGCCCTTTGGAGGAAGCCTTTGGGGTGCTGGCTCCAAATCAGTCCCTGTACCTACAAAATAGGGGAGTAAGCAACCTAATAGAGTCCCTTTTTTGCAAAAAGACAGTGTGGATTTGTAGCCAGTGTAGCCTTCCTTCCAGGAGCAATACTGCCTGTAGTATCATGTATGGAGGCCTCAGGGCTCGCTCAGGGCTTGTCACGCAGAACTGCAGGCCTGACAGAGCAGAACTGCTCTCCTCTCCTCTCCTCTCCTCTCCTCTCCTCTCCTCTTCTCTCCTGTCCGCCAGTCCAATATCTAAGAGACTGTTTGCCTGAAAGGACAGAGGGGTTTCAGTTCCAAAATCAATGTCAAGGACACATAACACAATGAATTTTATTTTATTTTGTTGTTAATTTATTAATTTTCTTGATTTGATGTTAATTCATGTTATGTTATTTCATGTCATTTTTTTTCCCTTTGTGACTCTGTTTCAGAACCCAGGCTCACAAGCATTAGCTCAAGCCCAAGTGTAGCCAGGAGTAGGCTGAGGCATTCTTCAGTTTAGCATGAGAAAAGATCCCTTGCAGGCTGGCAAAGGCAAGTCCCAGAGCTGCAGAGAGCAGCAGCAGGAATAGAGGCCAAGCTGTCCGCGGTTCCTGCAGAGGGAGAACCTTGACAAGGAGTTGTGGGACTGACCATGCACAAAAGAGGAAGAAGAAGAAGAGGAAGAAGAGGAAGAAAAGGAAGAAGAGGAAGAAGAGGAAGAAGAGGAAGAAGAGGTGAGTGGTACCGTGGCATCTCTTCCAAAGCGTGACATGTAGCGATGACGAGCAGACTTTTTGCCTTCCACAACTTGTTTGGCTGCTGTGCTTCTTGGGCAGGGATGCATGAGAAGCGCTCTGGTCCCTGCCAGGCACTTGTGTTAGCTGCAGGGAGAGCTGAGAAGTGGCAGCTGCGGCTGGCAGCATGGTGGAGCATGAGCAGCCGGCTCCCAGGCCAAATGGCCCAAAGAAATGGTGGCAAGAGGCCGTGCTGAGAACTGCAGAGGAAGGTAAAAAACCGCCAGGGACCAGTGCCAATGTGCCCCAGGGGAAAAAGTTCCTTGCTGAGCCCAGTGCTGGCCATGGGCTGTTCCCTGAGCATGTGAGCCAGACCTGGCTCCTTGTCCCACAGGCTGCTCATGCTTCCCAGGAGCTGCCCAAGCCCTATCCTCCCTTGAGCTGGAGCTATCTGGCGGACTTGCCAGAGTGCCCAAGTGCCTCTGAGCTGATAGACCTTGTGGGCAAGAATCCTTGCTGTCCCTGTGTAGGACACCAGTGGGTGTTCCAAAGCACTGCAAGCCCTTGC
Source organism: Caloenas nicobarica (assembly GCF_036013445.1). Taxonomy (NCBI): domain Eukaryota; kingdom Metazoa; phylum Chordata; class Aves; order Columbiformes; family Columbidae; genus Caloenas; species Caloenas nicobarica. Next base: position 337,339 of record NW_027017722.1, read on the forward strand.
AAGCCCTTGCAAGCCCTCGACATCCTATCTCTTACGGCTCCTGAGCGTTGCTCTGTAGGAGATGAGGATGGTGAGCTGTGCAGTGCTCCTCAAGAAGGAATTGCCTTGGTCTTGCCACTGCTATCCAGTTGAAAAGGATTTGCATCCATGAGCCGAGCTTGGAAGGTGGCCCTGCCAGCAGATTGTCTTGCAGCGGAGAACCTCCAGCAGCCTCATGCAAGGTTTTCTTCCCTCAGCCCCTGGCCTGTGATTCCAGCAGCTCCTCAAGTGCTTCCTGTCAGATGTGCTGGGGCTGCCCCCGGGCCAGCTCTGGCAGTGGACACGGGAGGCTGCTCCTGTGGATCCTGCGTGGGGCCTGGTGACCACTGCGTTGCCGGGTGCTGGCATTGTGACATGGGGGTGACACAGCCGCATATGTGCAGCCCTTTGGAGGAAGCCTTTGGGGTGCTGGCTCCAAATCAGTCCCTGTAGCTGCAAAATAGGGGAGTTAGCAACCTCATAGACTCCCTTTTTTGCAAAAAGACAGTGTGGATTTGTTGCCAGTGCAGCCTTACTTCCAGTAGCAATACTGCCTGTAGTATCATGTATGGAGGCCTCAGGGCTCGCTCAGGGCTTGTCACGCAGAACTGCAGGCCTGACAGAGCAGAACTGCTCTCCTCTCCTCTCCTCTCCTCTCCTCTCCTCTCCTCTCCTCTCCTCTCCTCTCCTCTCCTCTCCTCTCCTCTCCTCTCCTCTCCTCTCCTCTTCTCTCCTGTCCGCCAGTCCAATATCTAAGAGACTGTTTGCCTGAAAGGACAGAGGGTTTTCAGTTCCAAAATCAATGTCAAGGACACATAACACAATGAATTTTATTTTATTTTGTTGTTAATTTATTAATTTTCTTGATTTGATGTTAATTCATGTTATGTTATTTCATGTCATTTTTTTTCCCTTTGTGACTCTGTTTCAGAACCCAGGCTCACAAGCATTAGCTCAAGCCCAAGTGTAGCCAGGAGTAGGCTGAGGCATTCTTCAGTTTAGCCTGAGAAAAGATCCCTTGCAGGCTGGCAAAGGCAAGTCCCAGAGCTGCAGAGAGCAGCAGCAGGAATAGAGGCCAAGCTGTGCGCGGTTCCTGCAGAGGGAGAACCTTGACAAGGAGTTGTGGGACTGACCATGCACAAAAGAGGAAGAAGAAGAAGAAGAATAAGAAGAGGAAGAAGAAGAAGAGGAAGAAGAGGAAGAAGAGGAAGAAGAGGTGAGTGGTACCGTGGCATCTCTTCCAAAGCGTGACATGTAGCGATGACGAGCAGACTTTTTGCCTTCCACAACTTGTTTGGCTGCTGTGCTTCTTGGGCAGGGATGCATGAGAAGCGCTCTGGTCCCTGCCAGGCGCTTGTGTTAGCTGCAGGGAGAGCTGAGAAGTGGCAGCTGCGGCTGCCAGCATGGTGGAGCATGAGCAGCCGGCTCCCAGGCCAAATGGCCCAAAGAAATGGTGGCAAGGGGCCGTGCTGAGAACTGCAGAGGAAGGCAAAAAACCGCCGGGGACCAGTGCCAATGTGCCCCAGGGGAAAAAGTTCCTTGCTGAGCCCAGTGCTGGCCATGGGCTGTTCCCTGAGCATGTGAGCCAGACCTGGCTCCTTGTCCCACAGGCTGCTCATGCTTCCAAGGAGCTGCCCAAGCCCTATCCTCCCTTGAGCTGGAGCTATCTGGCGGACTTGCCAGAGTGCCCAAGTGCCTCTGAGCTGATAGACCTTGTGGGCAAGAATCCTTGCTGTCCCTGTGTAGGACACCAGTGGGTGTTCCAAAGCACTGCAAGCCCTTGCAAGCCCTTGCAAGCCCTCGACATCCTATCTCTTACAGCTCCTGAGCGTTGCTCTGTAGGAGATGAGGATGGTGAGCTGTGCAGTGCTCCTCAAGAAGGAATTGCCTTGGTCTTGCCACTGCTATCCAGTTGAAAAGGATTTGCATCCATGAGCCGAGCTTGGAAGGTGGCCCTGCCAGCAGATTGTCTTGCAGCGGAGAACCTCCAGCAGCCTCCTGCAAGGTTTTCTTCCCTCAGCCCCTGGCCTGTGATTCCAGCAGCTCCTCAAGTGCTTCCTGTCAGATGTGCTGGGGCTGCCCCCGGGCCAGCTCTGGCAGTGGACACGGGAGGCTGCTCCTCTGGATCCTGCGTGGGGCCTGGTGACCACTGCGTTGCCGGGTGCTGGCATTGTGACATGGGGGTGACACAGCCGCATATGTGCAGCCCTTTGGAGGAAGCCTTTGGGGTGCTGGCTCCAAATCAGTCCCTGTAGCTACAAAATAGGGGAGTAAGCAACCTAATAGAGTCCCTTTTTTGCAAAAAGACAGTGTGGATTTGTTGCCAGTGCAGCCTTCCTTCCAGTAGCAATACTGCCTGTAGTATCATGTATGGAGGCCTCAGGGCTCGCTCAGGGCTTGTCACGCAGAACTGCAGGCCTGACAGAGCAGAACTGCTCTCCTCTCCTCTCCTCTCCTCTCCTCTCCTCTCCTCTCCTCTCCTCTTCTCTCCTGTCCGCCAGTCCAATATCTAAGAGACTGTTTGCCTGAAAGGACAGAGGGTTTTCAGTTCCAAAATCAATGTCAAGGACACATAACACAATGAATTTGATTTTATTTTGTTGTTAATTTATTAATTTTCTTGATTTTATGTTAATTCATGTTATGTTATTTCATGTCATTTTTTTTCCCTTTGTGACTCTGTTTCAGAACCCAGGCTCACAAGCATTAGCTCAAGCCCAAGTGTAGCCAGGAGTAGGCTGAGGCATTCTTCAGTTTAGCCTGAGAAAAGATCCCTTGCAGGCTGGCAAAGGCAAGTCCATGGGCTGCAGAGAGCAGCAGCAGGAATAGAGGCCAAGCTGTCCGCGGTTCCTGCAGAGGGAGAACCTTGACAAGGAGTTGTGGGACTGACCATGCACAAAAGAGGAAGAAGAAGAAGAAGAAGAAGAAGAAGAAGAAGAAGAGGAGGAAGAAGAGGAAGAAGAGGTGAGTGGTACCGTGGCATCTCTTCCAAAGCGTGACATGTAGCGATGACGAGCAGACTTTTTGCCTTCCACAACTTGTTTGGCTGCTGTGCTTCTTGGCCAGGGATGCATGAGAAGCGCTCTGGTCCCTGCCAGGCGCTTGTGTTAGCTGCAGGGAGAGCTGAGAAGTGGCAGCTGCGGCTGCCAGCATGGTGGAGCATGAGCAGCCGGCTCCCAGGCCAAATGGCCCAAAGAAATGGTGGCAAGGGGCGGTGCTGAGAAGTGCAGAGGAAGGCAAAAAACCGCCGGGGACCAGTGCCAATGTGCCCCGGGGGAAAAAGTTCCTTGCTGAGCCCAGTGCTGGCCATGGGCTGTTCCCTGAGCATGTGAGCCAGACCTGGCTCTTTGTCCCACAGGCTGCTCATGCTTCCCAGGAGCTGCCCAAGCCCTATCCTCCCTTGAGCTGGAGCTATGTCGCGGACTTGCCAGAGTGCCCAAGTGCCTCTGAGCTGATAGACCTTGTGGGCAAGAATCCTTGCTGTCCCTGTGTAGGACACCAGTGGGTGTTCCAAAGCACTGCAAGCCCTTGCAAGCCCTTGCAAGCCCTCGACATCCTATCTCTTACGGCTCCTGAGCGTTGCTCTGTAGGAGATGAGGATGGTGAGCTGTGCAGTGCTCCTCAAGAAGGAATTGCCTTGGTCTTGCCACTGCTATCCAGTTGAAAAGGATTTGCATCCATGAGCCGAGCTTGGAAGGTGGCCCTGCCAGCAGATTGTCTTGCAGCGGAGAACCTCCAGCAGCCTCATGCAAGGTTTTCTTCCCTCAGCCCCTGGCCTGTGATTCCAGCAGCTCCTCAAGTGCTTCCTGTCAGATGTGCTGGGGCTGCCCCCGAGCCAGCTCTGGCAGTGGACACGGGAGGCTGCTCCTCTGGATCCTGCGTGGGGCCTGGTGACCACTGCGTTGCCGGGTGCTGGCATTGTGACATGGGGGTGACACAGCCGCATATGTGCAGCCCTTTGGAGGAAGCCTTTGGGGTGCTGGCTCCAAATCAGTCCCTGTAGCTACAAAATAGGGGAGTAAGCAACCTAACAGAGTCCCTTTTTTGCAAAAAGACAGTGTGGATTTGTTGCCAGTGCAGCCTTCCTTCCAGTAGCAATACTGCCTGTAGTATCATGTATGGAGGCCTCAGGGCTCGCTCAGGGCTTGTCACGCAGAACTGCAGGCCTGACAGAGCAGAACTGCTCTCCTCTCCTCTCCTCTCCTCTCCTCTCCTCTCCTCTCCTCTCCTCTCCTCTCCTCTCCTCTCCTCTTCTCTTCTCTTCTCTCCTGTCCGCCAGTCCAATATCTAAGAGACTGTTTGCCTGAAAGGACAGAGGGTTTTCAGTTCCAAAATCAATGTCAAGGACACATAACACAATGAATTTTATTTTATTTTGTTGTTAATTTATTAATTTTCTTGATTTTATGTTAATTCATGTTATGTTATTTCATGTCATTTTTTTTCCCTTTGTGACTCTGTTTCAGAAGCCAGGCTCACAAGCATTAGCTCAAGCCCAAGTGTAGCCAGGAGTAGGCTGAGGCATTCTTCAGTTTAGCATGAGAAAAGATCCCTTGCAGGCTGGCAAAGGCAAGTCCCAGAGCTGCAGAGAGCAGCAGCAGGAATAGAGGCCAAGCTGTCCGCGCTTCCTGCAGAGGGAGAACCTTGACAAGGAGTTGTGGGACTGACCATGCACAAAAGAGGAAGAAGAAGAAGAAGAAGAAGAAGAAGAAGAAGAAGAAGAAGAGGAAGAAGAGGAAGAAGAGGTGAGTGGTACCGTGGCATCTCTTCCAAAGCGTGACATGTAGCGATGACGAGCAGACTTTTTGCCTTCCACAACTTGTTTGGCTGCTGTGCTTCTTGGGCAGGGATGCATGAGAAGCGCTCTGGTCCCTGCCAGGCACTTGTGTTAGCTGCAGGGAGAGCTGAGAAGTGGCAGCTGCGGCTGGCAGCATGGTGGAGCATGAGCAGCCGGCTCCCAGGCCAAATGGCCCAAAGAAATGGTGGCAAGGGGCCGTGCTGAGAACTGCAGAGGAAGGCAAAAAACCGCCGGGGACCAGTGCCAATGTGCCCCAGGGGAAAAAGTTCCTTGCTGAGCCCAGTGCTGGCCATGGGCTGTTCCCTGAGCATGTGAGCCAGACCTGGCTCTTTGTCCCACAGGCTGCTCATGCTTCCCAGGAGCTGCCCAAGCCCTATCCTCCCTTGAGCTGGAGTTATCTGGCGGACTTGCCAGAGTGCCCAAGTGCCTCTGAGCTGATAGACCTTGTGGGCAAGAATCCTTGCTGTCCCTGTGTAGGACACCAGTGGGTGTTCCAAAGCACTGCAACCCCTTGCAAGCCCTTGCAAGCCCTCGACATCCTATCTCTTACGGCTCCTGAGCGTTGCTCTGTAGGAGATGAGGATGGTGAGCTGTGCAGTGCTCCTCAAGAAGGAATTGCCTTGGTCTTGCCACTGCTATCCAGTTGAAAAGGATTTGCATCCATGAGCCGAGCTTGGAAGGTGGCCCTGCCAGCAGATTGTCTTGCAGCGGAGAACCTCCAGCAGCCTCATGCAAGGTTTTCTTCCCTCAGCCCCTGGCCTGTGATTCCAGCAGCTCCTCAAGTGCTTCCTGTCAGATGTGCTGGGGCTGCCCCCGGGCCAGCTCTGGCAGTGGACACGGGAGGCTGCTCCTGTGGATCCTGCGTGGGGCCTGGTGACCACTGCGTTGCCGGGTGCTGGCATTGTGACATGGGGGTGACACAGCCGCATATGTGCAGCCCTTTGGAGGAAGCCTTTGGGGTGCTGGCTCCAAATCAGTCCCTGTAGCTGCAAAATAGGGGAGTTAGCAACCTCATAGACTCCCTTTTTTGCAAAAAGACAGTGTGGATTTGTTGCCAGTGCAGCCTTACTTCCAGTAGCAATACTGCCTGTAGTATCATGTATGGAGGCCTCAGGGCTCGCTCAGGGCTTGTCACGCAGAACTGCAGGCCTGACAGAGCAGAACTGCTCTCCTCTCCTCTCCTCTCCTCTCCTCTCCTCTCCTCTCCTCTCCTCTCCTCTCCTCTCCTCTCCTCTCCTCTCCTCTCCTCTTCTCTCCTGTCCGCCAGTCCAATATCTAAGAGACTGTTTGCCTGAAAGGACAGAGGGTTTTCAGTTCCAAAATCAATGTCAAGGACACATAACACAATGAATTTTATTTTATTTTGTTGTTAATTTATTAATTTTCTTGATTTGATGTTAATTCATGTTATGTTATTTCATGTCATTTTTTTTCCCTTTGTGACTCTGTTTCAGAACCCAGGCTCACAAGCATTAGCTCAAGCCCAAGTGTAGCCAGGAGTAGGCTGAGGCATTCTTCAGTTTAGCCTGAGAAAAGATCCCTTGCAGGCTGGAAAAGGCAAGTCCCAGAGCTGCAGAGAGCAGCAGCAGGAATAGAGGCCAAGCTGTGCGCGGTTCCTGCAGAGGGAGAACCTTGACAAGGAGTTGTGGGACTGACCATGCACAAAAGAGGAAGAAGAAGAAGAAGAATAAGAAGAGGAAGAAGAAGAAGAGGAAGAAGAGGAAGAAGAGGAAGAAGAGGTGAGTGGTACCGTGGCATCTCTTCCAAAGCGTGACATGTAGCGATGACGAGCAGACTTTTTGCCTTCCACAACTTGTTTGGCTGCTGTGCTTCTTGGGCAGGGATGCATGAGAAGCGCTCTGGTCCCTGCCAGGCGCTTGTGTTAGCTGCAGGGAGAGCTGAGAAGTGGCAGCTGTGGCTGCCAGCATGGTGGAGCATGAGCAGCCGGCTCCCAGGCCAAATGGCCCAAAGAAATGGTGGCAAGGGGCCGTGCTGAGAACTGCAGAGGAAGGCAAAAAACCGCCGGGGACCAGTGCCAATGTGCCCCAGGGGAAAAAGTTCCTTGCTGAGCCCAGTGCTGGCCATGGGCTGTTCCCTGAGCATGTGAGCCAGACCTGGCTCCTTGTCCCACAGGCTGCTCATGCTTCCAAGGAGCTGCCCAAGCCCTATCCTCCCTTGAGCTGGAGCTATCTGGCGGACTTGCCAGAGTGCCCAAGTGCCTCTGAGCTGATAGACCTTGTGGGCAAGAATCCTTGCTGTCCCTGTGTAGGACACCAGTGGGTGTTCCAAAGCACTGCAAGCCCTTGCAAGCCCTTGCAAGCCCTCGACATCCTATCTCTTACAGCTCCTGAGCGTTGCTCTGTAGGAGATGAGGATGGTGAGCTGTGCAGTGCTCCTCAAGAAGGAATTGCCTTGGTCTTGCCACTGCTATCCAGTTGAAAAGGATTTGCATCCATGAGCCGAGCTTGGAAGGTGGCCCTGCCAGCAGATTGTCTTGCAGCGGAGAACCTCCAGCAGCCTCCTGCAAGGTTTTCTTCCCTCAGCCCCTGGCCTGTGATTCCAGCAGCTCCTCAAGTGCTTCCTGTCAGATGTGCTGGGGCTGCCCCCGGGACAGCTCTGGCAGTGGACACGGGAGGCTGCTCCTCTGGATCCTGCGTGGGGCCTGGTGACCACTGCGTTGCCGGGTGCTGGCATTGTGACATGGGGGTGACACAGCCGCATATGTGCAGCCCTTTGGAGGAAGCCTTTGGGGTGCTGGCTCCAAATCAGTCCCTGTACCTACAAAATAGGGGAGTAAGCAACCTAATAGAGTCCCTTTTTTGCAAAAAGACAGTGTGGATTTGTTGCCAGTGCAGCCTTCCTTCCAGTAGCAATACTGCCTGTAGTATCATGTATGGAGGCCTCAGGGCTCGCTCAGGGCTTGTCACGCAGAACTGCAGGCCTGACAGAGCAGAACTGCTCTCCTCTCCTCTCCTCTCCTCTCCTCTCCTCTCCTCTCCTCTCCTCTCCTCTTCTCTCCTGTCCGCCAGTCCAATATCTAAGAGACTGTTTGCCTGAAAGGACAGAGGGTTTTCAGTTCCAAAATCAATGTCAAGGACACATAACACAATGAATTTGATTTTATTTTGTTGTTAATTTATTAATTTTCTTGATTTTATGTTAATTCATGTTATGTTATTTCATGTCATTTTTTTTCCCTTTGTGACTCTGTTTCAGAACCCAGGCTCACAAGCATTAGCTCAAGCCCAAGTGTAGCCAGGAGTAGGCTGAGGCATTCTTCAGTTTAGCCTGAGAAAAGATCCCTTGCAGGCTGGCAAAGGCAAGTCCATGGGCTGCAGAGAGCAGCAGCAGGAATAGAGGCCAAGCTGTCCGCGGTTCCTGCAGAGGGAGAACCTTGACAAGGAGTTGTGGGACTGACCATGCACAAAAGAGGAAGAAGAAGAAGAAGAAGAAGAAGAAGAAGAAGAAGAGGAGGAAGAAGAGGAAGAAGAGGTGAGTGGTACCGTGGCATCTCTTCCAAAGCGTGACATGTAGCGATGACGAGCAGACTTTTTGCCTTCCACAACTTGTTTGGCTGCTGTGCTTCTTGGCCAGGGATGCATGAGAAGCGCTCTGGTCCCTGCCAGGCGCTTGTGTTAGCTGCAGGGAGAGCTGAGAAGTGGCAGCTGCGGCTGCCAGCATGGTGGAGCATGAGCAGCCGGCTCTCAGGCCAAATGGCCCAAAGAAATGGTGGCAAGGGGCCATGCTGAGAAGTGCAGAGGAAGGCAAAAAACCGCCGGGGACCAGTGCCAATGTGCCCCGGGGGAAAAAGTTCCTTGCTGAGCCCAGTGCTGGCCATGGGCTGTTCCCTGAGCATGTGAGCCAGACCTGGCTCTTTGTCCCACAGGCTGCTCATGCTTCCCAGGAGCTGCCCAAGCCCTATCCTCCCTTGAGCTGGAGCTATCTGGCGGACTTGCCAGAGTGCCCAAGTGCCTCTGAGCTGATAGACCTTGTGGGCAAGAATCCTTGCTGTCCCTGTGTAGGACACCAGTGGGTGTTCCAAAGCACTGCAAGCCCTTGCAAGCCCTTGCAAGCCCTCGACATCCTATCTCTTACGGCTCCTGAGCGTTGCTCTGTAGGAGATGAGGATGGTGAGCTGTGCAGTGCTCCTCAAGAAGGAATTGCCTTGGTCTTGCCACTGCTATCCAGTTGAAAAGGATTTGCATCCATGAGCCGAGCTTGGAAGGTGGCCCTGCCAGCAGATTGTCTTGCAGCGGAGAACCTCCAGCAGCCTCATGCAAGGTTTTCTTCCCTCAGCCCCTGGCCTGTGATTCCAGCAGCTCCTCAAGTGCTTCCTGTCAGATGTGCTGGGGCTGCCCCCGAGCCAGCTCTGGCAGTGGACACGGGAGGCTGCTCCTCTGGATCCTGCGTGGGGCCTGGTGACCACTGCGTTGCCGGGTGCTGGCATTGTGACATGGGGGTGACACAGCCGCATATGTGCAGCCCTTTGGAGGAAGCCTTTGGGGTGCTGGCTCCAAATCAGTCCCTGTAGCTACAAAATAGGGGAGTAAGCAACCTAACAGAGTCCCTTTTTTGCAAAAAGACAGTGTGGATTTGTTGCCAGTGCAGCCTTCCTTCCAGTAGCAATACTGCCTGTAGTATCATGTATGGAGGCCTCAGGGCTCGCTCAGGGCTTGTCACGCAGAACTGCAGGCCTGACAGAGCAGAACTGCTCTCCTCTCCTCTCCTCTCCTCTCCTCTCCTCTCCTCTCCTCTCCTCTCCTCTCCTCTCCTCTCCTCTCCTCTCCTCTCCTCTCCTCTCCTCTCCTCTCCTCTCCTCTCCTCTTCTCTTCTCTCCTGTCCGCCAGTCCAATATCTAAGAGACTGTTTGCCTGAAAGGACAGAGGGTTTTCAGTTCCAAAATCAATGTCAAGGACACATAACACAATGAATTTTATTTTATTTTGTTGTTAATTTATTAATTTTCTTGATTTTATGTTAATTCATGTTATGTTATTTCATGTCATTTTTTTTCCCTTTGTGACTCTGTTTCAGAAGCCAGGCTCACAAGCATTAGCTCAAGCCCAAGTGTAGCCAGGAGTAGGCTGAGGCATTCTTCAGTTTAGCATGAGAAAAGATCCCTTGCAGGCTGGCAAAGGCAAGTCCCAGAGCTGCAGAGAGCAGCAGCAGGAATAGAGGCCAAGCTGTCCGCGCTTCCTGCAGAGGGAGAACCTTGACAAGGAGTTGTGGGACTGACCATGCACAAAAGAGGAAGAAGAAGAAGAAGAAGAAGAAGAAGAAGAAGAAGAAGAGGAAGAAGAGGAAGAAGAGGAAGAAGAGGTGAGTGGTACCGTGGCATCTCTTCCAAAGCGTGACATGTAGCGATGACGAGCAGACTTTTTGCCTTCCACAACTTGTTTGGCTGCTGTGCTTCTTGGGCAGGGATGCATGAGAAGCGCTCTGGTCCCTGCCAGGCGCTTGTGTTAGCTGCAGGGAGAGCTGAGAAGTGGCAGCTGCGGCTGCCAGCATGGTGGAGCATGAGCAGCCGGCTCCCAGGCCAAATGGCCCAAAGAAATGGTGGCAAGGGGCCGTGCTGAGAACTGCAGAGGAAGGCAAAAAACCGCCGGGGACCAGTGCCAATGTGCCCCGGGGGAAAACGTTCCTTGCTGAGCCCAGTGCTGGCTGTTCCCTGAGCATGTGAGCCAGACCTGGCTCCTTGTCCCACAGGCTGCTCATGCTTCCCAGGAGCTGCCCAAGCCCTATACCCCCTTGAGCTGGAGCTATCTTGCGGACTTGCCAGAGTGCCCAAGTGCCTCTGAGCTGATAGACCTTGTGGGCAAGAATCCTTGCTGTCCCTGTGTAGGACACCAGTGGGTGTTCCAAAGCACTGCAAGCCCTTGCAAGCCCTTGCAAGCCCTCGACATCCTATCTCTTACGGCTCCTGAGCGTTGCTCTGTAGGAGATGAGGATGGTGAGCTGTGCAGTGCTCCTCAAGAAGGAATTGCCTTGGTCTTGCCACTGCTATCCAGTTGAAAAGGATTTGCATCCATGAGCCGAGCTTGGAAGGTGGCCCTGCCAGCAGATTGTCTTGCAGCGGAGAACCTCCAGCAGCCTCATGCAAGGTTTTCTTCCCTCAGCCCCTGGCCTGTGATTCCAGCAGCTCCTCAAGTGCTTCCTGTGAGATGTGCTGGGGCTGCCCCCGGGCCAGCTCTGGCAGTGGACACGGGAGGCTGCTCCTCTGGATCCTGCGTGGGGCCTGGTGACCACTGCGTTGCCGGGTGCTGGCATTGTGACATGGGGGTGACACAGCCGCATATGTGCAGCCCTTTGGAGGAAGCCTTTGGGGTGCTGGCTCCAAATCAGTCCCTGTAGCTACAAAATAGGGGAGTAAGCAACCTAACAGAGTCCCTTTTTTGCAAAAAGACAGTGTGGATTTGTTGCCAGTGCAGCCTTCCTTCCAGTAGCAATACTGCCTGTAGTATCATGTATGGAGGCCTCAGGGCTCGCTCAGGGCTTGTCACGCAGAACTGCAGGCCTGACAGAGCAGAACTGCTCTCCTCTCCTCTCCTCTCCTCTCCTCTCCTCTCCTCTCCTCTCCTCTCCTCTCCTCTCCTCTCCTCTCCTCTCCTCTCCTCTCCTCTCCTGTCCGCCAGTCCAATATCTAAGAGACTGTTTGCCTGAAAGGACAGAGGGTTTTCAGTTCCAAAATCAATGTCAAGGACACATAACACAATGAATTTTATTTTACTTTGTTGTTAATTTATTAATTTTCTTGATTTGATGTTAATTCATGTTATGTTATTTCATGTCATTTTTTTTCCCTTTGTGACTCTGTTTCAGAACCCAGGCTCACAAGCATTAGCTCAAGCCCAAGTGTAGCCAGGAGTAGGCTGAGGCATTCTTCAGTTTAGCATGAGAAAAGATCCCTTGCAGGCTGGCAAAGGCAAGTCCCAGAGCTGCAGAGAGCAGCAGCAGGAATAGAGGCCAAGCTGTCCGTGGTTCCTGCAGAGGGAGAACCTTGACAAGGAGTTGTGGGACTGACCATGCACAAAAGAGGAAGAAGAAGAAGAAGAAGAAGAAGAGGAAGAAGAGGTGAGTGGTACCGTGGCATCTCTTCCAAAGCGTGACATGTAGCGATGACGAGCAGACTTTTTGCCTTCCACAACTTGTTTGGCTGCTGTGCTTCTTGGCCAGGGATGCATGAGAAGCGCTCTGGTCCCTTCCAGGCGCTTGTGTTAGCTGCAGGGAGAGCTGAAAAGTGGCAGCTGCGGCTGCCAGCATGGTGGAGCTTGAGCAGCCGGCTGCCAGGCCAAATGGCCCAAAGAAATGGTGGCAAGGGGCCATGCTGAGAACTGCAGAGGAAGGCAAAAAACCGCCGGGGACCAGTGCCAATGTGCCCCGGGGGAAAAAGTTCCTTGCTGAGCCCAGTGCTGGCTGTTCCCTGAGCATGTGAGCCAGACCTGGCTCCTTGTCCCACAGGCTGCTCATGCTTCCCAGGAGCTGCCCAAGCCCTATACCCCCTTGAGCTGGAGCTATCTTGCGGACTTGCCAGAGTGCCCAAGTGCCTCTGAGCTGATAGACCTTGTGGGCAAGAATCCTTGCTGTCCCTGTGTAGGACACCAGTGGGTGTTCCAAAGCACTGCAAGCCCTTGCAAGCCCTTGCAAGCCCTCGACATCCTATCTCTTACGGCTCCTGAGCGTTGCTCTGTAGGAGATGAGGATGGTGAGCTGTGCAGTGCTCCTCAAGAAGGAATTGCCTTGGTCTTGCCACTGCTATCCAGTTGAAAAGGATTTGCATCCATGAGCCGAGCTTGGAAGGTGGCCCTGCCAGCAGATTGTCTTGCAGCGGAGAACCTCCAGCAGCCTCATGCAAGGTTTTCTTCCCTCAGCCCCTGGCCTGTGATTCCAGCAGCTCCTCAAGTGCTTCCTGTCAGATGTGCTGGGGCTGCCCCCGAGCCAGCTCTGGCAGTGGACACGGGAGGCTGCTCCTCTGGATCCTGCGTGGGGCCTGGTGACCACTGCGTTGCCGGGTGCTGGCATTGTGACATGGGGGTGACACAGCCGCATATGTGCAGCCCTTTGGAGGAAGCCTTTGGGGTGCTGGCTCCAAATCAGTCCCTGTAGCTACAAAATAGGGGAGTAAGCAACCTAACAGAGTCCCTTTTTTGCAAAAAGACAGTGTGGATTTGTTGCCAGTGCAGCCTTCCTTCCAGTAGCAATACTGCCTGTAGTATCATGTATGGAGGCCTCAGGGCTCGCTCAGGGCTTGTCACGCAGAACTGCAGGCCTGACAGAGCAGAACTGCTCTCCTCTCCTCTCCTCTCCTCTCCTCTCCTCTCCTCTCCTCTCCTCTCCTCTCCTCTCCTCTCCTCTCCTCTCCTCTCCTCTCCTCTCCTCTCCTGTCCGCCAGTCCAATATCTAAGAGACTGTTTGCCTGAAAGGACAGAGGGTTTTCAGTTCCAAAATCAATGTCAAGGACACATAACACAATGAATTTTATTTTACTTTGTTGTTTATTTATTAATTTTCTTGATTTGATGTTAATTCATGTTATGTTATTTCATGTCATTTTTTTTCCCTTTGTGACTCTGTTTCAGAACCCAGGCTCACAAGCATTAGCTCAAGCCCAAGTGTAGCCAGGAGTAGGCTGAGGCATTCTTCAGTTTAGCATGAGAAAAGATCCCTTGCAGGCTGGCAAAGGCAAGTCCCAGAGCTGCAGAGAGCAGCAGCAGGAATAGAGGCCAAGCTGTCCGTGGTTCCTGCAGAGGGAGAACCTTGACAAGGAGTTGTGGGACTGACCATGCACAAAAGAGGAAGAAGAAGAAGAAGAAGAAGAAGAGGAAGAAGAGGAAGAAGAGGTGAGTGGTACCGTGGCATCTCTTCCAAAGCGTGACATGTAGCGATGACGAGCAGACTTTTTGCCTTCCACAACTTGTTTGGCTGCTGTGCTTCTTGGCCAGGGATGCATGAGAAGCGCTCTGGTCCCTTCCAGGCGCTTGTGTTAGCTGCAGGGAGAGCTGAGAAGTGGCAGCTGCGGCTGCCAGCATGGTGGAGCTTGAGCAGCCGGCTCCCAGGCCAAATGGCCCAAAGAAATGGTGGCAAGGGGCCATGCTGAGAACTGCAGAGGAAGGCAAAAAACCGCCGGGGACCAGTGCCAATGTGCCCCAGGGGAAAAAGTTCCTTGCTGAGCCCAGTGCTGGCCATGGGCTGTTCCCTGAGCATGTGAGCCAGACCTGGCTCTTTGTCCCACAGGCTGCTCATGCTTCCCAGGAGCTGCCCAAGCCCTATCCTCCCTTGAGCTGGAGCTATCTGGCGGACTTGCCAGAGTGCCCAAGTGCCTCTGAGCTGATAGACCTTGTGGGCAAGAATCCTTGCTGTCCCTGTGTAGGACACCAGTGGGTGTTCCAAAGCACTGCAAGCCCTTGCAAGCCCTTGCAAGCCCTCGACATCCTATCTCTTACGGCTCCTGAGCGTTGCTCTGTAGGAGATGAGGATGGTGAGCTGTGCAGTGCTCCTCAAGAAGGAATTGCCTTGGTCTTGCCACTGCTATCCAGTTGAAAAGGATTTGCATCCATGAGCCGAGCTTGGAAGGTGGCCCTGCCAGCAGATTGTCTTGCAGCGGAGAACCTCCAGCAGCCTCATGCAAGGTTTTCTTCCCTCAGCCCCTGGCCGGTGATTCCAGCAGCTCCTCAAGTGCTTCCTGTGAGATGTGCTGGGGCTGCCCCCGGGCCAGCTCTGGCAGTGGACACGGGAGGCTGCTCCTCTGGATCCTGCGTGGGGCCTGGTGACCACTGCGTTGCCGGGTGCTGGCATTGTGACATGGGGGTGACACAGCCGCATATGTGCAGCCCTTTGTAGGAAGCCTTTGGGGTGCTGGCTCCAAATCAGTCCCTGTAGCTACAAAATAGGGGAGTAAGCAACCTAATAGAGTCCCTTTTTTGCAAAAAGACAGTGTGGATTTGTTGCCAGTGCAGCCTTCCTTCCAGTAGCAATACTGCCTGTAGTATCATGTATGGAGGCCTCAGGGCTCGCTCAGGGCTTGTCACGCAGAACTGCAGGCCTGACAGAGCAGAACTGCTCTCCTCTCCTCTCCTCTGCTCTCCTCTCCTCTCCTCTCCTCTCCTCTCCTCTCCTCTCCTGTCCGCCAGTCCAATATCTAAGAGACTGTTTGCCTGAAAGGACAGAGGGTTTTCAGTTCCAAAATCAATTTCAAGGACACATAACACAATGAATTTTATTTTATTTTGTTGTTAATTTATTAATTTTCTTGATTTTATGTTAATTCATGTTATGTTATTTCATGTCATTTTTTTTCCCTTTGTGACTCTGTTTCAGAACCCAGGCTCACAAGCATTAGCTCAAGCCCAAGTGTAGCCAGGAGTAGGCTGAGGCATTCTTCAGTTTAGCATGAGAAAAGATCCCTTGCAGGCTGGCAAAGGCAAGTCCCAGAGCTGCAGAGAGCAGCAGCAGGAATAGAGGCCAAGCTGTCCGCGCTTCCTGCAGAGGGAGAACCTTGACAAGGAGTTGTGGGACTGACCATGCACAAAAGAGGAAGAAGAAGAAGAAGAAGAAGAAGAAGAAGAAGAAGAAGAGGAAGAAGAGGAAGAAGAGGAAGAAGAGGTGAGTGGTACCGTGGCATCTCTTCCAAAGCGTGACATGTAGCGATGACGAGCAGACTTTTTGCCTTCCACAACTTGTTTGGCTGCTGTGCTTCTTGGGCAGGGATGCATGAGAAGCGCTCTGGTCCCTGCCAGGCGCTTGTGTTAGCTGCAGGGAGAGCTGAGAAGTGGCAGCTGCGGCTGCCAGCATGGTGGAGCATGAGCAGCCGGCTCCCAGGCCAAATGGCCCAAAGAAATGGTGGCAAGGGGCCGTGCTGAGAACTGCAGAGGAAGGCAAAAAACCGCCGGGGACCAGTGCCAATGTGCCCCGGGGGAAAAAGTTCCTTGCTGAGCCCAGTGCTGGCTGTTCCCTGAGCATGTGAGCCAGACCTGGCTCCTTGTCCCACAGGCTGCTCATGCTTCCCAGGAGCTGCCCAAGCCCTATACCCCCTTGAGCTGGAGCTACCTTGCGGACTTGCCAGAGTGCCCAAGTGCCTCTGAGCTGATAGACCTTGTGGGCAAGAATCCTTGCTGTCCCTGTGTAGGACACCAGTGGGTGTTCCAAAGCACTGCAAGCCCTTGCAAGCCCTTGCAAGCCCTTGCAAGCCCTTGCAAGCCCTCGACATCCTATCTCTTACGGCTCCTGAGCGTTGCTGTGTAGGAGATGAGGATGGTGAGCTGTGCAGTGCTCCTCAAGAAGGAATTGCCTTGGTCTTGCCACTGCTATCCAGTTGAAAAGGATTTGCATCCATGAGCCGAGCTTGGAAGGTGGCCCTGCCAGCAGATTGTCTTGCAGCGGAGAACCTCCAGCAGCCTCATGCAAGGTTTTCTTCCCTCAGCCCCTGGCCTGTGATTCCAGCAGCTCCTCAAGTGCTTCCTGTGAGACGTGCTGGGGCTGCCCCCGGGCCAGCTCTGGCAGTGGACACGGGAGGCTGCTCCTCTGGATCCTGCGTGGGGCCTGGTGACCACTGCGTTGCCGGGTGCTGGCATTGTGACATGGGGGTGACACAGCCGCATATGTGCAGCCCTTTGGAGGAAGCCTTTGGGGTGCTGGCTCCAAATCAGTCCCTGTAGCTACAAAATAGGGGAGTAAGCAACCTAATAGAGTCCCTTTTTTGCAAAAAGACAGTGTGGATTTGTTGCCAGTGCGGATTTGTTGCCAGTGCAGCCTTCCTTCCAGTAGCAATACTGCCTGTAGTATCATGTATGGAGGCCTCAGGGCTCGCTCAGGACTTGTCACGCAGAACTGCAGGCCTGACAGAGCAGAACTGCTCTCCTCTCCTCTCCTCTCCTCTCCTCTCCTCTCCTCTCCTTTCCTCTCCTCTCCTCTCCTCTCCTTTCCTCTCCTCTCCTCTCCTCTTCTCTCCTGTCCGCCAGTCCAATATCTAAGAGACTGTTTGCCTGAAAGGACAGAGGGTTTTCAGTTCCAAAATCAGTGTCAAGGACACATAACACAATGAATTTTATTTTATTTTGTTGTTAATTTATTAATTTTCTTGATTTGATGTTAATTCATGTTATGTTTCTTGGTGTCATTTTTTTTCCCTTTGTGACTCTGTTTCAGAAGCCAGGCTCACAAGCATTAGCTCAAGCCCAAGTGTAGCCAGGAGTAGGCTGAGGCATTCTTCAGTTTAGCATGAGAAAAGATCCCTTGCAGGCTGGCAAAGGCAAGTCCCAGAGCTGCAGAGAGCAGCAGCAGGAATAGAGGCCAAGCTGTCCGCGGTTCCTGCAGAGGGAGAACCTTGACAAGGAGTTGTGGGACTGACCATGCACAAAAGAGGAAGAAGAAGAAGAAAAAGAAGAAGAAGAAGAAGAAGAAGAAGAAGAAGAAGAAGAAGAAGAAGAGGAGGAAGAAGAGGAAGAAGAGGTGAGTGGTACCGTAGCATCTCTTCCAAAGCGTGACATGTAGCAATGACGAGCAGACTTTTTGCCTTCCACAACTTGTTTGGCTGCTGTGCTTCTTGGGCAGGGATGCATGAGAAGCGCTCTGGTCCCTGCCAGGCGTTCGTGTTAGCTGCAGAGAGAGCTGAGAAGTGGCAGCTGCGGCTGCCAGCATGGTGGAGCATGAGCAGCCGGCTCCCAGGCCAAATGGCCCAAAGAAATGGTGGCAAGGGGCGGTGCTGAGAACTGCAGAGGAAGGCAAAAAACCGCCGGGGACCAGTGCCAATGTGCCCCAGGGGAAAAAGTTCCTTGCTGAGCCCAGTGCTGGCTGTTCCCTGAGCATGTGAGCCAGACCTGGCTCTTTGTCCCACAGGCTGCTCATGCTTCCCAGGAGCTGCCCAAGCCCTATCCTCCCTTGAGCTGGAGCTATCTGGCGGACTTGCCAGAGTGCCCAAGTGCCTCTGAGCTGATAGACCTTGTGGGCAAGAATCCTTGCTGTCCCTGTGTAGGACACCAGTGGGTGTTCCAAAGCACTGCAAGCCCTTGCAAGCCCTTGCAAGCCCTCGACATCCTATCTCTTACGGCTCCTGAGCATTGCTCTGTAGGAGATGAGGATGGTGAGCTCTGCAGTGCTCCTCAAGAAGGAATTGCCTTGGTCTTGCCACTGCTATCCAGTTGAAAAGGATTTGCATCCATGAGCCGAGCTTGGAAGGTGGCCCTGCCAGCAGATTGTCTTGCAGCGGAGAACCTCCAGCAGCCTCATGCAAGGTTTTCTTCCCTCAGCCCCTGGCCGGTGATTCCAGCAGCTCCTCAAGTGCTTCCTGTGAGATGTGCTGGGGCTGCCCCCGGGCCAGCTCTGGCAGTGGACACGGGAGGCTGCTCCTCTGGATCCTGCGTGGGGCCTGGTGACCACTGCGTTGCCGGGTGCTGGCATTGTGACATGGGGGTGACACAGCCGCATATGTGCAGCCCTTTGGAGGAAGCCTTTGGGGTGCTGGCTCCAAATCAGTCCCTGTAGCTACAAAATAGGGGAGTAAGCAACCTAACAGAGTCCCTTTTTTGCAAAAAGACAGTGTGGATTTGTTGCCAGTGCAGCCTTCCTTCCAGTAGCAATACTGCCTGTAGTATCATGTATGGAGGCCTCAGGGCTCGCTCAGGGCTTGTCACGCAGAACTGCAGGCCTGACAGAGCAGAACTGCTCTCCTCTCCTCTCCTCTCCTCTCCTCTCCTCTCCTCTCCTCTCCTCTCCTCTCCTCTCCTCTCCTCTCCTCTCCTCTCCTCTCCTCTCCTGTCCGCCAGTCCAATATCTAAGAGACTGTTTGCCTGAAAGGACAGAGGGTTTTCAGTTCCAAAATCAATGTCAAGGACACATAACACAATGAATTTTATTTTACTTTGTTGTTAATTTATTAATTTTCTTGATTTGATGTTAATTCATGTTATGTTATTTCATGTCATTTTTTTTCCCTTTGTGACTCTGTTTCAGAACCCAGGCTCACAAGCATTAGCTCAAGCCCAAGTGTAGCCAGGAGTAGGCTGAGGCATTCTTCAGTTTAGCATGAGAAAAGATCCCTTGCAGGCTGGCAAAGGCAAGTCCCAGAGCTGCAGAGAGCAGCAGCAGGAATAGAGGCCAAGCTGTCCGTGGTTCCTGCAGAGGGAGAACCTTGACAAGGAGTTGTGGGACTGACCATGCACAAAAGAGGAAGAAGAAGAAGAAGAAGAAGAAGAGGAAGAAGAGGTGAGTGGTACCGTGGCATCTCTTCCAAAGCGTGACATGTAGCGATGACGAGCAGACTTTTTGCCTTCCACAACTTGTTTGGCTGCTGTGCTTCTTGGCCAGGGATGCATGAGAAGCGCTCTGGTCCCTTCCAGGCGCTTGTGTTAGCTGCAGGGAGAGCTGAAAAGTGGCAGCTGCGGCTGCCAGCATGGTGGAGCTTGAGCAGCCGGCTGCCAGGCCAAATGGCCCAAAGAAATGGTGGCAAGGGGCCATGCTGAGAACTGCAGAGGAAGGCAAAAAACCGCCGGGGACCAGTGCCAATGTGCCCCGGGGGAAAAAGTTCCTTGCTGAGCCCAGTGCTGGCTGTTCCCTGAGCATGTGAGCCAGACCTGGCTCCTTGTCCCACAGGCTGCTCATGCTTCCCAGGAGCTGCCCAAGCCCTATACCCCCTTGAGCTGGAGCTACCTTGCGGACTTGCCAGAGTGCCCAAGTGCCTCTGAGCTGATAGACCTTGTGGGCAAGAATCCTTGCTGTCCCTGTGTAGGACACCAGTGGGTGTTCCAAAGCACTGCAAGCCCTTGCAAGCCCTTGCAAGCCCTCGACATCCTATCTCTTACGGCTCCTGAGCGTTGCTCTGTAGGAGATGAGGATGGTGAGCTGTGCAGTGCTCCTCAAGAAGGAATTGCCTTGGTCTTGCCACTGCTATCCAGTTGAAAAGGATTTGCATCCATGAGCCGAGCTTGGAAGGTGGCCCTGCCAGCAGATTGTCTTGCAGCGGAGAACCTCCAGCAGCCTCATGCAAGGTTTTCTTCCCTCAGCCCCTGGCCTGTGATTCCAGCAGCTCCTCAAGTGCTTCCTGTCAGATGTGCTGGGGCTGCCCCCGAGCCAGCTCTGGCAGTGGACACGGGAGGCTGCTCCTCTGGATCCTGCGTGGGGCCTGGTGACCACTGCGTTGCCGGGTGCTGGCATTGTGACATGGGGGTGACACAGCCGCATATGTGCAGCCCTTTGGAGGAAGCCTTTGGGGTGCTGGCTCCAAATCAGTCCCTGTAGCTACAAAATAGGGGAGTAAGCAACCTAACAGAGTCCCTTTTTTGCAAAAAGACAGTGTGGATTTGTTGCCAGTGCAGCCTTCCTTCCAGTAGCAATACTGCCTGTAGTATCATGTATGGAGGCCTCAGGGCTCGCTCAGGGCTTGTCACGCAGAACTGCAGGCCTGACAGAGCAGAACTGCTCTCCTCTCCTCTCCTCTCCTCTCCTCTCCTCTCCTCTCCTCTCCTCTCCTCTCCTCTCCTCTCCTCTCCTCTCCTCTCCTCTCCTCTCCTCTCCTCTCCTGTCCGCCAGTCCAATATCTAAGAGACTGTTTGCCTGAAAGGACAGAGGGTTTTCAGTTCCAAAATCAATGTCAAGGACACATAACACAATGAATTTTATTTTACTTTGTTGTTTATTTATTAATTTTCTTGATTTGATGTTAATTCATGTTATGTTATTTCATGTCATTTTTTTTCCCTTTGTGACTCTGTTTCAGAACCCAGGCTCACAAGCATTAGCTCAAGCCCAAGTGTAGCCAGGAGTAGGCTGAGGCATTCTTCAGTTTAGCATGAGAAAAGATCCCTTGCAGGCTGGCAAAGGCAAGTCCCAGAGCTGCAGAGAGCAGCAGCAGGAATAGAGGCCAAGCTGTCCGTGGTTCCTGCAGAGGGAGAACCTTGACAAGGAGTTGTGGGACTGACCATGCACAAAAGAGGAAGAAGAAGAAGAAGAAGAAGAAGAGGAAGAAGAGGAAGAAGAGGTGAGTGGTACCGTGGCATCTCTTCCAAAGCGTGACATGTAGCGATGACGAGCAGACTTTTTGCCTTCCACAACTTGTTTGGCTGCTGTGCTTCTTGGCCAGGGATGCATGAGAAGCGCTCTGGTCCCTTCCAGGCGCTTGTGTTAGCTGCAGGGAGAGCTGAAAAGTGGCAGCTGCGGCTGCCAGCATGGTGGAGCTTGAGCAGCCGGCTCCCAGGCCAAATGGCCCAAAGAAATGGTGGCAAGGGGCCATGCTGAGAACTGCAGAGGAAGGCAAAAAACCGCCGGGGACCAGTGCCAATGTGCCCCGGGGGAAAAAGTTCCTTGCTGAGCCCAGTGCTGGCCATGGGCTGTTCCCTGAGCATGTGAGCCAGACCTGGCTCGTTGTCCCACAGGCTGCTCATGCTTCCCAGGAGCTGCCCAAGCCCTATCCTCCCTTGAGCTGGAGCTATCTGGCGGACTTGCCAGAGTGCCCAAGTGCCTCTGAGCTGATAGACCTTGTGGGCAAGAATCCTTGCTGTCCCTGTGTAGGACACCAGTGGGTGTTCCAAAGCACTGCAAGACCTTGCAAGCCCTTGCAAGCCCTCGACATCCTATCTCTTACGGCTCCTGAGCGTTGCTGTGTAGGAGATGAGGATGGTGAGCTGTGCAGTGCTCCTCAAGAAGGAATTGCCTTGGTCTTGCCACTGCTATCCAGTTGAAAAGGATTTGCATCCATGAGCCGAGCTTGGAAGGTGGCCCTGCCAGCAGATTGTCTTGCAGCGGAGAACCTCCAGCAGCCTCATGCAAGGTTTTCTTCCCTCAGCCCCTGGCCTGTGATTCCAGCAGCTCCTCAAGTGCTTCCTGTCAGATGTGCTGGGGCTGCTCCCGGGCCAGCTCTGGCAGTGGACACGGGAGGCTGCTCCTCTGGATCCTGCGTGGGGCCTGGTGACCACTGCGTTGCCGGGTGCTGGCATTGTGACATGGGGGTGACACAGCCGCATATGTGCAGCCCTTTGGAGGAAGCCTTTGGGGTGCTGGCTCCAAATCAGTCCCTGTACCTACAAAACAGGGGAGTAAGCAACCTAATAGTGTCCCTTTTTTGCAAAAAGACAGTGTGGATTTGTTGCCAGTGCAGCCTTCCTTCCAGTAGCAATACTGCCTGTAGTATCATGTATGGAGGCCTCAGGGCTCGCTCAGGGCTTGTCACGCAGAACTGCAGGCCTGACAGAGCAGAACTGCTCTCCTCTCCTCTCCTCTCCTCTCCTCTCCTCTCCTCTCCTCTGCTCTCCTCTCCTCTCCTCTCCTCTCCTCTCCTCTCCTCTCCTCTCCTCTCCTCTTCTCTTCTCTCCTGTCCGCCAGTCCAATATCTAAGAGACTGTTTGCCTGAAAGGACAGAGGGTTTTCAGTTCCAAAATCAATGTCAAGGACACATAACACAATGAATTTGATTTTATTTTGTTGTTAATTTATTAATTTTCTTGATTTTATGTTAATTCATGTTATGTTATTTCATGTCATTTTTTTTCCCTTTGTGACTCTGTTTCAGAAGCCAGGCTCACAAGCATTAGCTCAAGCCCAAGTGTAGCCAGGAGTAGGCTGAGGCATTCTTCAGTTTAGCATGAGAAAAGATCCCTTGCAGGCTGGCAAAGGCAAGTCCCAGAGCTGCAGAGAGCAGCAGCAGGAATAGAGGCCAAGCTGTCCGCGGTTCCTGCAGAGGGAGAACCTTGACAAGGAGTTGTGGGACTGACCATGCACAAAAGAGGAAGAAGAAGAAGAAGAAGAAGAAGAAGAAGAAGAAGAAGAAGAGGAAGAAGAGGAAGAAGAGGTGAGTGGTACCGTGGCATCTCTTCCAAAGCGTGACATGTAGCGATGACGAGCAGACTTTTTGCCTTCCACAACTTGTTTGGCTGCTGTGCTTCTTGGCCAGGGATGCATGAGAAGCGCTCTGGTCCCTTCCAGGCGCTTGTGTTAGCTGCAGGGAGAGCTGAGAAGTGGCAGCTGCGGCTGCCAGCATGGTGGAGCTTGAGCAGCCGGCTCCCAGGCCAAATGGCCCAAAGAAATGGTGGCAAGGGGCCATGCTGAGAACTGCAGAGGAAGGCAAAAAACCGCCGGGGACCAGTGCCAATGTGCCCCAGGGGAAAAAGTTCCTTGCTGAGCCCAGTGCTGGCCATGGGCTGTTCCCTGAGCATGTGAGCCAGACCTGGCTCTTTGTCCCACAGGCTGCTCATGCTTCCCAGGAGCTGCCCAAGCCCTATCCTCCCTTGAGCTGGAGCTATCTGGCGGACTTGCCAGAGTGCCCAAGTGCCTCTGAGCTGATAGACCTTGTGGGCAAGAATCCTTGCTGTCCCTGTGTAGGACACCAGTGGGTGTTCCAAAGCACTGCAAGCCCTTGCAAGGCCTTGCAAGCCCTCGACATCCTATCTCTTAGGGCTCCTGAGCGTTGCTGTGTAGGAGATGAGGATGGTGAGCTGTGCAGTGCTCCTCAAGAAGGAATTGCCTTGGTCTTGCCACTGCTATCCAGTTGAAAAGGATTTGCATCCATGAGCCGAGCTTGGAAGGTGGCCCTGCCAGCAGATTGTCTTGCAGCGGAGAACCTCCAGCAGCCTCATGCAAGGTTTTCTTCCCTCAGCCCCTGGCCGGTGATTCCAGCAGCTCCTCAAGTGCTTCCTGTGAGATGTGCTGGGGCTGCCCCCGGGCCAGCTCTGGCAGTGGACACGGGAGGCTGCTCCTCTGGATCCTGCGTGGGGCCTGGTGACCACTGCGTTGCCGGGTGCTGGCATTGTGACATGGGGGTGACACAGCCGCATATGTGCAGCCCTTTGGAGGAAGCCTTTGGGGTGCTGGCTCCAAATCAGTCCCTGTACCTACAAAATAGGGGAGTAAGCAACCTAATAGAGTCCCTTTTTTGCAAAAAGACAGTGTGGATTTGTTGCCAGTGCAGCCTTCCTTCCAGTAGCAATACTGCCTGTAGTATCATGTATGGAGGCCTCAGGGCTCGCTCAGGGCTTGTCACGCAGAACTGCAGGCCTGACAGAGCAGAACTGCTCTCCTCTCCTCTCCTCTGCTCTCCTCTCCTCTCCTCTCCTCTCCTCTCCTCTCCTCTCCTGTCCGCCAGTCCAATATCTAAGAGACTGTTTGCCTGAAAGGACAGAGGGTTTTCAGTTCCAAAATCAATTTCAAGGACACATAACACAATGAATTTTATTTTATTTTGTTGTTAATTTATTAATTTTCTTGATTTTATGTTAATTCATGTTATGTTATTTCATGTCATTTTTTTTCCCTTTGTGACTCTGTTTCAGAACCCAGGCTCACAAGCATTAGCTCAAGCCCAAGTGTAGCCAGGAGTAGGCTGAGGCATTCTTCAGTTTAGCATGAGAAAAGATCCCTTGCAGGCTGGCAAAGGCAAGTCCCAGAGCTGCAGAGAGCAGCAGCAGGAATAGAGGCCAAGCTGTCCGCGCTTCCTGCAGAGGGAGAACCTTGACAAGGAGTTGTGGGACTGACCATGCACAAAAGAGGAAGAAGAAGAAGAAGAAGAAGAAGAAGAAGAAGAAGAAGAGGAAGAAGAGGAAGAAGAGGAAGAAGAGGTGAGTGGTACCGTGGCATCTCTTCCAAAGCGTGACATGTAGCGATGACGAGCAGACTTTTTGCCTTCCACAACTTGTTTGGCTGCTGTGCTTCTTGGGCAGGGATGCATGAGAAGCGCTCTGGTCCCTGCCAGGCGCTTGTGTTAGCTGCAGGGAGAGCTGAGAAGTGGCAGCTGCGGCTGCCAGCATGGTGGAGCATGAGCAGCCGGCTCCCAGGCCAAATGGCCCAAAGAAATGGTGGCAAGGGGCCGTGCTGAGAACTGCAGAGGAAGGCAAAAAACCGCCGGGGACCAGTGCCAATGTGCCCCGGGGGAAAAAGTTCCTTGCTGAGCCCAGTGCTGGCTGTTCCCTGAGCATGTGAGCCAGACCTGGCTCCTTGTCCCACAGGCTGCTCATGCTTCCCAGGAGCTGCCCAAGCCCTATACCCCCTTGAGCTGGAGCTATGTCGCGGACTTGCCAGAGTGCCCAAGTGCCTCTGAGCTGATAGACCTTGTGGGCAAGAATCCTTGCTGTCCCTGTGTAGGACACCAGTGGGTGTTCCAAAGCACTGCAAGCCCTTGCAAGCCCTTGCAAGCCCTTGCAAGCCCTTGCAAGCCCTCGACATCCTATCTCTTACGGCTCCTGAGCGTTGCTGTGTAGGAGATGAGGATGGTGAGCTGTGCAGTGCTCCTCAAGAAGGAATTGCCTTGGTCTTGCCACTGCTATCCAGTTGAAAAGGATTTGCATCCATGAGCCGAGCTTGGAAGGTGGCCCTGCCAGCAGATTGTCTTGCAGCGGAGAACCTCCAGCAGCCTCATGCAAGGTTTTCTTCCCTCAGCCCCTGGCCTGTGATTCCAGCAGCTCCTCAAGTGCTTCCTGTGAGACGTGCTGGGGCTGCCCCCGGGCCAGCTCTGGCAGTGGACACGGGAGGCTGCTCCTCTGGATCCTGCGTGGGGCCTGGTGACCACTGCGTTGCCGGGTGCTGGCATTGTGACATGGGGGTGACACAGCCGCATATGTGCAGCCCTTTGGAGGAAGCCTTTGGGGTGCTGGCTCCAAATCAGTCCCTGTAGCTACAAAATAGGGGAGTAAGCAACCTAATAGAGTCCCTTTTTTGCAAAAAGACAGTGTGGATTTGTTGCCAGTGCGGATTTGTTGCCAGTGCAGCCTTCCTTCCAGTAGCAATACTGCCTGTAGTATCATGTATGGAGGCCTCAGGGCTCGCTCAGGACTTGTCACGCAGAACTGCAGGCCTGACAGAGCAGAACTGCTCTCCTCTCCTCTCCTCTCCTCTCCTCTCCTCTCCTCTCCTTTCCTCTCCTCTCCTCTCCTCTCCTTTCCTCTCCTCTCCTCTCCTCTTCTCTCCTGTCCGCCAGTCCAATATCTAAGAGACTGTTTGCCTGAAAGGACAGAGGGTTTTCAGTTCCAAAATCAGTGTCAAGGACACATAACACAATGAATTTTATTTTATTTTGTTGTTAATTTATTAATTTTCTTGATTTGATGTTAATTCATGTTATGTTTCTTGGTGTCATTTTTTTTCCCTTTGTGACTCTGTTTCAGAACCCAGGCTCACAAGCATTAGCTCAAGCCCAAGTGTAGCCAGGAGTAGGCTGAGGCATTCTTCAGTTTAGCATGAGAAAAGATCCCTTGCAGGCTGGCAAAGGCAAGTCCCAGAGCTGCAGAGAGCAGCAGCAGGAATAGAGGCCAAGCTGTCCGCGGTTCCTGCAGAGGGAGAACCTTGACAAGGAGTTGTGGGACTGACCATGCACAAAAGAGGAAGAAGAAGAAGAAGAAGAAGAAGAAGAAGAAGAAGAAGAAGAAGAAGAAGAAGAAGAAGAAGAGGAGGAAGAAGAGGAAGAAGAGGTGAGTGGTACCGTAGCATCTCTTCCAAAGCGTGACATGTAGCAATGACGAGCAGACTTTTTGCCTTCCACAACTTGTTTGGCTGCTGTGCTTCTTGGGCAGGGATGCATGAGAAGCGCTCTGGTCCCTGCCAGGCGTTCGTGTTAGCTGCAGAGAGAGCTGAGAAGTGGCAGCTGCGGCTGCCAGCATGGTGGAGCATGAGCAGCCGGCTCCCAGGCCAAATGGCCCAAACAAATGGTGGCAAGGGGCGGTGCTGAGAACTGCAGAGGAAGGCAAAAAACCGCCGGGGACCAGTGCCAATGTGCCCCAGGGGAAAAAGTTCCTTGCTGAGCCCAGTGCTGGCTGTTCCCTGAGCATGTGAGCCAGACCTGGCTCTTTGTCCCACAGGCTGCTCATGCTTCCCAGGAGCTGCCCAAGCCCTATCCTCCCTTGAGCTGGAGCTATCTGGCGGACTTGCCAGAGTGCCCAAGTGCCTCTGAGCTGATAGACCTTGTGGGCAAGAATCCTTGCTGTCCCTGTGTAGGACACCAGTGGGTGTTCCAAAGCACTGCAAGCCCTTGCAAGCCCTTGCAAGCCCTCGACATCCTATCTCTTACGGCTCCTGAGCATTGCTCTGTAGGAGATGAGGATGGTGAGCTGTGCAGTGCTCCTCAAGAAGGAATTGCCTTGGTCTTGCCACTGCTATCCAGTTGAAAAGGATTTGCATCCATGAGCCGAGCTTGGAAGGTGGCCCTGCCAGCAGATTGTCTTGCAGCGGAGAACCTCCAGCAGCCTCATGCAAGGTTTTCTTCCCTCAGCCCCTGGCCTGTGATTCCAGCAGCTCCTCAAGTGCTTCCTGTGAGATGTGCTGGGGCTGCCCCCGGGCCAGCTCTGGCAGTGGACACGGGAGGCTGCTCCTCTGGATCCTGCGTGGGGCCTGGTGACCACTGCGTTGCCGGGTGCTGGCATTGTGACATGGGGGTGACACAGCCGCATATGTGCAGCCCTTTGGAGGAAGCCTTTGGGGTGCTGGCTCCAAATCAGTCCCTGTACCTACAAAACAGGGGAGTAAGCAACCTAATAGAGTCCCTTTTTTGCAAAAAGGCAGTGTGGATTTGTTGCCAGTGCAGCCTTCCTTCCAGTAGCGATACTGCCTGTAGTATCATGTATGGAGGCGTCAGGGCTCGCTCAGGGCTTGTCACGCAGAACTGCAGGCCTGACAGAGCAGAACTGCTCTCCTCTCCTCTCCTCTCCTCTCCTCTCCTCTCCTCTACTGTCCGCCAGTCCAGTATCTAAGAGACTGTTTGCCTGAAAGGACAGAGGGTTTTCAGTTCCAAAATCAATGTCAAGGACACAGAACACAATGAATTTTATTTTATTTTGTTGTTAATTTATTAATTTTCTTGATTTGATGTTAATTCATGTTATGTTATTTCATGTCATTTTTTTTCCCTTTGTGACTCTGTTTCAGAAGCCAGGCTCACAAGCATTAGCTCAAGCCCAAGTGTAGCCAGGAGTAGGCTGAGGCATTCTTCAGTTTAGCATGAGAAAAGATCCCTTGCAGGCTGGCAAAGGCAAGTCCCAGAGCTGCAGAGAGCAGCAGCAGGAATAGAGGCCAAGCTGTCCGCGCTTCCTGCAGAGCGAGAACCTTGACAAGGAGTTGTGGGACTGACCATGCACAAAAGAGGAAGAAGAAGAAGAAGAAGAAGAAGAAGAAGAAGAAGAGGAAGAAGAGGAAGAAGAGGTGAGTGGTACCGTGGCATCTCTTCCAAAGCGTGACATGTAGCGATGACGAGCAGACTTTTTGCCTTCCACAACTTGTTTGGCTGCTGTGCTTCTTGGGCAGGGATGCATGAGAAGCACTCTGGTCCCTGCCAGGCGCTTGTGTTAGCTACAGGGAGAGCTGAGAAGTGGCAGCTGCGGCTGCCAGCATGGTGGAGCATGAGCCGCCGGCTCCCAGGCCAAATGGCCCAAAGAAATGGTGGCAAGGGGCCGTGCTGAGAACTGCAGAGGAAGGCAAAAAACCGCCGGGGACCAGTGCCAATGTGCCCCGGGGGAAAAAGTTCCTTGCTGAGCCCAGTGCTGGCCATGGGCTGTTCCCTGAGCATGTGAGCCAGACCTGGCTCCTTGTCCCACAGGCTGTTCATGCTTCCCAGGAGCTGCCCAAGCCCTATCCTCCCTTGAGCTGGAGCTATCTGGCGGACTTGCCAGAGTGCCCAAGTGCCTCTGAGCTGATAGACCTTGTGGGCAAGAATCCTTGCTGTCCCTGTGTAGGACACCAGTGGGTGTTCCAAAGCACTGCAAGCCCTTGCAAGCCCTTGCAAGCCCTCGACATCCTCTCTCTTACGGCTCCTGAGCGTTGCTCTGTAGGAGATGAGGATGGTGAGCTGTGCAGTGCTCCTCAAGAAGGAATTGCCTTGGTCTTGCCACTGCTATCCAGTTGAAAAGGATTTGCATCCATGAGCCGAGCTTGGAAGGTGGCCCTGCCAGCAGATTGTCTTGCAGCGGAGAACCTCCAGCAGCCTCATGCAAGGTTTTCTTCCCTCAGCCCCTGGCCTGTGATTCCAGCAGCTCCTCAAGTGCTTCCTGTGAGACGTGCTGGGGCTGCCCCCGGGCCAGCTCTGGCAGTGGACACGGGAGGCTGCTCCTCTGGATCCTGCGTGGGGCCTGGTGACCACTGCGTTGCCGGGTGCTGGCATTGTGACATGGGGGTGACACAGCCGCATATGTGCAGCCCTTTGGAGGAAGCCTTTGGGGTGCTGGCTCCAAATCAGTCCCTGTACCTACAAAACAGGGGAGTAAGCAACCTAATAGAGTCCCTTTTTTGCAAAAAGACAGTGTGGATTTGTTGCCAGTGCAGCCTTCCTTCCAGTAGCAATACTGCCTGTAGTATCATGTATGGAGGCGTCAGGGCTCGCTCAGGGCTTGTCACGCAGAACTGCAGGCCTGACAGAGCAGAACTGCTCTCCTCTCCTCTCCTCTCCTCTCCTCTCCTCTCCTCTCCTCTCCTCTCCTCTCCTCTCCTCTTCTCTCCTGTCCGCCATTCCAATATCTAAGAGACTGTTTGCCTGAAAGGACAGAGGGTTTTCAGTTCCAAAATTAATGTCAAGGACACATAACACAATGAATTTTATTTTATTTTGTTGTTAATTTATTAATTTTCTTGATTTTATGTTAATTCATGTTATGTTATTTCATGTCATTTTTTTTCCCTTTGTGACTCTGTTTCAGAACCCAGGCTCACAAGCATTAGCTCAAGCCCAAGTGTAGCCAGGAGTAGGCTGAGGCATTCTTCAGTTTAGCATGAGAAAAGATCCCTTCCAGGCTGGCAAAGGCAAGTCCCAGAGCTGCAGAGAGCAGCAGCAGGAATAGAGGCCAAGCTGTCCGCGGTTCCTGCAGAGGGAGAACCTTGACAAGGAGTTGTGGGACTGACCATGCACAAAAGAGGAAGAAGAAGAAGAAGAAGAAGAAGAAGAAGAAGAAGAAGAAGAGGAAGAAGAGGAAGAAGAGGAAGAAGAGGTGAGTGGTACCGTGGCATCTCTTCCAAAGCGTGACATGTAGCGATGACGAGCAGACTTTTTGCCTTCCACAACTTGTTTGGCTGCTGTGCTTCTTGGGCAGGGATGCATGAGAAGCGCTCTGGTCCCTGCCAGGCGCTTGTGTTAGCTACAGGGAGAGCTGAGAAGTGGCAGCTGCGGCTGCCAGCATGGTGGAGCATGAGCAGCCGGCTCCCAGGCCAAATGGCCCAAAGAAATGGTGGCAAGGGGCCGTGCTGAGAACTGCAGAGGAAGGCAAAAAACCGCCGGGGACCAGTGCCAATGTGCCCCGGGGGAAAAAGTTCCTTGCTGAGCCCAGTGCTGGCCATGGGCTGTTCCCTGAGCATGTGAGCCAGACCTGGCTCCTTGTCCCACAGGCTGCTCATGCTTCCCAGGAGCTGCCCAAGCCCTATCCTCCCTTGAGCTGGAGCTATCTGGCGGACTTGCCAGAGTGCCCAAGTGCCTCTGAGCTGATAGACCTTGTGGGCAAGAATCCTTGCTGTCCCTGTGTAGGACACCAGTGGGTGTTCCAAAGCACTGCAAGCCCTTGCAAGCCCTTGCAAGCCCTCGACATCCTACCTCTTACGGCTCCTGAGCGTTGCTCTGTAGGAGATGAGGATGGTGAGCTGTGCAGTGCTCCTCAAGAAGGAATTGCCTTGGTCTTGCCACTGCTATCCAGTTGAAAAGGATTTGCATCCATGAGCCGAGCTTGGAAGGTGGCCCTGCCAGCAGATTGTCTTGCAGCGGAGAACCTCCAGCAGCCTCATGCAAGGTTTGCTTCCCTCAGCCCCTGGCCTGTGATTCCAGCAGCTCCTCAAGTGCTTCCTGTCAGATGTGCTGGGGCTGCCCCCGGGCCAGCTCTGGCAGTGGACACGGGAGGCTGCTCCTCTGGATCCTGCGTGGGGCCTGGTGACCACTGCGTTGCCGGGTGCTGGCATTGTGACATGGGGGTGACACAGCCGCATATGTGCAGCCCTTTGGAGGAAGCCTTTGGGGTGCTGGCTCCAAATCAGTCCCTGTACCTACAAAACAGGGGAGTAAGCAACCTAATAGAGTCCCTTTTTTGCAAAAAGACAGTGTGGATTTGTTGCCAGTGCAGCCTTCCTTCCAGTAGCAATACTGCCTGTAGTATCATGTATGGAGGCCTCAGGGCTCGCTCAGGGCTTGTCACGCAGAACTGCAGGCCTGACAGAGCAGAACTGCTCTCCTCTCCTCTCCTCTCCTCTCCTCTCCTCTTCTCCCCTGTCCGCCAGTCCAATATCTAAGAGACTGTTTGCCTGAAAGGACAGAGGGTTTTCAGTTCCAAAATCAATGTCAAGGACACATAACACAATGAATTTGATTTTATTTTGTTGTTAATTTATTAATTTTCTTGATTTTATGTTAATTCATGTTATGTTGTTTCATGTCATTGTTTTTCCCTTTGTGACTCTGTTTCAGAACCCAGGCTCACAAGCATTAGCTCAAGCCCAAGTGTAGGCAGGAGTAGGCTGAGGCATTCTTCAGTTTAGCATGAGAAAAGATCCCTTGCAGGCTGGCAAAGGCAAGTCCCAGAGCTGCAGAGAGCAGCAGCAGGAATAGAGGCCAAGCTGTCCGTGGTTCCTGCAGAGGGAGAACCTTGACAAGGAGTTGTGGGACTGACCATGCACAAAAGAGGAAGAAGAAGAAGAAGAAGAAGAAGAAGAGGAAGAAGAGGAAGAAGAGGTGAGTGGTACCGTGGCATCTCTTCCAAAGGGTGACATGTAGCGATGACGAGCAGACTTTTTGCCTTCCACAACTTGTTTGGCTGCTGTGCTTCTTGGCCAGGGATGCATGAGAAGCGCTCTGGTCCCTGCCAGGCGCTTGTGTTAGCTACAGGGAGAGCTGAGAAGTGGCAGCTGCGGCTGCCAGCATGGTGGAGCATGAGCAGCCGGCTCCCAGGCCAAATGGCCCAAAGAAATGGTGGCAAGGGGCCGTGCTGAGAACTGCAGAGGAAGGCAAAAAACCGCCGGGGACCAGTGCCAATGTGGCCCAGGGGAAAAAGTTCCTTGCTGAGCCCAGTGCTGGCCATGGGCTGTTCCCTGAGCATGTGAGCCAGACCTGGCTCCTTGTCCCACAGGCTGCTCATGCTTCCCAGGAGCTGCCCAAGCCCTATCCTCCCTTGAGCTGGAGCTATCTGGCGGACTTGCCAGAGTGCCCAAGTGCCTCTGAGCTGATAGACCTTGTGGGCAAGAATCCTTGCTGTCCCTGTGTAGGACACCAGTGGGTGTTCCAAAGCACTGCAAGCCCTTGCAAGCCCTTGCAAGCCCTCGACATCCTATCTCTTAGGGCTCCTGAGCGTTGCTCTGTAGGAGATGAGGATGGTGAGCTGTGCAGTGCTCCTCAAGAAGGAATTGCCTTGGTCTTGCCACTGCTATCCAGTTGAAAAGGATTTGCATCCATGAGCCGAGCTTGGAAGGTGGCCCTGCCAGCAGATTGTCTTGCAGCGGAGAACCTCCAGCAGCCTCATGCAAGGTTTTCTTCCCTCAGCCCCTGGCCTGTGATTCCAGCAGCTCCTCAAGTGCTTCCTGTGAGATGTGCTGGGGCTGCCCCCGGGCCAGCTCTGGCAGTGGACACGGGAGGCTGCTCCTCTGGATCCTGCGTGGGGCCTGGTGACCACTGCGTTGCCGGGTGCTGGCATTGTGACATGGGGGTGACACAGCCGCATATGTGCAGCCCTTTGGAGGAAGCCTTTGGGGTGCTGGCTCCAAATCAGTCCCTGTAGCTACAAAATAGGGGAGTAAGCAACCTAATAGAGTCCCTTTTTTGCAAAAAGACAGTGTGGATTTGTTGCCAGTGCAGCCTTCCTTCCAGTAGCAATACTGCCTGTAGTATCATGTATGGAGGCCTCAG
This sequence comes from Caloenas nicobarica, assembly GCF_036013445.1. Lineage (NCBI taxonomy): Eukaryota > Metazoa > Chordata > Aves > Columbiformes > Columbidae > Caloenas > Caloenas nicobarica. The sequence continues at coordinate 369,921 of NW_027017722.1, forward strand.
GGCTCGCTCAGGGCTTGTCACGCAGAACTGCAGGCCTGACAGAGCAGAACTGCTCTCCTCTCCTCTCCTCTCCTCTGCTCTCCTCTCCTCTCCTCTCCTCTCCTCTCCTCTCCTCTCCTCTTCTCTTCTCTCCTGTCCGCCAGTCCAATATCTAACAGACTGTTTGCCTGAAAGGACAGAGGGTTTTCAGTTCCAAAATCAATGTCAAGGACACATAACACAATGAATTTGATTTTATTTTGTTGTTAATTTATTAATTTTCTTGATTTGATGTTAATTCATGTTCTGTTATTTCATGTCATTTTTTTTCCCTTTGTGACTCTGTTTCAGAAGCCAGGCTCACAAGCATTAGCTCAAGCCCAAGTGTAGCCAGGAGTAGGCTGAGGCATTCTTCAGTTTAGCATGAGAAAAGATCCCTTGCAGGCTGGCAAAGGCAAGTCCCAGAGCTGCAGAGAGCAGCAGCAGGAATAGAGGCCAAGCTGTCCGCGGTTCCTGCAGAGGGAGAACCTTGACAAGGAGTTGTGGGACTGACCATGCACAAAAGAGGAAGAAGAAGAAGAAGAAGAAGAAGAAGAAGAAGAAGAAGAAGAAGAAGAAGAAGAAGAAGAAGAAGAGGAAGAAGAGGAAGAAGAGGAAGAAGAGGTGAGTGGTACCGTGGCATCTCTTCCAAAGCGTGACGTAGTGATGACGAGCAGACTTTTTGGCTTCCACAACTTGTTTGGCTGCTGTACTTCTTGGCCAGGGATGCATGAGAAGCGCTCTGGTCCCTGCCAGGCGCTTGTGTTAGCTGCAGGGAGAGCTGAGAAGTGGCAGCTGCGGCTGCCAGCATGGTGGAGCATGAGCAGCCGGCTCCCAGGCCAAATGGCCCAAAGAAATGGTGGCAAGGGGCGGTGCTGAGAACTGCAGAGGAAGGCAAAAAACCGCCGGGGACCAGTGCCAATGTGCCCCAGGGGAAAAAGTTCCTTGCTGAGCCCAGTGCTGGCCATGGGCTGTTCCCTGAGCATGTGAGCCAGACCTGGCTCCTTGTCCCACAGGCTGCTCATGCTTCCCAGGAGCTGCCCAAGCCCTATACTCCCTTGAGCTGGAGCTATCTGGCGGACTTGCCAGAGTGCCCAAGTGCCTCTGAGCTGATAGACCTTGTGGGCAAGAATCCTTGCTGTCCCTGTGTAGGACACCAGTGGGTGTTCCAAAGCACTGCAAGCCCTTGCAAGCCCTTGCAAGCCCTCGACATCCTATCTCTTACGGCTCCTGAGCGTTGCTCTGTAGGAGATGAGGATGGTGAGCTGTGCAGTGCTCTTCAAGAAGGAATTGCCTTGGTCTTGCCACTGCTATCCAGTTGAAAAGGATTTGCATCCATGAGCCGAGCTTGGAAGGTGGCCCTGCCAGCAGATTGTCTTGCAGCGGAGAACCTCCAGCAGCCTCATGCAAGGTTTTCTTCCCTCAGCCCCTGGCCTGTGATTCCAGCAGCTCCTCAAGTGCTTCCTGTGAGATGTGCTGGGGCTGCCCCCGGGCCAGCTCTGGCAGTGGACACGGGAAGCTGCTCCTCTGGATCCTGCGTGGGGCCTGGTGACCGCTGCGTTGCCGGGTGCTGGCATTGTGCCATGGGGGTGACACAGCCGCATATGTGCAGCCCTTTGGAGGAAGCCTTTGGGGTGCTGGCTCCAAATCAGTCCCTGTACCTACAAAACAGGGGAGTAAGCAACCTAATAGAGTCCCTTTTTTGCAAAAAGACAGTGTGGATTTGTTGCCAGTGCAGCCTTCCTTCCAGTAGCAATACTGCCTGTAGTATCATGTATGGAGGCCTCAGGGCTCGCTCAGGGCTTGTCACGCAGAACTGCAGGCCTGACAGAGCAGAACTGCTCTCCTCTCCTCTCCTCTCCTCTCCTCTCCTCTCCTCTCCTCTCCTCTCCTCTCCTCTCCTCTCCTCTCCTCTCCTCTTCTCTCCTGTCCGCCAGTCCAATATCTAAGAGACTGTTTGCCTGAAAGGACAGAGGGCTTTCAGTTCCAAAATCAATTTCAAGGACACATAACACAATGAATTTTATTTTATTTTGTTGTTAATTTATTAATTTTCTTGATTTGATGTTAATTCATGTTATGTTTCTTCGTGTCATTTTTTTTCCCTTTGTGACTCTGTTTCAGAACCCAGGCTCACAAGCATTAGCTCAAGCCCAAGTGTAGCCAGGAGTAGGCTGAGGCATTCTTCAGTTTAGCCTGAGAAAAGATCCCTTGCAGGCTGGCAAAGGCAAGTCCCAGAGCTGCAGAGAGCAGCAGCAGGAATAGAGGCCAAGCTGTGCGCGCTTCCTGCAGAGGGAGAACCTTGACAAGGAGTTGTGGGACTGACCATGCACAAAAGAGGAGGAAGAAGAAGAAGAAGAAGAAGAAGAAGAAGAGGAAGAAGAGGAAGAAGAGGTGAGTGGTACCGTGGCATGTCTTCCAAAGCGTGACATGTAGCGATGACGAGCAGACTTTTTGCCTTCCACAACTTGTTTGGCTGCTGTGCTTCTTGGCCAGGGATGCATGAGAAGCGCTCTGGTCCCTGCCAGGCGCTTGTGTTAGCTGCAGGGAGAGCTGAGAAGTGGCAGCTGCGGCTGCCAGCATGGTGGAGCATGAGCAGCCGGCTCCCAGGCCAAATGGCCCAAAGAAATGGTGGCAAGGGGCGGTGCTGAGAACTGCAGAGGAAGGCAAAAAACCGCCGGGGACCAGTGCCAATGTGCCCCGGGGGAAAAAGTTCCTTGCTGAGCCCAGTGCTGGCCATGGGCTGTTCCCTGAGCATGTGAGCCAGACCTGGCTCCTTGTCCCACAGGCTGCTCATGCTTCCCAGGAGCTGCCCAAGCCCTATCCTCCCTTGAGCTGGAGCTATGTCGCGGACTTGCCAGAGTGCCCAAGTGCCTCTGAGCTGATAGACCTTGTGGGCAAGAATCCTTGCTGTCCCTGTGTAGGACACCAGTGGGTGTTCCAAAGCACTGCAAGCCCTTGCAAGCCCTTGCAAGCCCTCGACATCCTATCTCTTAGGGCTCCTGAGCGTTGCTCTGTAGGAGATGAGGATGGTGAGCTCTGCAGTGCTCCTCAAGAAGGAATTGCCTTGGTCTTGCCACTGCTATCCAGTTGAAAAGGATTTGCATCCATGAGCCGAGCTTGGAAGGTGGCCCTCCCAGCAGATTGTCTTGCAGCGGAGAACCTCCAGCAGCCTCCTGTAAGGTTTTCTTCCCTCAGCCCCTGGCCTGTGATTCCAGCAGCTCCTCAAGTGCTTCCTGTGAGATGTGCTGGGGCTGCCCCCGGGCCAGCTCTGGCAGTGGACACGGGAGGCTGCTCCTCTGGATCCTGCGTGGAGCCTGGTGACCACTGCATTGCCGGGTGCTGGCATTGTGACATGGGGGTGACACAGCCGCATATGTGCAGCCCTTTGGAGGAAGCCTTTGGGGTGCTGGCTCCAAATTAGTCCCTGTAGCTACAAAATAGGGGAGTAAGCAACCTAATAGAGTCCCTTTTTTGCAAAAAGACAGTGTGGATTTGTTGCCAGTGCAGCCTTCCTTCCAGTAGCAATACTACCTGTAGTATCATGTATGGAGGCCTCAGGGCTCGCTCAGGGCTTGTCACGCAGAACTGCAGGCCTGACACAGCAGAACTGCTCTCCTCTCCTCTCCTCTCCTCTTCTCTCCTGTCCGCCAGTCCAATATCTAAGAGACTGTTTGCCTGAAAGGACAGAGGGTTTCCAGTTCCAAAATCAATTTCAACGACACATAACACAATGAATTTTATTTTATTTTGTTGTTAATTTATTAATTTTCTTGATTTGATGTTAATTCATGTTATGTTTCTTCGTGTCATTTTTTTTCCCTTTGTGACTCTGTTTCAGAACCCAGGCTCACAAGCATTAGCTCAAGCCCAAGTGTAGCCAGGAGTAGGCTGAGGCATTCTTCAGTTTAGCATGAGAAAAGACCCCTTGCAGGCTGGCAAAGGCAAGTCCCAGAGCTGCAGAGAGCAGCAGCAGGAATAGAGGCCAAGCTGTGCGCGGTTCCTGCAGAGGGAAACCTTGACAAGGAGTTGTGGGACTGACCATGCACAAAAGAGGAGGAAGAAGAAGAAGAAGAAGAAGAAGAAGAAGAAGAAGAGGAAGAAGAGGAAGAAGAGGAAGAAGAGGTGAGTGGTACCGTGGCATCTCTTCCAAAGCGTGACATGTAGCGATGACGAGCAGACTTTTTGCCTTCCACAACTTGTTTGGCTGCTGTACTTCTTGGCCAGGGATGCATGAGAAGCGCTCTGGTCCCTGCCAGGCGCTTGTGTTAGCTGCAGGGAGAGCTGAGAAGTGGCAGCTGCGGCTGCCAGCATGGTGGAGCATGAGCAGCCGGCTCCCAGGCCAAATGGCCCAAAGAAATGGTGGCAAGGGGCGGTGCTGAGAAGTGCAGAGGAAGGCAAAAAACCGCCGGGGACCAGTGCCAATGTGCCCCAGGGGAAAAAGTTCCTTGCTGAGCCCAGTGCTGGCCATGGGCTGTTCCCTGAGCATGTGAGCCAGACCTGGCTCCTTGTCCCACAGGCTGCTCATGCTTCCCAGGAGCTGCCCAAGCCCTATACTCCCTTGAGCTGGAGCTATCTGGCGGACTTGCCAGAGTGCCCAAGTGCCTCTGAGCTGATAGACCTTGTGGGCAAGAATCCTTGCTGTCCCTGTGTAGGACACCAGTGGGTGTTCCAAAGCACTGCAAGCCCTTGCAAGCCCTTGCAAGCCCTCGACATCCTATCTCTTACGGCTCCTGAGCGTTGCTCTGTAGGAGATGAGGATGGTGAGCTGTGCAGTGCTCTTCAAGAAGGAATTGCCTTGGTCTTGCCACTGCTATCCAGTTGAAAAGGATTTGCATCCATGAGCCGAGCTTGGAAGGTGGCCCTGCCAGCAGATTGTCTTGCAGCGGAGAACCTCCAGCAGCCTCATGCAAGGTTTTCTTCCCTCAGCCCCTGGCCTGTGATTCCAGCAGCTCCTCAAGTGCTTCCTGTCAGATGTGCTGGGGCTGCCCCCGGGCCAGCTCTGGCAGTGGACACGGGAAGCTGCTCCTCTGGATCCTGCGTGGGGCCTGGTGACCGTTGCGTTGCCGGGTGCTGGCATTGTGCCATGGGGGTGACACAGCCGCATATGTGCAGCCCTTTGGAGGAAGCCTTTGGGGTGCTGGCTCCAAATCAGTCCCTGTACCTACAAAATAGGGGAGTAAGCAACCTAATAGAGTCCCTTTTTTGCAAAAAGACAGTGTGGATTTGTTGCCAGTGCAGCCTTCCTTCCAGTAGCAATACTGCCTGTAGTATCATGTATGGAGGCCTCAGGGCTCGCTCAGGGCTTGTCACGCAGAACTGCAGGCCTGACAGAGCAGAACTGCTCTCCTCTCCCCTCCTCTCCTCTCCTCTCCTCTCCTCTCCTCTCCTCTCCTCTCCTTTCCTATCCTCTCCTGTCCTCTCCTCTCCGCTCTCCTCTCCTCTCCTCTCCTCTCCTCCCCTCTCCTCTCCTCTTCTCTCCTGCTCGCCAGTTCAATATCTAAGAGACTGTTTGCCTGAAAGGACAGAGGGTTTTCAGTTCCAAAATCAATGTCAAGGACACAAAACACAATGAATTTTATTTTATTTTGTTGTTAATTTATTAATTTTCTTGATTTTATGTTAATTCATGTTATTTCATGTCATTCTTTTTCCCTTTGTGACTCTATTTCAGAAGCCAGGCTCACAAGCATTAGCTCAAGCCCAAGTGTAGCCAGGAGTAGGCTGAGGCATTCTTCAGTTTAGCCTGAGAAAAGATCCCTTGCAGGCTGGCAAAGGCAAGTCCCAGAGCTGCAGAGAGCAGCAGCAGGAAGAGAGGCCAAGCTGTGCGCGGTTCCTGCAGAGGGAGAACCTTGACAAGGAGCTGTGGGACTGACCATGCAAAAAAGAGGAAGAAGAAGAAGAAGAAGAAGAGGAAGAACAAGAAGAGGAAGAAGAGGAAGAAGAGGTGAGTGGTACCGTGGCATCTCTTCCAAAGCGTGACATGTAGCGATGACGAGCAGACTTTTTGCCTTCCACAACTTGTTTGGCTGCTGTGCTTCTTGGGCAGGGATGCATGAGAGGCGCTCTGGTCCCTGCCAGGCGCTTGTGTTAGCTGCAGGGAGAGCTGAGAAGTGGCAGCTGCGGCTGCCAGCATGGTGGAGCATGAGCAGCCGGCTCCCAGGCCAAATGGCCCAAAGAAATGGTGGCAAGGGGCGGTGCTGAGAACTGCAGAGGAAGGCAAAAAACCGCCGGGGACCAGTGCCGATGTGCTCCGGGGGAAAAAGGTCCTTGCTGAGCCCAGTGCTGGCCATGGGCTGTTCCCTGAGCATGTGAGCCAGACCTGGCTCCTTGTCCCACAGGCTGCTCATGCTTCCCAGGAGCTGCCCAAGCCCTATCCTCCCTTGAGCTGGAGCTATGTCGCGGACTTGCCAGAGTGCCCAAGTGCCTCTGAGCTGATAGACCTTGTGGGCAAGAATCCTTGCTGTCCCTGTGTAGGACACCAGTGGGTGTTCCAAAGCACTGCAAGCCCTGGCAAGCCCTTGCATGCCCTCGACATCCTATCTCTTACGGCTCCTGAGCATTGCTCTGTAGGAGATGAGGATGGTGAGCTGTGCAGTGCTCCTCAAGAAGGAATTGCCTTGGTCTTGCCACTGCTATCCAGTTGAAAAGGATTTGCATCCATGAGCCGAGCTTGGAAGGTAGCCCTGCCAGCAGATTGTCTTGCAGCGGAGAACCTCCAGCAGCCTCATGCAAGGTTTTCTTCCCTCAGCCCCTGGCCTGTGATTCCAGCAGCTCCTCAAGTGCTTCCTGTCAGATGTGCTGGGGCTGCCCCCGGGCCAGCTCTGGCAGTGGACACGGGAGGCTGCTCCTCTGGATCCTGCGTGGGGCCTGGTGACCGCTGCGTTGCCGGGTGCTGGCATTGTGACATGGGGGTGACACAGCCGCATATGTGCAGCCCTTTGGAGGAAGCCTTTGGGGTGCTGGCTCCAAATCAGTCCCTGTACCTACAAAATAGGGGAGTAAGCAACCTAATAGAGTCCCTTTTTTGCAAAAAGACAGTGTGGATTTGTTGCCAGTGCAGCCTTCCTTACAGTAGCAATACTGCCTGTAGTATCATGTATGGAGGCCTCAGGGCTCGCTCAGGGCTTGTCACGCAGAACTGCAGGCCTGACAGAGCAGAACTGCTCTCCTCTCCTCTCCTCTCCTCTCCTCTCCTCTCCTCTCCTCTCCTCTCCTCTCCTCTCCTCTCCTCTCCTCTCCTCTCCTCTCCTCTCCTCTCCTCTCCTCTCCTCTCCTCTTCTCTTCTCTCCTGTCCGCCAGTGCAATATCTAAGAGACTGTTTGCCTGAAAGGACAGAGGGTTTTCAGTTCCAAAATCAATTTCAAGGACACTAAACACAATGAATTTTATTTTATTTTGTTGTTAATTTATTAATTTTCTTGATTTGATGTTAATTCATGTTATGTTTCTTCGTGTCAATTTTTTTCCCTTTGTGACTCTGTTTCAGAACCCAGGCTCACAAGCATTAGCTCAAGCCCAAGTGTAGCCAGGAGTAGGCTGAGGCATTCTTCAGTTTAGCCTGAGAAAAGATCCCTTGCAGGCTGGCAAAGGCAAGTCCCAGAGCTGCAGAGAGCAGCAGCAGGAAGAGAGGCCAAGCTGTCCGCGGTTCCTGCAGAGGGAGAACCTTGACAAGGACTTGTGGGACTGACCATGCACAAAAGAGGAAGAAGAAGAAGAAGAAGAAGAGGAAGAAGAAGAAGAGGAAGAAGAGGAAGAAGAGGTGAGTGGTACCGTGGCATCTCTTCCAAAGCGTGACATGTAGCGATGACGAGCAGACTTTTTGCCTTCCACAACTTGTTTGGCTGCTGTGCTTCTTGGCCAGGGATGCATGAGAAGTGCTCTGGTCCCTGCCAGGCGCTTGTGTTAGCTGCAGGGAGAGCTGAGAAGTGGCAGCTGCGGCTGCCAGCATGGTGGAGCATGAGCAGCCGGCTCCCAGGCCAAATGGCCCAAAGAAATGGTGGCAAGGGGCCGTGCTGAGAACTGCAGAGGAAGGCAAAAAACCGCCGGGGACCAGTGCCAATGTGCCCCGGGGGAAAAAGTTCCTTGCTGAGCCCAGTGCTGGCCATGGGCTGTTCCCTGAGCATGTGAGCCAGACCTGGCTCCTTGTCCCACAGGCTGCTCATGCTTCCCAGGAGCTGCCCAAGCCCTATCCTCCCTTGAGCTGGAGCTATGTCGCGGACTTGCCAGAGTGCCCAAGTGCCTCTGAGCTGATGGAGCTTGTGGGCAAGAATCCTTGCTGTCCCTGTGTAGGACACCAGTGGGTGTTCCAAAGCACTGCAAGCCCTTGCAAGCCCTTGCAAGCCCTCGACGTCCTATCTCTTAGGGCTCCTGAGCGTTGCTCTGTAGGAGATGAGGATGGTGAGCTCTGCAGTGCTCCTCAAGAAGGAATTGCCTTGGTCTTGCCACTGCTATCCAGTTGAAAAGGATTTGCATCCATGAGCCGAGCTTGGAAGGTGGCCCTGCCAGCAGATTGTCTTGCAGCGGAGAACCTCCAGCAGCCTGATGCAAGGTTTTCTTCCCTCAGCCCCTGGCCTGTGATTCCAGCAGCTCCTCAAGTGCTTCCTGTGAGATGTGCTGGGGCTGCCCCCGGGCCAGCTCTGGCAGTGGACACGGGAGGCTGCTCCTCTGGATCCTGCGTGGGGCCTGGTGACCACTGCGTTGCCGGGTGCTGGCATTGTGACATGGGGGTGACACAGCCGCATATGTGCAGCCCTTTGGAGGAAGCCTTTGGGGTGCTGGCTCCAAATCAGTCCCTGTAGCTACAAAATAGGGGAGTAAGCAACCTAATAGAGTCCCTTTTTTGCAAAAAGACAGTGTGGATTTGTTGCCAGTGCAGCCTTCCTTCCAGTAGAAATACTGCCTGTGGTATCATGTATGGAGGCCTCAGGGCTCGCTCAGGGCTTGTCACGCAGAACTGCAGGCCTAACAGAGCAGAACTGCTCTCCTCTCCTCTCCTCTCCTCTCCTCTCCTCTCCTCTCCTCTCCTCTCCTCTCCTCTTCTCTCCTGTCCGCCAGTCCAATAACTAAGAGACTGTTTGCCTGAAAGGACAGAGGGTTTCCAGTTCCAAAATCAATTTCAACGACACAATGAATTTTATTTTATTTTGTTGTTAATTTATTAATTTTCTTGATTTGATGTTAATTCATGTTATGTTTCTTCGTGTCATTTTTTTTCCCTTTGTGACTCTGTTTCAGAACCCAGGCTCACAAGCATTAGCTCAAGCCCAAGTGTAGCCAGGAGTAGGCTGAGGCATTCTTCAGTTTAGCCTGAGAAAACATCCCTTGCAGGCTGGCAAAGGCAAGTCCCAGAGCTGCAGAGAGCAGCAGCAGGAATAGAGGCCAAGCTGTGCGCGGTTCCTGCAGAGGGAAACCTTGACAAGGAGTTGTGGGACTGACCATGCACAAAAGAGGAGGAAGAAGAAGAAGAAGAAGAAGAAGAAGAGGAAGAAGAGGAAGAAGAGGAAGAAGAGGTGAGTGGTACCGTGGCATCTCTTCCAAAGCGTGACATGTAGCGATGACGAGCAGACTTTTTGCCTTCCACAACTTGTTTGGCTGCTGTGCTTCTTGGGCAGGGATGCATGAGAAGCGCTCTGGTCCCTGCCAGGCGCTTGTGTTAGCTGCAGGGAGAGCTGAGAAGTGGCAGCTGCGGCTGCCAGCATGGTGGAGCATGAGCAGCCGGCTCCCAGGCCAAATGGCCCAAAGAAATGGTGGCAAGGGGCGGTGCTGAGAACTGCAGAGGAAGGCAAAAAACCGCCGGGGACCAGTGCCAATGTGCCCCGGGGGAAAAAGTTCCTTGCTGAGCCCAGTGCTGGCCATGGGCTGTTCCCTGAGCATGTGAGCCAGACCTGGCTCCTTGTCCCACAGGCTGCTCATGCTTCCCAGGAGCTGCCCAAGCCCTATCCTCCCTTGAGCTGGAGCTATGTCGCGGACTTGCCAGAGTGCCCAAGTGCCTCTGAGCTGATGGAGCTTGTGGGCAAGAATCCTTGCTGTCCCTGTGTAGGACACCAGTGGGTGTTCCAAAGCACTGCAAGCCCTTGCAAGCCCTTGCAAGCCCTCGACATGCTATCTCTTACGGCTCCTGAGCGTTGCTCTGTAGGAGATGAGGATGGTGAGCTGTGCAGTGCTCCTCAAGAAGGAATTGCCTTGGTCTTGCCACTGCTATCCAGTTGAAAAGGATTTGCATCCATGAGCCGAGCTTGGAAGGTGGCCCTGCCAGCAGATTGTCTTGCAGCGGAGAACCTCCAGCAGCCTCATGCAAGGTTTTCTTCCCTCAGCCCCTGGCCTGTGATTCCAGCAGCTCCTCAAGTGCTTCCTGTCAGATGTGCTGGGGCTGCCCCCGGGCCAGCTCTGGCAGTGGACACGGGAGGCTGCTCCTCTGGATCCTGCGTGGGGCCTGGTGACCACTGCATTGCCGGGTGCTGGCATTGTGACATGGGGGTGACACAGCCGCATATGTGCAGCCCTTTGGAGGAAGCCTTTGGGGTGCTGGCTCCAAATCAGTCCCTGTACCTACAAAACAGGGGAGTAAGCAACCTAATAGAGTCCCTTTTTTGCAAAAAGACAGTGTGGATTTGTTGCCAGTGGAGCCTTCCTTCCAGTAGCAATACTGCCTGTAGTATCATGTATGGAGGCCTCAGGGCTCGCTCAGGGCTTGTCACGCAGAACTGCAGGCCTGACAGAGCAGAACTGCTCTCCTCTCCTCTCCTCTCCTCTCCTCTCCTCTCCTCTCCTCTCCTCTCCTCTCCTCTCCTCTCCTCTCCTCTCCTCTCCTCTTCTCTCCGGTCCGCCAGTCCAATATCTAAGAGACTGTTTGCCTGAAAGGACAGAGGGTTTTCAGTTCCAAAATCAATGTCAAGGACACATAACACAATGAATTTTATTTTATTTTGTTGTTAATTTATTAATTTTCTTGATTTGATGTTAATTCATGTTATGTTTCTTGGTGTCATTTTTTTTCCCTTTGTGACTCTGTTTCAGAACCCAGGCTCACAAGCATTAGCTCAAGCCCAAGTGTAGCCAGGAGTAGGCTGAGGCATTCTTCAGTTTAGCATGAGAAAAGACCCCTTGCAGGCTGGCAAAGGCAAGTCCCAGAGCTGCAGAGAGCAGCAGCAGGAATAGAGGCCAAGCTGTCCGTGGTTCCTGCAGAGGGAGAACCTTGACAAGGAGTTGTGGGACTGACCATGCACAAAAGAGGAAGAAGAAGAAGAAGAAGAAGAAGAAGAAGAAGAGGAAGAAGAGGAAGAAGAGGTGAGTGGTACCGTGGCATGTCTTCCAAAGCGTGACATGTAGCGATGACGAGCAGACTTTTTGCCTTCCACAACTTGTTTGGCTGCTGTGCTTCTTGGCCAGGGATGCATGAGAAGCGCTCTGGTCCCTGCCAGGCGCTTGTGTTAGCTACAGGGAGAGCTGAGAAGTGGCAGCTGCGGCTGCCAGCATGGTGGAGCATGAGCAGCCGGCTCCCAGGCCAAATGGCCCAAAGAAATGGTGGCAAGGGGCCGTGCTGAGAACTGCAGAGGAAGGCAAAAAACCGCCGGGGACCAGTGCCAATGTGGCCCAGGGGAAAAAGTTCCTTGCTGAGCCCAGTGCTGGCCATGGGCTGTTCCCTGAGCATGTGAGCCAGACCTGGCTCCTTGTCCCACAGGCTGCTCATGCTTCCCAGGAGCTGCCCAAGCCCTATCCTCCCTTGAGCTGGAGCTATCTGGCGGACTTGCCAGAGTGCCCAAGTGCCTCTGAGCTGATAGACCTTGTGGGCAAGAATCCTTGCTGTCCCTGTGTAGGACACCAGTGGGTGTTCCAAAGCACTGCAAGCCCTTGCAAGCCCTTGCAAGCCCTCGACATCCTCTCTCTTACGGCTCCTGAGCGTTGCTCTGTAGGAGATGAGGATGGTGAGCTGTGCAGTGCTCCTCAAGAAGGAATTGCCTTGGTCTTGCCACTGCTATCCAGTTGAAAAGGATTTGCATCCATGAGCCGAGCTTGGAAGGTGGCCCTGCCAGCAGATTGTCTTGCAGCGGAGAACCTCCAGCAGCCTCATGCAAGGTTTTCTTCCATCAGCCCCTGGCCTGTGATTCCAGCAGCTCCTCAAGTGCTTCCTGTCAGATGTGCTGGGGCTGCCCCCGGGCCAGCTCTGGCAGTGGACACGGGAGGCTGCTCCTCTGGATCCTGCGTGGGGCCTGGTGACCACTGCGTTGCCGGGTGCTGGCATTGTGACATGGGGGTGACACAGCCGCATATGTGCAGCCCTTTGGAGGAAGCCTTTGGGGTGCTGGCTCCAAATCAGTCCCTGTACCTACAAAATAGGGGAGTAAGCAACCTAATAGAGTCTCTTTTTTGCAAAAAGACAGTGTGGATTTGTTGCCAGTGCAGCCTTCCTTCCAGTAGCAATACTGCCTGTAGTATCATGTATGGAGGCCTCAGGGCTCGCTCAGGGCTTGTCACGCAGAACTGCAGGCCTGACAGAGCAGAACTGCTCTCCTCTCCTCTCCTCTCCTCTCCTCTCCTCTCCTCTTCTCTCCGGTCCGCCAGTCCAATATCTAAGAGACTGTTTGCCTGAAAGGACAGAGGGTTTTCAGTTCCAAAATCAATGTCAAGGACACATAACACAATGAATTTTATTTTATTTTGTTGTTAATTTATTAATTTTCTTGATTTGATGTTAATTCATGTTATGTTTCTTGGTGTCATTTTTTTTCCCTTTGTGACTCTGTTTCAGAACCCAGGCTCACAAGCATTAGCTCAAGCCCAAGTGTAGCCAGGAGTAGGCTGAGGCATTCTTCAGTTTAGCATGAGAAAAGACCCCTTGCAGGCTGGCAAAGGCAAGTCCCAGAGCTGCAGAGAGCAGCAGCAGGAATAGAGGCCAAGCTGTGCGCGGTTCCTGCAGAGGGAAACCTTGACAAGGAGTTGTGGGACTGACCATGCACAAAAGAGGAGGAAGAAGAAGAAGAAGAAGAAGAAGAAGAAGAAGAAGAAGAAGAGGAAGAAGAGGAAGAAGAGGAAGAAGAGGTGAGTGGTACCGTGGCATCTCTTCCAAAGCGTGACATGTAGCGATGACGAGCAGACTTTTTGCCTTCCACAACTTGTTTGGCTGCTGTGCTTCTTGGGCAGGGATGCATGAGAAGCGCTCTGGTCCCTGCCAGGCGCTTGTGTTAGCTGCAGGGAGAGCTGAGAAGTGGCAGCTGCGGCTGCCAGCATGGTGGAGCATGAGCAGCCGGCTCCCAGGCCAAATGGCCCAAAGAAATGGTGGCAAGGGGCGGTGCTGAGAACTGCAGAGGAAGGCAAAAAACCGCCGGGGACCAGTGCCAATGTGCCCCGGGGGAAAAAGTTCCTTGCTGAGCCCAGTGCTGGCCATGGGCTGTTCCCTGAGCATGTGAGCCAGACCTGGCTCCTTGTCCCATAGGCTGCTCATGCTTCCCAGGAGCTGCCCAAGCCCTATCCTCCCTTGAGCTGGAGCTATGTCGCGGACTTGCCAGAGGTACCAAGTGCCTCTGAGCTGATGGAGCTTGTGGGCAAGAATCCTTGCTGTCCCTGTGTAGGACACCAGTGGATGTTCCAAAGCACTGCAAGCCCTTGCAAGCCCTTGCAAGCCCTCGACATCCTATTTCTTAGGGCTCCTGAGCGTTGCTCTGTAGGAGATGAGGATGGTGAGCTGTGCAGTGCTCCTCAAGAAGGAATTGCCTTGGTCTTGCCACTGCTATCCAGTTGAAAAGGATTTGCATCCATGAGCCGAGCTTGGAAGGTGGCCCTGCCAGCAGATTGTCTTGCAGCGGAGAACCTCCAGCAGCCTCATGCAAGGTTTTCTTCCCTCAGCCCCTGGCCTGTGATTCCAGCAGCTCCTCAAGTGCTTCCTGTCAGATGTGCTGGGGCTGCCCCCGGGCCAGCTCTGGCAGTGGACACGGGAGGCTGCTCCTCTGGATCCTGCGTGGGGCCTGGTGACCACTGCATTGCCGGGTGCTGGCATTGTGACATGGGGGTGACACAGCCGCATATGTGCAGCCCTTTGGAGGAAGCCTTTGGGGTGCTGGCTCCAAATCAGTCCCTGTACCTACAAAACAGGGGAGTAAGCAACCTAATAGAGTCCCTTTTTTGCAAAAAGACAGTGTGGATTTGTTGACAGTGCAGCCTTCCTTCCAGTAGCAATACTGCCTGTAGTATCATGTATGGAGGCCTCAGGGCTCGCTCAGGGCTTGTCACGCAGAACTGCAGGCCTGACAGAGCAGAACTGCTCTCCTCTCCTCTCCTCTCCTCTCCTCTCCTCTCCTCTCCTCTCCTCTCCTCTTCTCTTCTCTCCGGTCCGCCAGTCCAATATCTAAGAGACTGTTTGCCTGAAAGGACAGAGGGCTTTCAGTTCCAAAATCAATGTCAAGGACACATAACACAATGAATTTTATTTTATTTTGTTGTTAATTTATTAATTTTCTTGATTTGATGTTAATTCATGTTATGTTTCTTGGTGTCATTTTTTTTCCCTTTGTGACTCTGTTTCAGAACCCAGGCTCACAAGCATTAGCTCAAGCCCAAGTGTAGCCAGGAGTAGGCTGAGGCATTCTTCAGTTTAGCCTGAGAAAAGATCCCTTGCAGGCTGGCAAATGCAAGTCCCAGAGCTGCAGAGAGCAGCAGCAGGAATAGAGGCCAAGCTGTGCGCGGTTCCTGCAGAGGGAGAACCTTGACAAGGAGTTGTGGGACTGACCATGCACAAAAGAGGAGGAAGAAGAAGAAGAAGAAGAAGAAGAAGAAGAGGAAGAAGAGGAAGAAGAGGAAGAAGAGGAAGAAGAGGTGAGTGGTACCGTGGCATCTCTTCCAAAGCGTGACATGTAGCGATGACGAGCAGACTTTTTGCCTTCCACAACTTGTTTGGCTGCTGTGCTTCTTGGGCAGGGATGCATGAGAAGCGCTCTGGTCCCTGCCAGGCGCTTGTGTTAGCTGCAGGGAGAGCTGAGAAGTGGCAGCTGCGGCTGCCAGCATGGTGGAGCATGAGCAGCCGGCTCCCAGGCCAAATGGCCCAAAGAAATGGTGGCAAGGGGCGGTGCTGAGAACTGCAGAGGAAGGCAAAAAACCGCCGGGGACCAGTGCCAATGTGCCCCGGGGGAAAAAGTTCCTTGCTGAGCCCAGTGCTGGCCATGGGCTGTTCCCTGAGCATGTGAGCCAGACCTGGCTCCTTGTCCCATAGGCTGCTCATGCTTCCCAGGAGCTGCCCAAGCCCTATCCTCCCTTGAGCTGGAGCTATGTCGCGCACTTGCCAGAGTGCCCAAGTGCCTCTGAGCTGATGGACCTTGTGGGCAAGAATCCTTGCTGTCCCTGTGTAGGACACCAGTGGGTGTTCCAAAGCACTGCAAGCCCTTGCAAGCCCTCGACATCCTATCTCTTACGGCTCCTGAGCGTTGCTCTGTAGGAGATGAGGATGGTGAGCTGTGCAGTGCTCTTCAAGAAGGAATTGCCTTGGTCTTGCCACTGCTATCCAGTTGAAAAGGATTTGCATCCATGAGCCGAGCTTGGAAGGTGGCCCTGCCAGCAGATTGTCTTGCAGCGGAGAACCTCCAGCAGCCTCATGCAAGGTTTTCTTCCCTCAGCCCCTGGCCTGTGATTCCAGCAGCTCCTCAAGTGCTTCCTGTCAGATGTGCTGGGGCTGCCCCCGGGCCAGCTCTGGCAGTGGACACGGGAAGCTGCTCCTCTGGATCCTGCGTGGGGCCTGGTGACCGCTGCGTTGCCGGGTGCTGGCATTGTGCCATGGGGGTGACACAGCCGCATATGTGCAGCCCTTTGGAGGAAGCCTTTGGGGTGCTGGCTCCAAATCAGTCCCTGTACCTACAAAATAGGGGAGTAAGCAACCTAATAGAGTCCCTTTTTTGCAAAAAGACAGTGTGGATTTGTTGCCAGTGCAGCCTTCCTTCCAGTAGCAATACTGCCTGTAGTATCATGTATGGAGGCCTCAGGGCTCGCTCAGGGCTTGTCACGCAGAACTGCAGGCCTGACAGAGCAGAACTGCTCTCCTCTCCCCTCCTCTCCTCTCCTCTCCTCTCCTCTCCTCTCCTCTCCTCTCCTCTCCTTTCCTATCCTCTCCTGTCCTCTCCTCTCCGCTCTCCTCTCCTCTCCTCTCCTCTCCTCCCCTCTCCTCTCCTCTTCTCTCCTGCTCGCCAGTTCAATATCTAAGAGACTGTTTGCCTGAAAGGACAGAGGGTTTTCAGTTCCAAAATCAATGTCAAGGACACAAAACACAATGAATTTTATTTTATTTTGTTGTTAATTTATTAATTTTCTTGATTTTATGTTAATTCATGTTATTTCATGTCATTTTTTTTCCCTTTGTGACTCTATTTCAGAAGCCAGGCTCACAAGCATTAGCTCAAGCCCAAGTGTAGCCAGGAGTAGGCTGAGGCATTCTTCAGTTTAGCCTGAGAAAAGATCCCTTGCAGGCTGGCAAAGGCAAGTCCCAGAGCTGCAGAGAGCAGCAGCAGGAAGAGAGGCCAAGCTGTGCGCGGTTCCTGCAGAGGGAGAACCTTGACAAGGAGCTGTGGGACTGACCATGCAAAAAAGAGGAAGAAGAAGAAGAAGAAGAAGAGGAAGAACAAGAAGAGGAAGAAGAGGAAGAAGAGGTGAGTGGTACCGTGGCATCTCTTCCAAAGCGTGACATGTAGCGATGACGAGCAGACTTTTTGCCTTCCACAACTTGTTTGGCTGCTGTGCTTCTTGGGCAGGGATGCATGAGAGGCGCTCTGGTCCCTGCCAGGCGCTTGTGTTAGCTGCAGGGAGAGCTGAGAAGTGGCAGCTGCGGCTGCCAGCATGGTGGAGCATGAGCAGCCGGCTCCCAGGCCAAATGGCCCAAAGAAATGGTGGCAAGGGGCGGTGCTGAGAACTGCAGAGGAAGGCAAAAAACCGCCGGGGACCAGTGCCAATGTGCCCCGGGGGAAAAAGTTCCTTGCTGAGCCCAGTGCTGGCCATGGGCTGTTCCCTGAGCATGTGAGCCAGACCTGGCTCCTTGTCCCACAGGCTGCTCATGCTTCCCAGGAGCTGCCCAAGCCCTATCCTCCCTTGAGCTGGAGCTATGTCGCGGACTTGCCAGAGTGCCCAAGTGCCTCTGAGCTGATGGACCTTGTGGGCAAGAATCCTTGCTGTCCCTGTGTAGGACACCAGTGGGTGTTCCAAAGCACTGCAAGCCCTTGCAAGCCCTTGCAAGCCCTCGACATCCTATCTCTTATGGCTCCTGAGCGTTGCTGAGTAGGAGATGAGGATGGTGAGCTCTGCAGTGCTCCTCAAGAAGGAATTGCCTTGGTCTTGCCACTGCTATCCGGTTGAAAAGGATTTGCATCCATGAGCCGAGCTTGGAAGGTGGCCTTGCCAGCAGATTGTCTTGCAGCGGAGAACCTCCAGCAGCCTGATGCAAGGTTTTCTTCCCTCAGCCCCTGGCCTGTGATTCCAGCAGCTCCTCAAGTGCTTCCTGTGAGATGTGCTGGGGCTGCCCCCGGGCCAGCTCTGGCAGTGGACACGGGAGGCTGCTCCTCTGGATCCTGCGTGGGGCCTGGTGACCGCTGCGTTGCCGGGTGCTGGCATTGTGACATGGGGGTGACACAGCCGCATATGTGCAGCCCTTTGGAGGAAGCCTTTGGGGTGCTGGCTCCAAATCAGTCCCTGTACCTACAAAATAGGGGAGTAAGCAACCTAATAGAGTCCCTTTTTTGCAAAAAGACAGTGTGGATTTGTTGCCAGTGCAGCCTTCCTTCCAGTAGCAATACTGCCTGTAGTATCATGTATGGAGGCCTCAGGGCTCGCTCAGGGCTTGTCACGCAGAACTGCAGGCCTGACAGAGCAGAACTGCTCTCCTCTCCTCTCCTCTCCTCTCCTCTCCTCTCCTCTCCTCTCCTCTCCTCTCCTCTCCTGTCCGCCAGTCCAATAACTAAGAGGCTGTTTACCTGAAAGGACAGAGGGTTTTCAGTTCCAAAATCAATTTCAAGGACACAATGAATTTTATTTTATTTTGTTGTTAATTTATTAATTTTCTTGATTTGATGTTAATTCATGTTATGTTTCTTCGTGTCATTTTTTTTCCCTTTGTGACTCTGTTTCAGAACCCAGGCTCACAAGCATTAGCTCAAGCCCAAGTGTAGCCAGGAGTAGGCTGAGGCATTCTTCAGTTTAGCCTGAGAAAAGATCCCTTGCAGGCTGGCAAAGGCAAGTGCAGAGCTGCAGAGAGCAGCAGCAGGAATAGAGGCCAAGCTGTCCGCGGTTCCTGCAGAGGGAGAACCTTGACAAGGAGTTGTGGGACTGACCATGCACAAAAGAGGAGGAAGAAGAAGAAGAAGAAGAAGAAGAAGAAGAAGAAGAAGAGGAAGAAGAGGAAGAAGAGGAAGAAGAGGTGAGTGGTACCGTGGCATCTCTTCCAAAGCGTGACATGTAGTGATGACGAGCAGACTTTTTGCCTTCCACAACTTGTTTGGCTGCTGTGCTTCTTGGGCAGGGATGCATGAGAGGCGCTCTGGTCCCTGCCAGGCGCTTGTGTTAGCTGCAGGGAGAGCTGAGAAGTGGCAGCTGCGGCTGCCAGCATGCTGGAGCATGAGCAGCCGGCTCCCAGGCCAAATGGCCCAAAGAAATGGTGGCAAGGGGTGGTGCTGAGAACTGCAGAGGAAGGCAAAAAACCGCCGGGGACCAGTGCCGATGTGCTCCGGGGGAAAAAGGTCCTTGCTGAGCCCAGTGCTGGCCATGGGCTGTTCCCTGAGCATGTGAGCCAGACCTGGCTCCTTGTCCCACAGGCTGCTCATGCTTCCCAGGAGCTGCCCAAGCCCTATCCTCCCTTGAGCTGGAGCTATGTCGCGGACTTGCCAGAGTGCCCAAGTGCCTCTGAGCTGATAGACCTTGTGGGCAAGAATCCTTGCTGTCCCTGTGTAGGACACCAGTGGGTGTTCCAAAGCACTGCAAGCCCTGGCAAGCCCTTGCATGCCCTCGACATCCTATCTCTTACGGCTCCTGAGCATTGCTCTGTAGGAGATGAGGATGGTGAGCTCTGCAGTGCTCCTCAAGAAGGAATTGCCTTGGTCTTGCCACTGCTATCCAGTTGAAAAGGATTTGCATCCATGAGCCGAGCTTGGAAGGTGGCCCTGCCAGCAGATTGTCTTGCAGCGGAGAACCTCCAGCAGCCTCATGCAAGGTTTTCTTCCCTCAGCCCCTGGCCTGTGATTCCAGCAGCTCCTCAAGTGCTTCCTGTCAGATGTGCTGGGGCTGCCCCCGGGCCAGCTCTGGCAGTGGACACGGGAGGCTGCTCCTCTGGATCCTGCGTGGGGCCTGGTGACCGCTGCGTTGCCGGGTGCTGGCATTGTGACATGGGGGTGACACAGCCGCATATGTGCAGCCCTTTGGAGGAAGCCTTTGGGGTGCTGGCTCCAAATCAGTCCCTGTAGCTACAAAATAGGGGAGTAAGCAACCTAATAGAGTCCCTTTTTTGCAAAAAGACAGTGTGGATTTGTTGCCAGTGCAGCCTTCCTTCCAGTAGCAATACTGCCTGTAGTATCATGTATGGAGGCCTCAGGGCTCGCTCAGGGCTTGTCACGCAGAACTGCAGGCCTGACAGAGCAGAACTGCTCTCCTCTCCTCTCCTCTCCTCTCCTCTCCTCTCCTCTCCTCTCCTCTCCTCTCCTCTCCTCTCCTCTCCTCTCCTCTCCTCTCCTCTCCTCTCCTCTCCTCTCCTCTCCTCTTCTCTTCTCTCCTGTCCGCCAGTGCAATATCTAAGAGACTGTTTGCCTGAAAGGACAGAGGGTTTTCAGTTCCAAAATCAATTTCAAGGACACTAAACACAATGAATTTTATTTTATTTTGTTGTTAATTTATTAATTTTCTTGATTTGATGTTAATTCATGTTATGTTTCTTCGTGTCATTTTTTTTCCCTTTGTGACTCTGTTTCAGAACCCAGGCTCACAAGCATTAGCTCAAGCCCAAGTGTAGCCAGGAGTAGGCTGAGGCATTCTTCAGTTTAGCCTGAGAAAAGATCCCTTGCAGGCTGGCAAAGGCAAGTCCCAGAGCTGCAGAGAGCAGCAGCAGGAATAGAGGCCAAGCTGTCCGCGGTTCCTGCAGAGGGAGAACCTTGACAAGGACTTGTGGGACTGACCATGCACAAAAGAGGAAGAAGAAGAAGAAGAAGAAGAGGAAGAAGAAGAAGAGGAAGAAGAGGAAGAAGAGGTGAGTGGTACCGTGGCATCTCTTCCAAAGCGTGACATGTAGCGATGACGAGCAGACTTTTTGCCTTCCACAACTTGTTTGGCTGCTGTGCTTCTTGGCCAGGGATGCATGAGAAGTGCTCTGGTCCCTGCCAGGCGCTTGTGTTAGCTGCAGGGAGAGCTGAGAAGTGGCAGCTGCGGCTGCCAGCATGGTGGAGCATGAGCAGCCGGCTCCCAGGCCAAATGGCCCAAAGAAATGGTGGCAAGGGGCCGTGCTGAGAACTGCAGAGGAAGGCAAAAAACCGCCGGGGACCAGTGCCAATGTGCCCCAGGGGAAAAAGTTCCTTGCTGAGCCCAGTGCTGGCCATGGGCTGTTCCCTGAGCATGTGAGCCAGACCTGGCTCCTTGTCCCACAGGCTGCTCATGCTTCCCAGGAGCTGCCCAAGCCCTATCCTCCCTTGAGCTGGAGCTATGTCGCGGACTTGCCAGAGTGCCCAAGTGCCTCTGAGCTGATGGAGCTTGTGGGCAAGAATCCTTGCTGTCCCTGTGTAGGACACCAGTGGGTGTTCCAAAGCACTGCAAGCCCTTGCAAGCCCTTGCAAGCCCTCGACGTCCTATCTCTTAGGGCTCCTGAGCGTTGCTCTGTAGGAGATGAGGATGGTGAGCTGTGCAGTGCTCCTCAAGAAGGAATTGCCTTGGTCTTGCCACTGCTATCCAGTTGAAAAGGATTTGCATCCATGAGCCGAGCTTGGAAGGTGGCCCTGCCAGCAGATTGTCTTGCAGCGGAGAACCTCCAGCAGCCTGATGCAAGGTTTTCTTCCCTCAGCCCCTGGCCTGTGATTCCAGCAGCTCCTCAAGTGCTTCCTGTGAGATGTGCTGGGGCTGCCCCCGGGCCAGCTCTGGCAGTGGACACGGGAGGCTGCTCCTCTGGATCCTGCGTGGGGCCTGGTGACCACTGCGTTGCCGGGTGCTGGCATTGTGACATGGGGGTGACACAGCCGCATATGTGCAGCCCTTTGGAGGAAGCCTTTGGGGTGCTGGCTCCAAATCAGTCCCTGTAGCTACAAAATAGGGGAGTAAGCAACCTAATAGAGTCCCTTTTTTGCAAAAAGACAGTGTGGATTTGTTGCCAGTGCAGCCTTCCTTCCAGTAGCAATACTGCCTGTAGTATCATGTATGGAGGCCTCAGGGCTCGCTCAGGGCTTGTCACGCAGAACTGCAGGCCTAACAGAGCAGAACTGCTCTCCTCTCCTCTCCTCTCCTCTCCTCTCCTCTCCTCTCCTCTCCTCTCCTCTCCTCTCCTCTCCTCTTCTCTCCTGTCCGCCAGTCCAATAACTAAGAGACTGTTTGCCTGAAAGGACAGAGGGTTTCCAGTTCCAAAATCAATTTCAACGACACAATGAATTTTATTTTATTTTGTTGTTAATTTATTAATTTTCTTGATTTGATGTTAATTCATGTTATGTTTCTTGGTGTCATTTTTTTTCCCTTTGTGACTCTGTTTCAGAACCCAGGCTCACAAGCATTAGCTCAAGCCCAAGTGTAGCCAGGAGTAGGCTGAGGCATTCTTCAGTTTAGCCTGAGAAAACATCCCTTGCAGGCTGGCAAAGGCAAGTCCCAGAGCTGCAGAGAGCAGCAGCAGGAATAGAGGCCAAGCTGTGCGCGGTTCCTGCAGAGGGAAACCTTGACAAGGAGTTGTGGGACTGACCATGCACAAAAGAGGAGGAAGAAGAAGAAGAAGAAGAAGAAGAAGAGGAAGAAGAGGAAGAAGAGGAAGAAGAGGTGAGTGGTACCGTGGCATCTCTTCCAAAGCGTGACATGTAGCGATGACGAGCAGACTTTTTGCCTTCCACAACTTGTTTGGCTGCTGTGCTTCTTGGGCAGGGATGCATGAGAAGCGCTCTGGTCCCTGCCAGGCGCTTGTGTTAGCTGCAGGGAGAGCTGAGAAGTGGCAGCTGCGGCTGCCAGCATGGTGGAGCATGAGCAGCCGGCTCCCAGGCCAAATGGCCCAAAGAAATGGTGGCAAGGGGCCGTGCTGAGAACTGCAGAGGAAGGCAAAAAACCGCCGGGGACCAGTGCCAATGTGCCCCAGGGGAAAAAGTTCCTTGCTGAGCCCAGTGCTGGCCATGGGCTGTTCCCTGAGCATGTGAGCCAGACCTGGCTCCTTGTCCCACAGGCTGCTCATGCTTCCCAGGAGCTGCCCAAGCCCTATCCTCCCTTGAGCTGGAGCTATGTCGCGGACTTGCCAGAGTGCCCAAGTGCCTCTGAGCTGATAGACCTTGTGGGCAAGAATCCTTGCTGTCCCTGTGTAGGACACCAGTGGGTGTTCCAAAGCACTGCAAGCCCTTGCAAGCCCTTGCAAGCCCTCGACATCCTATCTCTTACGGCTCCTGAGCGTTGCTGTGTAGGAGATGAGGATGGTGAGCTGTGCAGTGCTCCTCAAGAAGGAATTGCCTTGGTCTTGCCACTGCTATCCAGTTGAAAAGGATTTGCATCCATGAGCCGAGCTTGGAAGGTGGCCCTGCCAGCAGATTGTCTTGCAGCGGAGAACCTCCAGCAGCCTCATGCAAGGTTTTCTTCCCTCAGCCCCTGGCCTGTGATTCCAGCAGCTCCTCAAGTGCTTCCTGTCAGATGTGCTGGGGCTGCCCCCGGGCCAGCTCTGGCAGTGGACACGGGAGGCTGCTCCTCTGGATCCTGCGTGGGGCCTGGTGACCACTGCGTTGCCGGGTGCTGGCATTGTGACATGGGGGTGACACAGCCGCATATGTGCAGCCCTTTGGAGGAAGCCTTTGGGGTGCTGGCTCCAAATCAGTCCCTGTAGCTACAAAATAGGGGAGTAAGCAACCTAATAGAGTCCCTTTTTTGCAAAAAGACAGTGTGGATTTGTTGCCAGTGCAGCCTTCCTTCCAGTAGCAATACTGCCTGTAGTATCATGTATAGAGGCTTCAGGGCTCGCTCAGGGCTTGTCACGCAGAACTGCAGGCCTGACAGAGCAGAACTGCTCTCCTCTCCTCTCCTCTCCTCTCCTCTCCTCTCCTCTCCTCTCCTCTCCTCTTCTCTCCTGTCCGCCAGTCCAATATCTAAGAGACTGTTTGCCTGAAAGGACAGAGGGCTTTCAGTTCCAAAATCAATTTCAAGGACACATAACACAATGAATTTTATTTTATTTTGTTGTTAATTTATTAATTTTCTTGATTTGATGTTAATTCATGTTATGTTTCTTCGTGTCATTTTTTTTCCCTTTGTGACTCTGTTTCAGAACCCAGGCTCACAAGCATTAGCTCAAGCCCAAGTGTAGCCAGGAGTAGGCTGAGGCATTCTTCAGTTTAGCCTGAGAAAAGATCCCTTGCAGGCTGGCAAAGGCAAGTCCCAGAGCTGCAGAGAGCAGCAGCAGGAATAGAGGCCAAGCTGTGCGCGGTTCCTGCAGAGGGAGAACCTTGACAAGGAGTTGTGGGACTGACCATGCACAAAAGAGGAGGAAGAAGAAGAAGAAGAAGAAGAAGAAGAAGAGGAAGAAGAGGAAGAAGAGGTGAGTGGTACCGTGGCATGTCTTCCAAAGCGTGACATGTAGCGATGACGAGCAGACTTTTTGCCTTCCACAACTTGTTTGGCTGCTGTGCTTCTTGGCCAGGGATGCATGAGAAGCGCTCTGGTCCCTGCCAGGCGCTTGTGTTAGCTGCAGGGAGAGCTGAGAAGTGGCAGCTGCGGCTGCCAGCATGGTGGAGCATGAGCAGCCGGCTCCCAGGCCAAATGGCCCAAAGAAATGGTGGCAAGGGGCCGTGCTGAGAACTGCAGAGGAAGGCAAAAAACCGCCGGGGACCAGTGCCAATGTGCCCCGGGGGAAAAAGTTCCTTGCTGAGCCCAGTGCTGGCCATGGGCTGTTCCCTGAGCATGTGAGCCAGACCTGGCTCCTTGTCCCACAGGCTGCTCATGCTTCCCAGGAGCTGCCCAAGCCCTATCCTCCCTTGAGCTGGAGCTATGTCGCGGACTTGCCAGAGTGCCCAGCTGCCTCTGAGCTGATAGACCTTGTGGGCAAGAATCCTTGCTGTCCCTGTGTAGGACACCAGTGGGTGTTCCAAAGCACTGCAAGCCCTTGCAAGCCCTTGCAAGCCCTCGACATCCTATCTCTTACAGCTCCTGAGCGTTGCTCTGTAGGAGATGAGGATGGTGAGCTCTGCAGTGCTCCTCAAGAAGGAATTGCCTTGGTCTTGCCACTGCTATCCAGTTGAAAAGGATTTGCATCCATGAGCCGAGCTTGGAAGGTGGCCCTCCCAGCAGATTGTCTTGCAGCGGAGAACCTCCAGCAGCCTCCTGCAAGGTTTTCTTCCCTCAGCCCCTGGCCTGTGATTCCAGCAGCTCCTCAAGTGCTTCCTGTGAGATGTGCTGGGGCTGCCCCCGGGCCAGCTCTGGCAGTGGACACGGGAGGCTGCTCCTCTGGATCCTGCGTGGAGCCTGGTGACCACTGCATTGCCGGGTGCTGGCATTGTGACATGGGGGTGACACAGCCGCATATGTGCAGCCCTTTGGAGGAAGCCTTTGGGGTGCTGGCTCCAAATTAGTCCCTGTAGCTACAAAATAGGGGAGTAAGCAACCTAATAGAGTCCCTTTTTTGCAAAAAGACAGTGTGGATTTGTTGCCAGTGCAGCCTTCCTTCCAGTAGCAATACTGCCTGTAGTATCATGTATGGAGGCCTCAGGGCTCGCTCAGGGCTTGTCACGCAGAACTGCAGGCCTGACACAGCAGAACTGCTCTCCTCTCCTCTCCTCTCCTCTTCTCTCCTGTCCGCCAGTCCAATATCTAAGAGACTGTTTGCCTGAAAGGACAGAGGGCTTTCAGTTCCAAAATCAATTTCAAGGACACATAACACAATGAATTTTATTTTATTTTGTTGTTAATTTATTAATTTTCTTGATTTGATGTTAATTCATGTTATGTTTCTTGGTGTCATTTTTTTTCCCTTTGTGACTCTGTTTCAGAAGCCAGGCTCACAAGCATTAGCTCAAGCCCAAGTGTAGCCAGGAGTAGGCTGAGGCATTCTTCAGTTTAGCATGAGAAAAGACCCCTTGCAGGCTGGCAAAGGCAAGTCCCAGAGCTGCAGAGAGCAGCAGCAGGAATAGAGGCCAAGCTGTGCGCGGTTCCTGCAGAGGGAAACCTTGACAAGGAGTTGTGGGACTGACCATGCACAAAAGAGGAGGAAGAAGAAGAAGAAGAAGAAGAAGAAGAAGAAGAGGAAGAAGAGGAAGAAGAGGAAGAAGAGGTGAGTGGTACCGTGGCATGTCTTCCAAAGCGTGACATGTAGCGATGACGAGCAGACTTTTTGCCTTCCACAACTTGTTTGGCTGCTGTGCTTCTTGGGCAGGGATGCATGAGAAGCGCTCTGGTCCCTGCCAGGCGCTTGTGTTAGCTGCAGGGAGAGCTGAGAAGTGGCAGCTGCGGCTGCCAGCATGGTGGAGCATGAGCAGCCGGCTCCCAGGCCAAATGGCCCAAAGAAATGGTGGCAAGGGGCGGTGCTGAGAACTGCAGAGGAAGGCAAAAAACCGCCGGGGACCAGTGCCAATGTGCCCCGGGGGAAAAAGTTCCTTGCTGAGCCCAGTGCTGGCCATGGGCTGTTCCCTGAGCATGTGAGCCAGACCTGGCTCCTTGTCCCACAGGCTGCTCATGCTTCCCAGGAGCTGCCCAAGCCCTATCCTCCCTTGAGCTGGAGCTATGTCGCGGACTTGCCAGAGTGCCCAAGTGCCTCTGAGCTGATGGACCTTGTGGGCAAGAATCCTTGCTGTCCCTGTGTAGGACACCAGTGGGTGTTCCAAAGCACTGCAAGCCCTTGCAAGCCCTTGCAAGCCCTCGACATCCTATCTCTTACGGCTCCTGAGCGTTGCTGTGTAGGAGATGAGGATGGTGAGCTGTGCAGTGCTCCTCAAGAAGGAATTGCCTTGGTCTTGCCACTGCTATCCAGTTGAAAAGGATTTGCATCCATGAGCCGAGCTTGGAAGGTGGCCCTGCCAGCAGATTGTCTTGCAGCGGAGAACCTCCAGCAGCCTCATGCAAGGTTTTCTTCCCTCAGCCCCTGGCCTGTGATTCCAGCAGCTCCTCAAGTGCTTCCTGTGAGATGTGCTGGGGCTGCCCCCGGGCCAGCTCTGGCAGTGGACACGGGAGGCTGCTCCTCTGGATCCTGCGTGGGGCCTGGTGACCACTGCATTGCCGGGTGCTGGCATTGTGACATGGGGGTGACACAGCCGCATATGTGCAGCCCTTTGGAGGAAGCCTTTGGGGTGCTGGCTCCAAATCAGTCCCTGTACCTACAAAACAGGGGAGTAAGCAACCTAATAGAGTCCCTTTTTTGCAAAAAGACAGTGTGGATTTGTTGCCAGTGGAGCCTTCCTTCCAGTAGCAATACTGCCTGTAGTATCATGTATGGAGGCCTCAGGGCTCGCTCAGGGCTTGTCACGCAGAACTGCAGGCCTGACAGAGCAGAACTGCTCTCCTCTCCTCTCCTCTCCTCTCCTCTCCTCTCCTCTCCTCTCCTCTCCTCTCCTCTCCTCTCCTCTCCTCTTCTCCCCTGTCCGCCAGTCCAATATCTAAGAGACTGTTTGCCTGAAAGGACAGAGGGTTTTCAGTTCCAAAATCAATGTCAAGGACACATAACACAATGAATTTTATTTTATTTTGTTGTTAATTTATTAATTTTCTTGATTTGATGTTAATTCATGTTATGTTTCTTGGTGTCATTTTTTTTCCCTTTGTGACTCTGTTTCAGAACCCAGGCTCACAAGCATTAGCTCAAGCCCAAGTGTAGCCAGGAGTAGGCTGAGGCATTCTTCAGTTTAGCATGAGAAAAGACCCCTTGCAGGCTGGCAAAGGCAAGTCCCAGAGCTGCAGAGAGCAGCAGCAGGAATAGAGGCCAAGCTGTGCGCGGTTCCTGCAGAGGGAAACCTTGACAAGGAGTTGTGGGACTGACCATGCACAAAAGAGGAGGAAGAAGAAGAAGAAGAAGAAGAAGAAGAAGAAGAGGAAGAAGAGGAAGAAGAGGAAGAAGAGGTGAGTGGTACCGTGGCATCTCTTCCAAAGCGTGACATGTAGCGATGACGAGCAGACTTTTTGCCTTCCACAACTTGTTTGGCTGCTGTGCTTCTTGGGCAGGGATGCATGAGAAGCGCTCTGGTCCCTGCCAGGCGCTTGTGTTAGCTGCAGGGAGAGCTGAGAAGTGGCAGCTGCAGCTGCCAGCATGGTGGAGCATGAGCAGCCGGCTCCCAGGCCAAATGGCCCAAAGAAATGGTGGCAAGGGGCGGTGCTGAGAACTGCAGAGGAAGGCAAAAAACCGCCGGGGACCAGTGCCAATGTGCCCCGGGGGAAAAAGTTCCTTGCTGAGCCCAGTGCTGGCCATGGGCTGTTCCCTGAGCATGTGAGCCAGACCTGGCTCCTTGTCCCATAGGCTGCTCATGCTTCCCAGGAGCTGCCCAAGCCCTATCCTCCCTTGAGCTGGAGCTATGTCGCGGACTTGCCAGAGTGCCCAAGTGCCTCTGAGCTGATGGAGCTTGTGGGCAAGAATCCTTGCTGTCCCTGTGTAGGACACCAGTGGGTGTTCCAAAGCACTGCAAGCCCTTGCAAGCCCTTGCAAGCCCTCGACATCCTCTCTCTTAGGGCTCCTGAGCGTTGCTCTGTAGGAGATGAGGATGGTGAGCTGTGCAGTGCTCCTCAAGAAGGAATTGCCTTGGTCTTGCCACTGCTATCCAGTTGCAAAGGATTTGCATCCATGAGCCGAGCTTGGAAGGTGGCCCTGCCAGCAGATTGTCTTGCAGCGGAGAACCTCCAGCAGCCTCCTGCAAGGTTTTCTTCCCTCAGCCCCTGGCCTGTGATTCCAGCAGCTCCTCAAGTGCTTCCTGTCAGATGTGCTGGGGCTGCCCCCGGGCCAGCTCTGGCAGTGGACACGGGAGGCTGCTCCTCTGGATCCTGCGTGGGGCCTGGTGACCACTGCATTGCCGGGTGCTGGCATTGTGACATGGGGGTGACACAGCCGCATATGTGCAGCCCTTTGGAGGAAGCCTTTGGGGTGCTGGCTCCAAATCAGTCCCTGTACCTACAAAACAGGGGAGTAAGCAACCTAATAGAGTCCCTTTTTTGCAAAAAGACAGTGTGGATTTGTTGCCAGTG
Source organism: Caloenas nicobarica (assembly GCF_036013445.1). Taxonomy (NCBI): domain Eukaryota; kingdom Metazoa; phylum Chordata; class Aves; order Columbiformes; family Columbidae; genus Caloenas; species Caloenas nicobarica. Next base: position 398,265 of record NW_027017722.1, read on the forward strand.
GAGCCTTCCTTCCAGTAGCAATACTGCCTGTAGTATCATGTATGGAGGCCTCAGGGCTCGCTCAGGGCTTGTCACGCAGAACTGCAGGCCTGACAGAGCAGAACTGCTCTCCTCTCCTCTCCTCTCCTCTCCTCTCCTCTCCTCTCCTCTCCTCTCCTCTCCTCTTCTCTCCTGTCCGCCAGTCCAATATCTAAGAGACTCTTTGCCTGAAAGGACAGAGGGCTTTCAGTTCCAAAATCAATGTCAAGGACACATAACACAATGAATTTTATTTTATTTTGTTGTTAATTTATTAATTTTCTTGATTTGATGTTAATTCATGTTATGTTTCTTGGTGTCATTTTTTTTCCCTTTGTGACTCTGTTTCAGAAGCCAGGCTCACAAGCATTAGCTCAAGCCCAAGTGTAGCCAGGAGTAGGCTGAGGCATTCTTCAGTTTAGCCTGAGAAAACATCCCTTGCAGGCTGGCAAAGACAAGTCCCAGAGCTGCAGAGAGCAGCAGCAGGAATAGAGGCCAAGCTGTCCGTGGTTCCTGCAGAGGGAGAACCTTGACAAGGAGTTGTGGGACTGACCATGCACAAAAGAGGAAGAAGAAGAAGAAGAAGAAGAAGAAGAAGAAGAAGAAGAGGAAGAAGAGGAAGAAGAGGTGAGTGGTACCGTGGCATGTCTTCCAAAGCGTGACATGTAGCGATGACGAGCAGACTTTTTGCCTTCCACAACTTGTTTGGCTGCTGTGCTTCTTGGCCAGGGATGCATGAGAAGCGCTCTGGTCCCTGCCAGGCGCTTGTGTTAGCTACAGGGAGAGCTGAGAAGTGGCAGCTGCGGCTGCCAGCATGGTGGAGCATGAGCAGCCGGCTCCCAGGCCAAATGGCCCAAAGAAATGGTGGCAAGGGGCCGTGCTGAGAACTGCAGAGGAAGGCAAAAAACCGCCGGGGACCAGTGCCAATGTGGCCCAGGGGAAAAAGTTCCTTGCTGAGCCCAGTGCTGGCCATGGGCTGTTCCCTGAGCATGTGAGCCAGACCTGGCTCCTTGTCCCACAGGCTGCTCATGCTTCCCAGGAGCTGCCCAAGCCCTATCCTCCCTTGAGCTGGAGCTATCTGGCGGACTTGCCAGAGTGCCCAAGTGCCTCTGAGCTGATAGACCTTGTGGGCAAGAATCCTTGCTGTCCCTGTGTAGGACACCAGTGGGTGTTCCAAAGCACTGCAAGCCCTTGCAAGCCCTTGCAAGCCCTCGACATCCTATCTCTTACGGCTCCTGAGCGTTGCTCTGTAGGAGATGAGGATGGTGAGCTGTGCAGTGCTCCTCAAGAAGGAATTGCCTTGGTCTTGCCACTGCTATCCAGTTGAAAAGGATTTGCATCCATGAGCCGAGCTTGGAAGGTGGCCCTGCCAGCAGATTGTCTTGCAGCGGAGAACCTCCAGCAGCCTCATGCAAGGTTTTCTTCCCTCAGCCCCTGGCCTGTGATTCCAGCAGCTCCTCAAGTGCTTCCTGTGAGATGTGCTGGGGCTGCCCTCGGGCCAGCTCTGGCAGTGGACACGGGAGGCTGCTCCTCTGGATCCTGCGTGGGGCCTGGTGACCACTGCGTTGCCGGGTGCTGGCATTGTGACATGGGGGTGACACAGCCGCATATGTGCAGCCCTTTGGAGGAAGCCTTTGGGGTGCTGGCTCCAAATCAGTCCCTGTACCTACAAAATAGGGGAGTAAGCAACCTAATAGAGTCCCTTTTTTGCAAAAAGACAGTGTGGATTTGTTGCCAGTGCAGCCTTCCTTCCAGTAGCAATACTGCCTGTAGTATCATGTATGGAGGCCTCAGGGCTCGCTCAGGGCTTGTCACGCAGAACTGCAGGCCTGACAGAGCAGAACTGCTCTCCTCTCCTCTCCTCTCCTCTGCTCTCCTCTCCTCTCCTCTCCTCTCCTCTCCTCTCCTCTCCTCTCCTCTCCTCTTCTCTTCTCTCCTGTCCGCCAGTCCAATATCTAACAGACTGTTTGCCTGAAAGGACAGAGGGTTTTCAGTTCCAAAATCAATGTCAAGGACACATAACACAATGAATTTGATTTCATTTTGTTGTTAATTTATTAATTTTCTTGATTTGATGTTAATTCATGTTCTGTTATTTCATGTCATTTTTTTTCCCTTTGTGACTCTGTTTCAGAACCCAGGCTCACAAGCATTAGCTCAAGCCCAAGTGTAGCCAGGAGTAGGCTGAGGCATTCTTCAGTTTAGCATGAGAAAAGATCCCTTGCAGGCTGGCAAAGGCAAGTCCCAGAGCTGCAGAGAGCAGCAGCAGGAATAGAGGCCAAGCTGTGCGCGGTTCCTGCAGAGGGAAACCTTGACAAGGAGTTGTGGGACTGACCATGCACAAAAGAGGAGGAAGAAGAAGAAGAAGAAGAAGAAGAAGAAGAAGAAGAAGAAGAAGAAGAAGAAGAAGAAGAGGAAGAAGAGGAAGAAGAGGAAGAAGAGGTGAGTGGTACCGTGGCATCTCTTCCAAAGCGTGACATGTAGCGATGACGAGCAGACTTTTTGCCTTCCACAACTTGTTTGGCTGCTGTGCTTCTTGGCCAGGGATGCATGAGAAGCGCTCTGGTCCCTGCCAGGCGCTTGTGTTAGCTGCAGGGAGAGCTGAGAAGTGGCAGCTGCGGCTGCCAGCATGGTGGAGCATGAGCAGCCGGCTCCCAGGCCAAATGGCCCAAAGAAATGGTGGCAAGGGGCGGTGCTGAGAACTGCAGAGGAAGGCAAAAAACCGCCGGGGACCAGTGCCAATGTGCCCCGGGGGAAAAAGTTCCTTGCTGAGCCCAGTGCTGGCCATGGGCTGTTCCCTGAGCATGTGAGCCAGACCTGGCTCCTTGTCCCACAGGCTGCTCATGCTTCCCAGGAGCTGCCCAAGCCCTATCCTCCCTTGAGCTGGAGCTATGTCGCGGACTTGCCAGAGTGCCCAAGTGCCTCTGAGCTGATAGACCTTGTGGGCAAGAATCCTTGCTGTCCCTGTGTAGGACACCAGTGGGTGTTCCAAAGCACTGCAAGCCCTTGCAAGCCCTTGCAAGCCCTCGACATCCTATCTCTTAGGGCTCCTGAGCGTTGCTCTGTAGGAGATGAGGATGGTGAGCTGTGCAGTGCTCCTCAAGAAGGAATTGCCTTGGTCTTGCCACTGCTATCCAGTTGAAAAGGATTTGCATCCATGAGCCGAGCTTAGAAGGTGGCCCTGCCAGCAGATTGTCTTGCAGCGGAGAACCTCCAGCAGCCTCATGCAAGGTTTTCTTCCCTCAGCCCCTGGCCTGTGATTCCAGCAGCTCCTCAAGTGCTTCCTGTGAGATGTGCTGGGGCTGCCCCCGGGCCAGCTCTGGCAGTGGACACGGGAGGCTGCTCCTCTGGATCCTGCGTGGGGCCTGGTGACCACTGCATTGCCGGGTGCTGGCATTGTGACATGGGGGTGACACAGCCGCATATGTGCAGCCCTTTGGAGGAAGCCTTTGGGGTGCTGGCTCCAAATCAGTCCCTGTACCTACAAAACAGGGGAGTAAGCAACCTAATAGAGTCCCTTTTTTGCAAAAAGACAGTGTGGATTTGTTGCCAGTCGAGCCTTCCTTCCAGTAGCAATACTGCCTGTAGTATCATGTATGGAGGCCTCAGGGCTCGCTCAGGGCTTGTCACGCAGAACTGCAGGCCTGACAGAGCAGAACTGCTCTCCTCTCCTCTCCTCTCCTCTCCTCTCCTCTCCTCTCCTCTCCTCTTCTCTCCTGTCCGCCAGTCCAATATCTAAGAGACTCTTTGCCTGAAAGGACAGAGGGCTTTCAGTTCCAAAATCAATGTCAAGGACACATAACACAATGAATTTTATTTTATTTTGTTGTTAATTTATTAATTTTCTTGATTTGATGTTAATTCATGTTATGTTTCTTGGTGTCATTTTTTTTCCCTTTGTGACTCTGTTTCAGAACCCAGGCTCACAAGCATTAGCTCAAGCCCAAGTGTAGCCAGGAGTAGGCTGAGGCATTCTTCAGTTTAGCCTGAGAAAAGATCCCTTGCAGGCTGGCAAAGGCAAGTCCCAGAGCTGCAGAGAGCAGCAGCAGGAATAGAGGCCAAGCTGTGTGCGGTTCCTGCAGAGGGAGAACCTTGACAAGGAGTTGTGGGACTAACCATGCACAAAAGAGGAGGAAGAAGAAGAAGAAGAAGAAGAAGAAGAAGAAGAAGAGGAAGAAGAGGAAGAAGAGGTGAGTGGTACCGTGGCATGTCTTCCAAAGCGTGACATGTAGCGATGACGAGCAGACTTTTTGCCTTCCACAACTTGTTTGGCTGCTGTGCTTCTTGGGCAGGGATGCATGAGAAGCGCTCTGGTCCCTGCCAGGCGCTTGTGTTAGCTGCAGGGAGAGCTGAGAAGTGGCAGCTGCGGCTGGCAGCATGGTGGAGCATGAGCAGCCGGCTCCCAGGCCAAATGGCCCAAAGAAATGGTGGCAAGGGGCCGTGCTGAGAACTGCAGAGGAAGGCAAAAAGCCGCCGGGGACCAGTGCCAATGTGCCCCAGGGGAAAAAGTTCCTTGCTGAGCCCAGTGCTGGCCATGGGCTGTTCCCTGAGCATGTGAGCCAGACCTGGCTCCTTGTCCCACAGGCTGCTCATGCTTCGCAGGAGCTGCCCAAGAACCTATCCTCCCTTGAGCTGGAGCTATGTCGCGGACTTGCCAGAGTGCCCAAGTGCCTCTGAGCTGATGGACCTTGTGGGCAAGAATCCTTGCTGTCCCTGTGTAGGACACCAGTGGGTGTTCCAAAGCACTGCAAGCCCTTGCAAGCCCTTGCAAGCCCTCGACATCCTATCTCTTACGGCTCCTGAGCGTTGCTCTGTAGGAGATGAGGATGGTGAGCTGTGCAGTGCTCCTCAAGAAGGAATTGCCTTGGTTTTGCCACTGCTATCCAGTTGAAAAGTATTTGCATCCATGAGCCGAGCTTGGAAGGTGGCCCTGCCAGCAGATTGTCTTGCAGCGGAGAACCTCCAGCAGCCTCCTGCAAGGTTTTCTTCCCTCAGCCCCTGGCCTGTGATTCCAGCAGCTCCTCAAGTGCTTCCTGTCAGATGTGCTGGGGCTGCCCCCGGGCCAGCTCTGGCAGTGGACACGGGAGGCTGCTCCTCTGGATCCTGCGTGGGGCCTGGTGACCACTGCGTTGCCGGGTGCTGGCATTGTGACATGGGGGTGACACAGCCGCATATGTGCAGCCCTTTGGAGGAAGCCTTTGGGGTGCTGGCTCCAAATCAGTCCCTGTAGCTACAAAATAGGGGAGTAAGCAACCTAATAGAGTCTCTTTTTTGCAAAAAGACAGTGTGGATTTGTTGCCAGTGCAGCCTTCCTTCCAGTAGCAATACTGCCTGTAGTATCATGTATGGAGGCCTCAGGGCTCGCTCAGGGCTTGTCACGCAGAACTGCAGGCCTGACAGAGCAGAACTGCTCTCCTCTCCTCTCCTCTCCTCTCCTCTCCTCTCCTCTCCTCTCCTCTCCTCTTCTCTTCTCTCCGGTCCGCCAGTCCAATATCTAAGAGACTGTTTGCCTGAAAGGACAGAGGGCTTTCAGTTCCAAAATCAATGTCAAGGACACATAACACAATGAATTTTATTTTATTTTGTTGTTAATTTATTAATTTTCTTGATTTGATGTTAATTCATGTTATGTTTCTTGGTGTCATTTTTTTTCCCTTTGTGACTCTGTTTCAGAACCCAGGCTCACAAGCATTAGCTCAAGCCCAAGTGTAGCCAGGAGTAGGCTGAGGCATTCTTCAGTTTAGCCTGAGAAAAGATCCCTTGCAGGCTGGCAAATGCAAGTCCCAGAGCTGCAGAGAGCAGCAGCAGGAATAGAGGCCAAGCTGTGCGCGGTTCCTGCAGAGGGAGAACCTTGACAAGGAGTTGTGGGACTGACCATGCACAAAAGAGGAGGAAGAAGAAGAAGAAGAAGAAGAAGAAGAAGAGGAAGAAGAGGAAGAAGAGGAAGAAGAGGAAGAAGAGGTGAGTGGTACCGTGGCATCTCTTCCAAAGCGTGACATGTAGCGATGACGAGCAGACTTTTTGCCTTCCACAACTTGTTTGGCTGCTGTGCTTCTTGGGCAGGGATGCATGAGAAGCGCTCTGGTCCCTGCCAGGCGCTTGTGTTAGCTGCAGGGAGAGCTGAGAAGTGGCAGCTGCGGCTGCCAGCATGGTGGAGCATGAGCAGCCGGCTCCCAGGCCAAATGGCCCAAAGAAATGGTGGCAAGGGGCGGTGCTGAGAACTGCAGAGGAAGGCAAAAAACCGCCGGGGACCAGTGCCAATGTGCCCCGGGGGAAAAAGTTCCTTGCTGAGCCCAGTGCTGGCCATGGGCTGTTCCCTGAGCATGTGAGCCAGACCTGGCTCCTTGTCCCATAGGCTGCTCATGCTTCGCAGGAGCTGCCGAAGCCCTATCCTCCCTTGAGCTGGAGCTATGTCGCGCACTTGCCAGAGTGCCCAAGTGCCTCTGAGCTGATGGACCTTGTGGGCAAGAATCCTTGCTGTCCCTGTGTAGGACACCAGTGGGTGTTCCAAAGCACTGCAAGCCCTTGCAAGCCCTCGACATCCTATCTCTTAGGGCTCCTGAGCGTTGCTCTGTAGGAGATGAGGATGGTGAGCTGTGCAGTGCTCCTCAAGAAGGAATTGCCTTGGTCTTGCCACTGCTATCCAGTTGAAAAGGATTTGCATCCATGAGCCGAGCTTGGAAGGTGGCCCTGCCAGCAGATTGTCTTGCAGCGGAGAACCTCCAGCAGCCTCATGCAAGGTTTTCTTCCCTCAGCCCCTGGCCTGTGATTCCAGCAGCTCCTCAAGTGCTTCCTGTCAGATGTGCTGGGGCTGCCCCCGGGCCAGCTCTGGCAGTGGACACGGGAGGCTGCTCCTCTGGATCCTGCGTGGGGCCTGGTGACCACTGCATTGCCGGGTGCTGGCATTGTGACATGGGGGTGACACAGCCGCATATGTGCAGCCCTTTGGAGGAAGCCTTTGGGGTGCTGGCTCCAAATCAGTCCCTGTACCTACAAAACAGGGGAGTAAGCGACCTAATAGAGTCCCTTTTTTGCAAAAAGACAGTGTGGATTTGTTGCCAGTGGAGCCTTCCTTCCAGTAGCAATACTGCCTGTAGTATCATGTATGGAGGCCTCAGGGCTCGCTCAGGGCTTGTCACGCAGAACTGCAGGCCTGACAGAGCAGAACTGCTCTCCTCTCCTCTCCTCTCCTCTCCTCTCCTCTCCTCTCCTCTCCTCTCCTCTCCTCTCCTCTCCTCTTCTCCCCTGTCCGCCAGTCCAATATCTAAGAGACTGTTTGACTGAAAGGACAGAGGGTTTTCAGTTCCAAAATCAATGTCAAGGACACATAACACAATGAATTTTATTTTATTTTGTTGTTAATTTATTAATTTTCTTGATTTTATGTTAATTCATGTTATGTTATTTCATGTCATTTTTTTCCCCTTTGTGACTCTGTTTCAGAACCCAGGCTCACAAGCACTAGCTCAAGCCCAAGTGTAGCCAGAAGTAGGCTGAGGCATTCTTCAGTTTAGCCTGAGAAAAGATCCCTTGCAGGCTGGCAAAGGCAAGTCCCAGAGCTGCAGAGAGCAGCAGCAGGAATAGAGGCCAAGCTGTCCGCGGTTCCTGCAGAGGGAGAACCTTGACAAGGAGTTGTGGGACTGACCATGCACAAAAGAGGAAGAAGAAGAAGAAGAAGAAGAAGAAGAAGAAGAAGAAGAAGAAGAGGAAGAAGAGGAAGAAGAGGTGAGTGGTACCGTGGCATGTCTTCCAAAGCGTGACATGTAGCGATGACGAGCAGACTTTTTGCCTTCCACAACTTGTTTGGCTGCTGTGCTTCTTGGGCAGGGATGCATGAGAAGTGCTCTGGTCCCTTCCAGGCGCTTGTGTTAGCTGCAGGGAGAGCTGAGAAGTGGCAGCTGCGGTGCCAGCATGGTGGAGCATGAGCAGCCGGCTCCCAGGCCAAATGGCCCAAAGAAATGGTGGCAAGGGGCCGTGCTGAGAACTGCAGAGGAAGGCAAAAAACCGCCGGGGACCAGTGCCAATGTGCCCCGGGGGAAAAAGTTCCTTGCTGAGCCCAGTGCTGGCCATGGGCTGTTCCCTGAGCATGTGAGCCAGACCTGGCTCCTTGTCCCACAGGCTGCTCATGCTTCCCAGGAGCTGCCCAAGCCCTATCCTCCCTTGAGCTGGAGCTATCTGGTGGACTTGCCAGAGTGCCCAAGTGCCTCTGAGCTGATGGAGCTTGTGGGCAAGAATCCTTGCTGTCCCTGTGTAGGACACCAGTGGGTGTTCCAAAGCACTGCAAGCCCTTGCAAGCCCTTGCAAGCCCTCGACATCCTCTCTCTTAGGGCTCCTGAGCGTTGCTCTGTAGGAGATGAGGATGGTGAGCTGTGCAGTGCTCCTCAAGAAGGAATTGCCTTGGTCTTGCCACTGCTATCCAGTTGAAAAGGATTTGCATCCATGAGCCGAGCTTGGAAGGTGGCCCTGCCAGCAGATTGTCTTGCAGCGGAGAACCTCCAGCAGCCTCATGCAAGGTTTTCTTCCCTCAGCCCCTGGCCTGTGATTCCAGCAGCTCCTCAAGTGCTTCCTGTCAGATGTGCTGGGGCTGCCCCCGGGCCAGCTCTGGCAGTGGACATGGGAGGCTGCTCCTCTGGATCCTGCGTGGGGCCTGGTGAGCACTGCGTTGCCGGGTGCTGGCATTGTGACATGGGGGTGACACAGCGGCATATGTGCAGCCCTTTGTAGGAAGCCTTTGGGGTGCTGGCTCCAAATCAGTCCCTGTACCTACAAAACAGGGGAGTAAGCGACCTAATAGAGTCCCTTTTTTGCAAAAAGACAGTGTGGATTTGTTGCCAGTGCAGCCTTCCTTCCAGTAGCAATACTGCCTGTAGTATCATGTATGGAGGCCTCAGGGCTCGCTCAGGGCTTGTCACGCAGAACTGCAGGCCTGACAGAGCAGAACTGCTCTCCTCTCCTCTCCTGTTCTCTCCTCTCCTCTCCTCTCCTCTCCTCTCCTCTCCTCTCCTCTCCTCTCCTCTCCTCTCCTCTTCTCCCCTGTCCGCCAGTCCAATATCTAAGAGACTGTTTGCCTGAAAGGACAGAGGGCTTTCAGTTCCAAAATCAATGTCAAGGACACATAACACAATGAATTTTATTTTATTTTGTTGTTAATTTATTAATTTTCTTGATTTGATGTTAATTCATGTTATGTTATTTCATGTCATTTTTTTTCCCTTTGTGACTCTGTTTCAGAACCCAGGCTCACAAGCATTAGCTCAAGCCCAAGTGTAGCCAGGAGTAGGCTGAGGCATTCTTCAGTTTAGCATGAGAAAAGATCCCTTGCAGGCTGGCAAAGGCAAGTCCCAGAGCTGCAGAGAGCAGCAGCAGGAATAGAGGCCAAGCTGTCCGCGGTTCCTGCAGAGGGAGAACCTTGACAAGGAGTTGTGGGACTGACCATGCACAAAAGAGGAGGAAGAAGAAGAAGAAGAAGAAGAAGAAGAAGAAGAGGAAGAAGAGGAAGAAGAGGTGAGTGGTACCGTGGCATCTCTTCCAAAGCGTGACATGTAGCGATGACGAGCAGACTTTTTGCCTTCCACAACTTGTTTGGCTGCTGTGCTTCTTGGGCAGGGATGCATGAGAAGCGCTCTGGTCCCTGCCAGGCGCTTGTGTTAGCTGCAGGGAGAGCTGAGAAGTGGCAGCTGCGGCTGGCAGCATGGTGGAGCATGAGCAGCCGGCTCCCAGGCCAAATGGCCCAAAGAAATGGTGGCAAGGGGCGGTGCTGAGAACTGCAGAGGAAGGCAAAAAACCGCTGGGGATCAGTGCCGATATGCCCCGGGGGAAAAAGTTCCTTGCTGAGCCCAGTGCTGGCCATGGGCTGTTCCCTGAGCATGTGAGCCAGACCTGGCTCCTTGTCCCACAGGCTGCTCATGCTTCCCAGGAGCTGCCCAAGCCCTATCCTCCCTTGAGCTGGAGCTATGTCGTGAACTTGCCAGAGTGCCCAACTGCCTCTGAGCTGATAGACCTTGTGGGCAAGAATCCTTGCTGTCCCTGTGTAGGACACCAGTGGGTGTTCCAAAGCACTGCAAGCCCTTGCAAGCCCTCGACATCCTATCTCTTACGGCTCCTGAGCGTTGCTGTGTAGGAGATGAGGATGGTGAGCTGTGCAGTGCTCCTCAAGAAGGAATTGCCTTGGTCTTGCCACTGCTATCCAGTTGAAAAGGATTTGCATCCATGAGCCGAGCTTGGAAGGTGGCCCTGCCAGCAGATTGTCTTGCAGCGGAGAACCTCCAGCAGCCTCATGCAAGGTTTTCTTCCATCAGCCCCTGGCCTGTGATTCCAGCAGCTCCTCAAGTGCTTCCTGTCAGATGTGCTGGGGCTGCCCCCGGGCCAGCTCTGGCAGTGGACACGGGAGGCTGCTCCTCTGGATCCTGCGTGGGGCCTGGTGACCACTGCATTGCCGGGTGCTGGCATTGTGACATGGGGGTGACACAGCCGCATATGTGCAGCCCTTTGGAGGAAGCCTTTGGGGTGCTGGCTCCAAATCAGTCCCTGTACCTACAAAACAGGGGAGTAAGCAACCTAATAGAGTCCCTTTTTTGCAAAAAGACAGTGTGGATTTGTTGCCAGTGCAGCCTTCCTTCCAGTAGCAATACTGCCTGTGGTATCATGTATGGAGGCCTCAGGGCTCGCTCAGGGCTTGTCACGCAGAACTGCAGGCCTGACAGAGCAGAGCTGCTCTCCTCTCCTCTCGTCTCCTCTCCTCTCCTCTCCTCTCCTCTCCTCTCCTCTCCTCTCCTCTCCTCTCCTCTCCTCTCCTCTCCTCTTCTCTCCTGTCCGCCAGTCCAATATCTAAGAGACTGTTTGCCTGAAAGGACAGAGGGCTTTCAGTTCCAAAATCAATTTCAAGGACACATAACACAATGAATTTTATTTTATTTTGTTGTTAATTTATTAATTTTCTTGATTTGATGTTAATTCATGTTATGTTTCTTCGTGTCATTTTTTTTCCCTTTGTGACTCTGTTTCAGAACCCAGGCTCACAAGCATTAGCTCAAGCCCAAGTGTAGCCAGGAGTAGGCTGAGGCATTCTTCAGTTTAGCCTGAGAAAAGATCCCTTGCAGGCTGGCAAAGGCAAGTCCCAGAGCTGCAGAGAGCAGCAGCAGGAATAGAGGCCAAGCTGTGCGCGGTTCCTGCAGAGGGAGAACCTTGACAAGGAGTTGTGGGACTGACCATGCACAAAAGAGGAGGAAGAAGAAGAAGAAGAAGAAGAAGAAGAAGAAGAAGAGGAAGAAGAGGAAGAAGAGGTGAGTGGTACCGTGGCATGTCTTCCAAAGCGTGACATGTAGCGATGACGAGCAGACTTTTTGCCTTCCACAACTTGTTTGGCTGCTGTGCTTCTTGGGCAGGGATGCATGAGAAGCGCTCTGGTCCCTGCCAGGCGCTTGTGTTAGCTGCAGGGAGAGCTGAGAAGTGGCAGCTGCGGCTGCCAGCATGGTGGAGCATGAGCAGCCGGCTCCCAGGCCAAATGGCCCAAAGAAATGGTGGCAAGGGGCCGTGCTGAGAACTGCAGAGGAAGGCAAAAAACCGCCGGGGACCAGTGCCAATGTGCCCCGGGGGAAAAAGTTCCTTGCTGAGCCCAGTGCTGGCCATGGGCTGTTCCCTGAGCATGTGAGCCAGACCTGGCTCCTTGTCCCACAGGCTGCTCATGCTTCCCAGGAGCTGCCCAAGCCCTATCCTCCCTTGAGCTGGAGCTATGTCGCAGACTTGCCAGAGTGCCCAAGTGCCTCTGAGCTGATGGACCTTGTGGGCAAGAATCCTTGCTGTCCCTGTGTAGGACACCAGTGGGTGTTCCAAAGCACTGCAAGCCCTTGCAAGCCCTTGCAAGCCCTCGACATCCTATCTCTTAGGGCTCCTGAGCGTTACTCTGTAGGAGATGAGGATGGTGAGCTGTGCAGTGCTCCTCAAGAAGGAATTGCCTTGGTCTTGCCACTGCTATCCAGTTGAAAAGGATTTGCATCCATGAGCCGAGCTTGGAAGGTGGCCCTGCCAGCAGATTGTCTTGCAGCGGAGAACCTCCAGCAGCCTCATGCAAGGTTTTCTTCCCTCAGCCCCTGGCCTGTGATTCCAGCAGCTCCTCAAGTGCTTCCTGTGAGATGTGCTGGGGCTGCCCCCGGGCCAGCTCTGGCAGTGGACACGGGAGGCTGCTCCTCTGGATCCTGCGTGGGGCCTGGTGACCACTGCGTTGCCGGGTGCTGGCATTGTGCCATGGGGGTGACACAGCCGCATATGTGCAGCCCTTTGGAGGAAGCCTTTGGGGTGCTGGCTCCAAATCAGTCCCTGTAGCTACAAAATAGGGGAGTAAGCAACCTAATAGAGTCTCTTTTTTGCAAAAAGACAGTGTGGATTTGTTGCCAGTGCAGCCTTCCTTCCAGTAGCAATACTGCCTGTAGTATCATGTATGGAGGCCTCAGGGCTCGCTCAGGGCTTGTCACGCAGAACTGCCGGCCTGACAGAGCAGAACTGCTCTCCTCTCCTCTCCTCTCCTCTCCTCTCCTCTCCTCTCCTCTCCTCTCCTCTCCTCTCCTCTCCTCTCCTCTTCTCTTCTCTCCTGTCCGCCAGTCCAATATCTAAGAGACTGTTTGCCTGAAAGGACAGAGGGTTTTCAGTTCCAAAATCAATGTCAAGGACACATAACACAATGAATTTTATTTTATTTTGTTGTTAATTTATTAATTTTCTTGATTTGATGTTAATTCATGTTATGTTATTTCATGTCATTTTTTTTCCCTTTGTGACTCTGTTTCAGAACCCAGGCTCACAAGCATTAGCTCAAGCCCAAGTGTAGCCAGGAGTAGGCTGAGGCATTCTTCAGTTTAGCCTGAGAAAAGATCCCTTGCAGGCTGGCAAAGGCAAGTCCCAGAGCTGCAGAGAGCAGCAGCAGGAATAGAGGCCAAGCTGTGCGCGGTTCCTGCAGAGGGAGAACCTTGACAAGGAGTTGTGGGACTGACCATGCACAAAAGAGGAAGAAGAAGAAGAAGAAGAAGAAGAAGAAGAAGAAGAAGAGGAAGAAGAGGAAGAAGAGGTGAGTGGTACCGTGGCATCTCTTCCAAAGCGCGACATGTAGCGATGACGAGCAGACTTTTTGCCTTCCACAACTTGTTTGGCTGCTGTGCTTCTTGGGCAGGGATGCATGAGAAGCGCTCTGGTCCCTGCCAGGCGCTTGTGTTAGCTGCAGGGAGAGCTGAGAAGTGGCAGCTGCGGCTGGCAGCATGGTGGAGCATGAGCAGCCGGCTCCCAGGCCAAATGGCCCAAAGAAATGGTGGCAAGGGGCCGTGCTGAGAACTGCAGAGGAAGGCAAAAAACCGCCGGGGACCAGTGCCAATGTGCCCCAGGGGAAAAAGTTCCTTGCTGAGCCCAGTGCTGGCCATGGGCTGTTCCCTGAGCATGTGAGCCAGACCTGGCTCCTTGTCCCACAGGCTGCTCATGCTTCCCAGGAGCTGCCCAAGCCCTATCCTCCCTTGAGCTGGAGCTATGTCGCGGACTTGCCAGAGTGCCCAGCTGCCTCTGAGCTGATAGACCTTGTGGGCAAGAATCCTTGCTGTCCCTGTGTAGGACACCAGTGGGTGTTCCAAAGCACTGCAAGCCCTTGCAAGCCCTTGCAAGCCCTCGACATCCTATCTCTTAGGGCTCCTGAGCGTTGCTGTGTAGGAGATGAGGATGGTGAGCTGTGCAGTGCTCCTCAAGAAGGAATTGCCTTGGTCTTGCCACTGCTATCCAGTTGCAAAGGATTTGCATCCATGAGCCGAGCTTGGAAGGTGGCCCTGCCAGCAGATTGTCTTGCAGCGGAGAACCTCCAGCAGCCTCATGCAAGGTTTTCTTCCCTCAGCCCCTGGCCTGTGATTCCAGCAGCTCCTCAAGTGCTTCCTGTCAGATGTGCTGGGACTGCCCCCGGGCCAGCTCTGGCAGTGGACACGGGAGGCTGCTCCTCTGGATCCTGCGTGGGGCCTGGTGACCGCTGCGTTGCCGGGTGCTGGCATTGTGACATGGGGGTGACACAGCGGCATATGTGCAGCCCTTTGGAGGAAGCCTTTGGGGTGCTGGCTCCAAATCAGTCCCTGTACCTACAAAATAGGGGAGTAAGCAACCTAATAGAGTCCCTTTTTTGCAAAAAGACAGTGTGGATTTGTAGCCAGTGCAGCCTTCCTTCCAGTAGCAATACTGCCTGTAGTATCATGTATGGAGGCCTCAGGGCTCGCTCAGGGCTTGTCACGCAGAACTGCCGGCCTGACAGAGCAGAACTGCTCCCCTCTCCTCTCCTCTTCTCTCCTCTCCTCTCCTCTCCTCTCCTCTCCTCTCCTGTTCTCTCCTCTCCTCTCCTCTCCTCTCCTCTCCTCTCCTCTCCTCTCCTCTCCTCTCCTCTCCTCTCCTCTCTTCCTCTCCTCTCCTCTCCTCTCCTCTCCTCTCCTCTCCTCTCCTCTCCTCTCCTCTCCTCTTCTCTCCTATCCGCCAGTCCAATATCTAAGAGACTGTTTGCCTGAAAGGACAGAGGGTTTTCAGTTCCAAAATCAATGTCAAGGACACATAACACAATTAATTTTATTTTATTTTGTTGTTAATTTATTAATTTTCTTGATTTTATGTTAATTCATGTTATGTTATTTCATGTCATTTTTTTTCCCTTTGTGACTCTGTTTCAGAACCCAGGCTCACAAGCACTAGCTCAAGCCCAAGTGTAGCCAGGAGTAGGCTGAGGCATTCTTCAGTTTAGCATGAGAAAAGATCCCTTGCAGGCTGGCAAAGGCAAGTCCCAGAGCTGCAGAGAGCAGCAGCAGGAATAGAGGCCAAGCTGTCCGCGGTTCCTGCAGAGGGAGAACCTTGACAAGGAGTTGTGGGACTGACCATGCACGAAAGAGGAAGAAGAAGAAGAAGAAGAAGAAGAAGAAGAGGAAGAATAGGAAGAAGAGGAAGAAGAGGTGAGTGGTACCGTGGCATCTCTTCCAAAGCGTGACATGTAGCGATGACGAGCAGACTTTTTGCCTTCCACAACTTGTTTGGCTGCTGTGCTTCTTGGGCAGGGATGCATGAGAAGCGCTCTGGTCCCTGCCAGGCGCTTGTGTTAGCTGCAGGGAGAGCTGAGAAGTGGCAGCTGCGGCTGCCAGCATGGTGGAGCATGAGCAGCCGGCTCCCAGGCCAAATGGCCCAAAGAAATGGTGGCAAGGGGCCATGCTGAGAACTGCAGAGGAAGGCAAAAAACCACCGGGGACCAGTGCCAATGTGCCCCAGGGGAAAAAGTTCCTTGCTGAGCCCAGTGCTGGCCATGGGCTGTTCCCTGAGGATGTGAGCCAGACCTGGCTCCTTGTCCCACAGGCTGCTCATGCTTCCCAGGAGCTGCCCAAGCCCTATCCTCCCTTGAGCTGGAGCTATCTGGCGGACTTGCCAGAGTGCCCAAGTGCCTCTGAGCTGATAGACCTTGTGGGCAAGAATCCTTGCTGTCCCTGTGTAGGACACCAGTGGGTGTTCCAAAGCACTGCAAGCCCTTGCAAGCCCTTGCAAGCCCTCGACATCCTATCTCTTACGGCTCCTGAGCATTGCTGTGTAGGAGATGAGGATGGTGAGCTGTGCAGTGCTCCTCAAGAAGGAATTGTCTTGGTCTTGCCACTGCTATCCAGTTGAAAAGGATTTGCATCCATGAGCCGAGCTTGGAAGGTGGCCCTGCCAGCAGATTGTCTTGCAGCGGAGAACCTCCAGCAGCCTCATGCAAGGTTTTCTTCCCTCAGCCCCTGGCCTGTGATTCCAGCAGCTCCTCAAGTGCTTCCTGTCAGATGTGCTGGGGCTGCCCCCGGGCCAGCTCTGGCAGTGGACACGGGAGGCTGCTCCTCTGGATCCTGCGTGGGGCCTGGTGACCGCTGCATTGCCGGGTGCTGGCATTGTGACATGGGGGTGACACAGCGGCATATGTGCAGCCCTTTGGAGGAAGCCTTTGGGGTGCTGGCTCCAAATCAGTCCCTGTACCTACAAAATAGGGGAGTAAGCAACCTAATAGAGTCCCTTTTTTGCAAAAAGACAGTGTGGATTTGTAGCCAGTGCAGCCTTCCTTCCAGTAGCAATACTGCCTGTAGTATCATGTATGGAGGCCTCAGGGCTCGCTCAGGGCTTGTCACGCAGAACTGCAGGCCTGACAGAGCAGAACTGCTCTCCTCTCCTCTCCTCTCCTCTCCTCTCCTCTCCTCTTCTCCCCTGTCCGACAGTCCAATATCTAAGAGACTGTTTGCCTGAAAGGACAGAGGGTTTTCAGTTCCAAAATCAATGTCAAGGACACATAACACAATGAATTTTATTTTATTTTGTTGTTAATTTATTAATTTTCTTGATTTGATGTCAATTCATGTTATGTTTCTTCGTGTCATTTTTTTTCCCTTTGTGACTCTGTTTCAGAACCCAGGCTCACAAGCATTAGCTCAAGCCCAAGTGTAGCCAGGAGTAGGCTGAGGCATTCTTCAGTTTAGCCTGAGAAAAGATCCCTTGCAGGCTGGCAAAGGCAAGTCCCATAGCTGCAGAGAGCAGCAGCAGGAATAGAGGCCAAGCTGTGCGCGGTTCCTGCAGAGGGAGAACCTTGACAAGGAGTTGTGGGACTGACCATGCACAAAAGAGGAGGAAGAAGAAGAAGAAGAAGAAGAAGAAGAGGAAGAAGAGGAAGAAGAGGAAGAAGAGGTGAGTGGTACCGTGGCATCTCTTCCAAAGCGTGACATGTAGCGATGACGAGCAGACTTTTTGCCTTCCACAACTTGTTTGGCTGCTGTGCTTCTTGGGCAGGGATGCATGAGAAGCGCTCTGGTCCCTGCCAGGCGCTTGTGTTAGCTGCAGGGAGAGCTGAGAAGTGGCAGCTGCGGCTGCCAGCATGGTGGAGCATGAGCAGCCGGCTCCCAGGCCAAATGGCCCAAAGAAATGGTGGCAAGGGGCCGTGCTGAGAACTGCAGAGGAAGACAAAAAACCGCCAGGGACCAGTGCCAATGTGCCCCAGGGGAAAAAGTTCCTTGCTGAGCCCAGTGCTGGCCATGGGCTGTTCCCTGAGCATGTGAGCCAGACCTGGCTCCTTGTCCCACAGGCTGCTCATGCTTCCCAGGAGCTGCCCAAGCCCTATCCTCCCTTGAGCTGGAGCTATCTGGCGGACTTGCCAGAGTGCCCAAGTGCCTCTGAGCTGATAGACCTTGTGGGCAAGAATCCTTGCTGTCCCTGTGTAGGACACCAGTGGGTGTTCCAAAGCACTGCAAGCCCTTGCAAGCCCTTGCAAGCCCTCGACATCCTATCTCTTACAGCTCCTGAGCGTTGCTCTGTAGGAGATGAGGATGCTGAGCTGTGCAGTGCTCCTCAAGAAGGAATTGCCTTGGTCTTGCCACTGCTATCCAGTTGAAAAGGATTTGCATCCATGAGCCGAGCTTGGAAGGTGGCCCTGCCAGCAGATTGTCTTGCAGCGGAGAACCTCCAGCAGCCTCATGCAAGGTTTTCTTCCCTCAGCCCCTGGCCTGTGATTCCAGCAGCTCCTCAAGTGCTTCCTGTCAGATGTGCTGGGGCTGCCCCCGGGCCAGCTCTGGCAGTGGACACGGGAGGCTGCTCCTCTGGATCCTGCGTGGGGCCTGGTGACCACTGCGTTGCCGGGTGCTGGCATTGTGACATGGGGGTGACACAGCCGCATATGTGCAGCCCTTTGGAGGAAGCCTTTGGGGTGCTGGCTCCAAATCAGTCCCTGTACCTACAAAATAGGGGAGTAAGCAACCTAATAGAGTCCCTTTTTTGCAAAAAGACAGTGTGGATTTGTAGCCAGTGCAGCCTTCCTTCCAGTAGCAATACTACCTGTAGTATCATGTATGGAGGCCTCAGGGCTCGCTCAGGGCTTGTCACGCAGAACTGCAGGCCTGACAGAGCAGAACTGCTCTCCTCTCCTCTCCTCTCCTCTCCTCTCCTCTCCTCTCCTCTCCTCTCCTCTCCTCTCCTCTCCTCTCCTCTCCTCTCCTCTCCTCTCCTCTCCTCTCCTCTCCTCTCCTCTCCTCTCCTCTCCTCTCCTCTTCTCTCCTCTCCTCTCCTCTCCTCTTCTCTCCTGTCTGCCAGTCCAATATCTAAGAGACTGTTTGCCTGAAAGGACAGAGGGTTTTCAGTTCCAAAATCAATGTCAAGGACACATAACACAATGAATTTTATTTTATTTTGTTGTTAATTTATTAATTTTCTTGATTTGATGTTAATTCATGTTATGTTATTTCATGTCATTTTTTTTCCCTTTGTGACTCTGTTTCAGAACCCAGGCTCACAAGCACTAGCTCAAGCCCAAGTGTAGCCAGGAGTAGGCTGAGGCATTCTTCAGTTTAGCATGAGAAAAGATCCCTTGCAGGCTGGCAAAGGCAAGTCCCAGAGCTGCAGAGAGCAGCAGCAGGAATAGAGGCCAAGCTGTGCGCGGTTCCTGCAGAGGGAGAACCTTGACAAGGAGTTGTGGGACTGACCATGCACGAAAGAGGAAGAAGAAGAAGAAGAAGAAGAAGAAGAAGAGGAAGAAGAGGAAGAAGAGGAAGAAGAGGTGAGTGGTACCGTGGCATCTCTTCCAAAGCGTGACATGTAGCGATGACGAGCAGACTTTTTGCCTTCCACAACTTGTTTGGCTGCTGTGCTTCTTGGGCAGGGATGCATGAGAAGCGCTCTGGTCCCTGCCAGGCGCTTGTGTTAGCTGCAGGGAGAGCTGAGAAGTGGCAGCTGCGGCTGCCAGCATGGTGGAGCATGAGCAGCCGGCTCCCAGGCCAAATGGCCCAAAGAAATGGTGGCAAGGGGGCATGCTGAGAACTGCAGAGGAAGGCAAAAAACCACCGGGGACCAGTGCCAATGTGCCCCAGGGGAAAAAGTTCCTTGCTGAGCCCAGTGCTGGCCATGGGCTGTTCCCTGAGCATGTGAGCCAGACCTGGCTCCTTGTCCCACAGGCTGCTCATGCTTCCCAGGAGCTGCCCAAGCCCTATCCTCCCTTGAGCTGGAGCTATCTGGCGGACTTGCCAGAGTGCCCAAGTGCCTCTGAGCTGATAGACCTTGTGGGCAAGAATCCTTGCTGTCCCTGTGTAGGACACCAGTGGGTGTTCCAAAGCACTGCAAGCCCTTGCAAGCCCTTGCAAGCCCTCGACATCCTATCTCTTACGGCTCCTGAGCATTGCTGTGTAGGAGATGAGGATGGTGAGCTGTGCAGTGCTCCTCAAGAAGGAATTGCCTTGGTCTTGCCACTGCTATCCAGTTGAAAAGGATTTGCATCCATGAGCCGAGCTTGGAAGGTGGCCCTGCCAGCAGATTGTCTTGCAGCGGAGAACCTCCAACAGCCTCATGCAAGGTTTTCTTCCCTCAGCCCCTGGCCTGTGATTCCAGCAGCTCCTCAAGTGCTTCCTGTCAGATGTGCTGGGGCTGCCCCCGGGCCAGCTCTGGCAGTGGACACGGGAGGCTGCTCCTCTGGATCCTGCGTGGGGCCTGGTGACCACTGCGTTGCCGGGTGCTGGCATTGTGACATGGGGGTGACACAGCGGCATATGTGCAGCCCTTTGGAGGAAGCCTTTGGGGTGCTGGCTCCAAATCAGTCCCTGTACCTACAAAATAGGGGAGTAAGCAACCTAATAGAGTCCCTTTTTTGCAAAAAGACAGTGTGGATTTGTAGCCAGTGCAGCCTTCCTTCCAGTAGCAATACTGCCTGTAGTATCATGTATGGAGGCCTCAGGGCTCGCTCAGGGCTTGTCACGCAGAACTGCAGGCCTGACAGAGCAGAACTGCTCTCCTCTCCTCTCCTCTCCTCTTCTCTCCTCTCCTCTCCTCTCCTCTCCTCTCCTCTCCTGTCCGCCAGTCCAATATCTAAGAGACTGTTTGCCTGAAAGGACAGAGGGTTTTCAGTTCCAAAATCAATGTCAAGGACACATAACACAATTAATTTGATTTTATTTTGTTGTTAATTTATTAATTTTCTTGATTTTATGTTAATTCATGTTATGTTATTTCATGTCATTTTTTTTCCCTTTGTGACTCTGTTTCAGAACCCAGGCTCACAAGCACTAGCTCAAGCCCAAGTGTAGCCAGGAGTAGGCTGAGGCATTCTTCAGTTTAGCATGAGAAAAGATCCCTTGCAGGCTGGCAAAGGCAAGTCCCAGAGCTGCAGAGAGCAGCAGCAGGAATAGAGGCCAAGCTGTCCGCGGTTCCTGCAGAGGGAGAACCTTGACAAGGAGTTGTGGGACTGACCATGCACGAAAGAGGAAGAAGAAGAAGAAGAAGAAGAAGACGAAGAAGAGGAAGAAGAACAAGAAGAGGAAGAAGAGGTGAGTGGTACCGTGGCATCTCTTCCAAAGCGTGACATGTAGCGATGACGAGCAGACTTTTTGCCTTCCACAACTTGTTTGGCTGCTGTGCTTCTTGGGCAGGGATGCATGAGAAGCGCTCTGGTCCCTGCCAGGCGCTTGTGTTAGCTGCAGGGAGAGCTGAGAAGTGGCAGCTGCGGCTGCCAGCATGGTGGAGCATGAGCAGCCGGCTCCCAGGCCAAATGGCCCAAAGAAATGGTGGCAAGGGGCCGTGCTGAGAACTGCAGAGGAAGGCAAAAAACCGCCGGGGACCAGTGCCAATGTGCCCCAGGGGAAAAAGTTCCTTGCTGAGGCCAGTGCTGGCCATGGGCTGTTCCCTGAGCATGTGAGCCAGACCTGGCTCCTTGTCCCACAGGCTGCTCATGCTTCGCAGGAGCTGCCCAAGCCCTATCCTCCCTTGAGCTGGAGCTATCTGGCGGACTTGCCAGAGTGCCCAAGTGCCTCTGAGCTGATAGACCTTGTGGGCAAGAATCCTTGCTGTCCCTGTGTAGGACACCAGTGGGTGTTCCAAAGCACTGCAAGCCCTTGCAAGCCCTTGCAAGCCCTCGACATCCTATCTCTTACGGCTCCTGAGCGTTGCTGTGTAGGAGATGAGGATGGTGAGCTGTGCAGTGCTCCTCAAGAAGGAATTGCCTTGGTCTTGCCACTGCTATCCAGTTGAAAAGGATTTGCATCCATGAGCCGAGCTTGGAAGGTGGCCCTGCCAGCAGATTGTCTTGCAGCGGAGAACCTCCAGCAGCCTCCTGCAAGGTTTTCTTCCCTCAGCCCCTGGCCTGTGATTCCAGCAGCTCCTCAAGTGCTTCCTGTGAGATGTGCTGGGGCTGCCCCCGGGCCAGCTCTGGCAGTGGACACGGGAGGCTGCTCCTCTGGATCCTGCGTGGGGCCTGGTGACCACTGCGTTGCCGGGTGCTGGCATTGTGCCATGGGGGTGACATAGCCGCATATGTGCAGCCCTTTGGAGGAAGCCTTTGGGGTGCTGGCTCCAAATCAGTCCCTGTACCTACAAAATAGGGGAGTAAGCAACCTAATAGAGTCCCTTTTTTGCAAAAAGACAGTGTGGATTTGTTGCCAGTGCAGCCCTCCTTCCAGTAGCAATACTGCCTGTAGTATCATGCATGGAGGCCTCAGGGCTCGCTCAGGGCTTGTCACGCAGAACTGCAGGCCTGACAGAGCAGAACTGCTCTCCTGTCCTCTCCTCTCCTCTCCTCTCCTCTCCTGTCCTCTCCTCTCCTCTCCTCTCCTCTCCTCTCTTCTCTCCTGTCCGCCAGTCCAATATCTAAGAGACTGTTTGCCTGAAAGGACAGAGGGTTTTCAGTTCCAAAATCAATGTCAAGGACACATAACACAATGAATTTTATTTTATTTTGTTGTTAATTTATTAATTTTCTTGATTTGATGTTAATTCATGTTATGTTATTTCATGTCATTTTTTTTCCCTTTGTGACTCTGTTTCAGAACCCAGGCTCACAAGCATTAGCTCAAGCCCAAGTGTAGCCAGGAGTAGGCTGAGGCATTCTTCAGTTTAGCATGAGAAAAGATCCCTTGCAGGCTGGCAAAGGCAAGTCCCAGAGCTGCAGAGAGCAGCAGCAGGAATAGAGGCCAAGCTGTCCACGGGTCCTGCAGAGGGAGAACCTTGACAAGGAGTTGTGGGACTGACCGTGCACAAAAGAGGAAGAAGAAGAAGAAGAAGAGGAAGAAGAAGAAGAAGAAGAAGAGGTGAGTGGTACCGTGGCATCTCTTCCAAAGCGTGACATGTAGCGATGACGAGCAGACTTTTTGCCTTCCACAACTTGTTTGGCTGCTGTGCTTCTTGGGCAGGGATGCATGAGAAGCGCTCTGGTCCCTGCCAGGCGCTTGCGTTAGCTGCAGGGAGAGCTGAGAAGTGGCAGCTGCGGCTGCCAGCATGGTGGAGCATGAGCAGCCGGCTCCCAGGCCAAATGGCCCAAAGAAATGGTGGCAAGGGGCCATGCTGAGAAGTGCAGAGGAAGGCAAAAAACCGCCGGGGACCAGTGCCAATGTGCCCCGGGGGAAAAAGTTCCTTGCTGAGCCCAGTGCTGGCCATGGACTGTTCCCTGAGCATGTGAGCCAGACCTGGCTCCTTGTCCCACAGGCTGCTCATGCTTCGCAGGAGCTGCCCAAGCCCTATCCTCCCTTGAGCTGGAGCTATCTGGTGGACTTGCCAGAGTGCCCAAGTGCCTCTGAGCTGATGGACCTTGTGGGCAAGAATCCTTGCTGTCCCTGTGTAGGACACCAGTGGGTGTTCCAAAGCACTGCAAGCCCTTGCAAGCCCTTGCAAGCCCTCGACATCCTATCTCTTACGGCTCCTGAGCGTTGCTGTGTAGGAGATGAGGATGGTGAGCTGTGCAGTGCTCCTCAAGAAGGAATTGCCTTGGTCTTGCCACTGCTATCCAGTTGAAAAGGATTTGCATCCATGAGCCGAGCTTGGAAGGTGGCCCTGCCAGCAGATTGTCTTGCAGCGGAGAACCTCCAGCAGCCTCATGCAAGGTTTTCTTCCCTCAGCCCCTGGCCTGTGATTCCAGCAGCTCCTCAAGTGCTTCCTGTGAGATGTGCTGGGGCTGCCCCCGGGCCAGCTCTGGCAGTGGACACGGGAGGCTGCTCCTCTGGATCCTGCGTGGGGCCTGGTGACCACTGCGTTGCCGGGTGCTGGCATTGTGCCATGGGGGTGACACAGCCGCATATGTGCAGCCCTTTGGAGGAAGCCTTTGGGGTGCTGGCTCCAAATCAGTCCCTGTACCTACAAAATAGGGGAGTAAGCAACCTAATAGAGTCCCTTTTTTGCAAAAAGACAGTGTGGATTTGTAGCCAGTGCAGCCTTCCTTCCAGTAGCAATACTGCCTGTAGTATCATGTATGGAGGCCTCAGGGCTCGCTCAGGGCTTGTCACGCAGAACTGCAGGCCTGACAGAGCAGAACTGCTCTCCTCTCCTCTCCTCTCCTCTCCTCTCCTCTCCTCTCCTCTCCTGTCCTCTCTTCTCCTCTCCTCTCCTCTCCTCTCGTCTCCTCTCCTCTCCTCTTCTCTTCTCTCCAGTCCGCCAGTCCAATACCTAAGAGACTGTTTGCCTGAAAGGACAGAGGGTTTTCAGTTCCAAAATCAATGTCAAGGACACATAACACAAAGAATTTTATTTTATTTTGTTGTTAATTTATTAATTTTCTTGATTTTATGTTAATTCCTGTTATGTTATTTCATGTCATTTTTTTTCCCTTTGTGACTCTGTTTCAGAACCCAGGCTCACAAGCACTAGCTCAAGCCCAAGTGTAGCCAGGAGTAGGCTGAGGTATTCTTCAGTTTAGCATGAGAAAAGATCCCTTGCAGGCTGGCAAAGGCAAGTCCCAGAGCTGCAGAGAGCAGCAGCAGGAATAGAGGCCAAGCTGTCCGCGGTTCCTGCAGAGGGAGAACCTTGACAAGGAGTTGTGGGACTGATCATGCACAAAAGAGGAAAAAGAAGAAGAAGAAGAAGAAGAAGAAGAAGAAGAGGAAGAAGAGGAAGAAGAGGAAGAAGAGGTGAGTGGTACCGTGGCATCTCTTCCAAAGCGTGACATGTAGCGATGACGAGCAGACTTTTTGCCTTCCACAACTTGTTTGGCTGCTGTGCTTCTTGGGCAGGGATGCATGAGAAGCGCTCTGGTCCCTGCCAGGCGCTTGTGTTACCTGCAGGGAGAGCTGAGAAGTGGCAGCTGCGGCTGCCAGCATGGTGGAGCATGAGCAGCCGGCTCCCAGGCCAAATGGCCCAAAGAAATGGTGGCAAGGGGCCGTGCTGAGAAGTGCAGAGGAAGGCAAAAAACCGCCGGGGACCAGTGCCAATGTGCCCCAGGGGAAAAAGTTCCTTGCTGAGCCCAGTGCTGGCCATGGGCTGTTCCCTGAGCATGTGAGCCAGACCTGGCTCCTTGTCCCACAGGCTGCTCATGCTTCGCAGGAGCTGCCCAAGCCCTATCCTCCCTTGAGCTGGAGCTATCTGGCGGACTTGCCAGAGTGCCCAAGTGCCTCTGAGCTGATAGACCTTGTGGGCAAGAATCCTTGCTGTCCCTGTGTAGGACACCAGTGGGTGTTCCAAAGCACTGCAAGCCCTTGCAAGCCCTTGCAAGCCCTCGACATCCTATCTCTTACGGCTCCTGAACGTTGCTCTGTAGGAGATGAGGATGGTGAGCTGTGCAGTGCTCCTCAAGAAGGAATTGCCTTGGTCTTGCCACTGCTATCCAGTTGAAAAGGATTTGCATCCATGAGCCGAGCTTGGAAGGTGGCCCTGCCAGCAGATTGTCTTGCAGCGGAGAACCTCCAGCAGCCTCATGCAAGGTTTTCTTCCCTCAGCCCCAGGCCTGTGATTCCAGCAGCTCCTCAAGTGCTTCCTGTCAGATGTGCTGGGGCTGCCCCCGGGCCAGCTCTGGCAGTGGACACGGGAGGCTGCTCCTCTGGATCCTGCGTGGGGCCTGGTGACCACTGCGTTGCCGGGTGCTGGCATTGTGACATGGGGATGACACAGCCGCATATGTGCAGCCCTTTGGAGGAAGCCTTTGGGGTGCTGGCTCCAAATCAGTCCCTGTACCTACAAAACAGGGGAGTAAGCAACCTAATAGAGTCCCTTTTTTGCAAAAAGACAGTGTGGATTTGTAGCCAGTGTAGCCTTCCTTCCAGGAGCAATACTGCCTGTAGTATCATGTATGGAGGCCTCAGGGCTCGCTCAGGGCTTGTCACGCAGAACTGCAGGCCTGACAGAGCAGAACTGCTCTCCTCTCCTCTCCTCTCCTCTCCTCTCCTCTTCTCTCCTGTCCGCCAGTCCAATATCTAAGAGACTGTTTGCCTGAAAGGACAGAGGGTTTTCAGTTCCAAAATCAATGTCAAGGACACATAACACAATGAATTTTATTTTATTTTGTTGTTAATTTATTAATTTTCTTGATTTTATGTTAATTCATGTTATGTTATTTCATGTCATTTTTTTTCCCTTTGTGACTCTGTTTCAGAACCCAGGCTCACAAGCATTAGCTCAAGCCCAAGTGTAGCCAGGAGTAGGCTGAGGCATTCTTCAGTTTAGCAGGAGAAAAGATCCCTTGCAGGCTGGCAAAGGCAAGTCCCAGTGCTGCAGAGAGCAGCAGCAGGAATAGAGGCCAAGCTGTCCGCGGTTCCTGCAGAGGGGGAACCTTGACAAGGAGTTGTGGGACTGACCATGCACAAAAGAGGAAGAAGAAGAAGAAGAAGAAGAAGAAGAAGAAGAAGAAGAAGAAGAAGAAGAGGTGAGTGGTACCGTGGCATCTCTTCCAAAGCGTGACATGTAGCGATGACGAGCAGACTTTTTGCCTTCCACAACTTGTTTGGCTGCTGTGCTTCTTGGGCAGGGATGCATGAGAAGCGCTCTGGTCCCTGCCAGGCGCTTGTGTTAGCTGCAGGGAGAGCTGAGAAGTGGCAGCTGCGGCTGCCAGCATGGTGGAGCATGAGCAGCTGGCTCCCAGGCCAAATGGCCCAAAGAAATGGTGGCAAGGGGCCGTGCTGAGAACTGCAGAGGAAGGCAAAAAACCGCCGGGGACCAGTGCCAATGTGCCCCGGGGGAAAAAGTTCCTTGCTGAGCCCAGTGCTGGCCATGGGCTGTTCCCTGAGCATGTGAGCCAGACCTGGCTCCTTGTCCCACAGGCTGCTCATGCTTCCCAGGAGCTGCCCAAGCCCTATCCTCCCTTGAGCTGGAGCTATCTGGCGGACTTGCCAGAGTGCCCAAGTGCCTCTGAGCTGATAGACCTTGTGGGCAAGAATCCTTGCTGTCCCTGTGTAGGACACCAGTGGGTGTTCCAAAGCACTGCAAGCCCTTGCAAGCCCTTGCAAGCCCTCGACATCCTACCTCTTACGGCTCCTCAGCGTTGCTGTGTAGGAGATGAGGATGGTGAGCTGTGCAGTGCTCCTCAAGAAGGAATTGCCTTGGTCTTGCCACTGCTATCCAGTTGAAAAGGATTTGCATCCATGAGCCGAGCTTGGAAGGTGGCCCTGCCAGCAGATTGTCTTGCAGCGGAGAACCTCCAGCAGCCTCATGCAAGGTTTTCTTCCCTCAGCCCCAGGCCTGTGATTCCAGCAGCTCCTCAAGTGCTTCCTGTCAGATGTGCTGGGGCTGCCCTCGGGCCAGCTCTGGCAGTGGACACGGGAGGCTGCTCCTCTGGATCCTGCGTGGGGCCTGGTGACCACTGCGTTGCCGGGTGCTGGCATTGTGACATGGGGATGACACAGCCGCATATGTGCAGCCCTTTGGAGGAAGCCTTTGGGGTGCTGGCTCCAAATCAGTCCCTGTACCTACAAAATAGGGGAGTAAGCAACCTAATAGAGTCCCTTTTTTGCAAAAAGACAGTGTGGATTTGTAGCCAGTGTAGCCTTCCTTCCAGGAGCAATACTGCCTGTAGTATCATGTATGGAGGCCTCAGGGCTCGCTCAGGGCTTGTCACGCAGAACTGCAGGCCTGACAGAGCAGAACTGCTCTCCTCTCCTCTCCTCTCCTCTCCTCTCCTCTCCTTTCCTCTCCTCTCCTCTCCTCTCCTCTCCTCTCCTCTCCTCTCCTCTTCTCTCCTGTCCGCCAGTCCAATATCTAAGAGACTGTTTGCCTGAAAGGACAGAGGGTTTTCAGTTCCAAAATCAATGTCAAGGACACATAACACAATGAATTTTATTTTATTTTGTTGTTAATTTATTAATTTTCTTGATTTTATGTTAATTCATGTTATGTTATTTCATGTCATTTTTTTTCCCTTTGTGACTCTGTTTCAGAACCCAGGCTCACAAGCATTAGCTCAAGCCCAAGTGTAGCCAGGAGTAGGCTGAGGCATTCTTCAGTTTAGCATGAGAAAAGATCCCTTGCAGGCTGGCAAAGGCAAGTCCCAAAGCTGCAGAGAGCAGCAGCAGGAATAGAGGCCAAGCTGTCCGCGGTTCCTGCAGAGGGAGAACCTTGACAAGGAGTTGTGGGACTGACCATGCACAAAAGAGGAAAAAGAAGAAGAAGAAGAAGAAGAAGAGGAAGAAGAGGAAGAAGAGGAAGAAGAGGTGAGTGGTACCGTGGCATCTCTTCCAAAGCGTGACATGTAGCGATGACGAGCAGACTTTTTGCCTTCCACAACTTGTTTGGCTGCTGTGCTTCTTGGGCAGGGATGCATGAGAAGCGCTCTGGTCCCTGCCAGGCACTTGTGTTAGCTGCAGGGAGAGCTGAGAAGTGGCAGCTGCGGCTGCCAGCATGGTGGAGCATGAGCAGCCGGCTCCCAGGCCAAATGGCCCAAAGAAATGGTGGCAAGAGGCCGTGCTGAGAACTGCAGAGGAAGGCAAAAAACCGCCAGGGACCAGTGCCAATGTGCCCCAGGGGAAAAAGTTCCTTGCTGAGCCCAGTGCTGGCCATGGGCTGTTCCCAGAGCATGTGAGCCAGACCTGGCTCCTTGTCCCACAGGCTGCTCATGCTTCCCAGGAGCTGCCCAAGCCCTATCCTCCCTTGAGCTGGAGCTATCTGGCGGACTTGCCAGAGTGCCCAAGTGCCTCTGAGCTGATAGACCTTGTGGGCAAGAATCCTTGCTGTCCCTGTGTAGGACACCAGTGGGTGTTCCAAAGCACTGCAAGCCCTTGCAAGCCCTTGCAAGCCCTCGACATCCTATCTCTTACGGCTCCTGAGCGTTGCTCTGTAGGAGATGAGGATGGTGAGCTGTGCAGTGCTCCTCAAGAAGGAATTGCCTTGGTCTTGCCACTGCTATCCAGTTGAAAAGGATTTGCATCCATGAGCCGAGCTTGGAAGGTGGCCCTGCCAGCAGATTGTCTTGCAGCGGAGAACCTCCAGCAGCCTCATGCAAGGTTTTCTTCCCTCAGCCCCTGGCCTGTGATTCCAGCAGCTCCTCAAGTGCTTCCTGTCAGATGTGCTGGGGCTGCCCCCGGGCCAGCTCTGGCAGTGGACATGGGAGGCTGCTCCTCTGGATCCTGCGTGGGGCCTGGTGACCACTGCGTTGCCGGGTGCTGGCATTGTGCCATGGGGGTGACACAGCCGCATATGTGCAGCCCTTTGGAGGAAGCCTTTGGGGTGCTGGCTCCAAATCAGTCCCTGTACCTACAAAATAGGGGAGTAAGCAACCTAATAGAGTCCCTTTTTTGCAAAAAGACAGTGTGGATTTGTTGCCAGTGCAGCCTTCCTTCCAGTAGCAATACTGCCTGTAGTATCATGTATGGAGGCCTCAGGGCTCGCTCAGGGCTTGTCACGCAGAACTGCAGGCCTGACAGAGCAGAACTGCTCTCCTCTCCTCTCCTCTCCTCTCCTCTCCTCTCCTCTCCTCTCCTCTCCTCTCCTCTCCTCTCCTCTTCTCTCGTCTCCTCTCCTCTCCTCTTCTCTCCTGTCCGCCAGTCCAATATCTAAGAGACTGTTTGCCTGAAAGGACAGAGGGTTTTCAGTTCCAAAATCAATGTCAAGGACACATAACACAATGAATTTTATTTTATTTTGTTGTTAATTTATTAATTTTCTTGATTTGATGTTAATTCATGTTATGTTATTTCATGTCATTTTTTTTCCCTTTGTGACTCTGTTTCAGAACCCAGGCTCACAAGCATTAGCTCAAGCCCAAGTGTAGCCAGGAGTAGGCTGAGGCATTCTTCAGTTTAGCCTGAGAAAAGATCCCTTGCAGGCTGGCAAAGGCAAGTCCCAGAGCTGCAGAGAGCAGCAGCAGGAATAGAGGCCAAGCTGTGCGCGGTTCCTGCAGAGGGAGAACCTTGACAAGGAGTTGTGGGACTGACCATGCACAAAAGAGGAAGAAGAAGAAGAAGAATAAGAAGAGGAAGAAGAAGAAGAGGAAGAAGAGGAAGAAGAGGAAGAAGAGGTGAGTGGTACCGTGGCATCTCTTCCAAAGCGTGACATGTAGCGATGACGAGCAGACTTTTTGCCTTCCACAACTTGTTTGGCTGCTGTGCTTCTTGGGCAGGGATGCATGAGAAGCGCTCTGGTCCCTGCCAGGCGCTTGTGTTAGCTGCAGGGAGAGCTGAGAAGTGGCAGCTGTGGCTGCCAGCATGGTGGAGCATGAGCAGCCGGCTCCCAGGCCAAATGGCCCAAAGAAATGGTGGCAAGGGGCCGTGCTGAGAACTGCAGAGGAAGGCAAAAAACCGCCGGGGACCAGTGCCAATGTGCCCCAGGGGAAAAAGTTCCTTGCTGAGCCCAGTGCTGGCCATGGGCTGTTCCCTGAGCATGTGAGCCAGACCTGGCTCCTTGTCCCACAGGCTGTTCATGCTTCGCAGGAGCTGCCCAAGCCCTATCCTCCCTTGAGCTGGAGCTATCTGGCGGACTTGCCAGAGTGCCCAAGTGCCTCTGAGCTGATAGACCTTGTGGGCAAGAATCCTTGCTGTCCCTGTGTAGGACACCAGTGGGTGTTCCAAAGCACTGCAAGCCCTTGCAAGCCCTTGCAAGCCCTCGACATCCTATCTCTTACAGCTCCTGAGGGTTGCTGTGTAGGAGATGAGGATGGTGAGCTGTGCAGTGCTCCTCAAGAAGGAATTGCCTTGGTCTTGCCACTGCTATCCAGTTGAAAAGGATTTGCATCCATGAGCCGAGCTTGGAAGGTGGCCCTGCCAGCAGATTGTCTTGCAGCGGAGAACCTCCAGCAGCCTCATGCAAGGTTTTCTTCCCTCAGCCCCTGGCCTGTGATTCCAGCAGCTCCTCAAGTGCTTCCTGTGAGATGTGCTGGGGCTGCCCCCGGGACAGCTCTGGCAGTGGACACGGGAGGCTGCTCCTCTGGATCCTGCGTGGGGCCTGGTGACCACTGCGTTGCCGGGTGCTGGCATTGTGCCATGGGGGTGACACAGCCGCATATGTGCAGCCCTTTGGAGGAAGCCTTTGGGGTGCTGGCTCCAAATCAGTCCCTGTACCTACAAAATAGGGGAGTAAGCAACCTAATAGAGTCCCTTTTTTGCAAAAAGACAGTGTGGATTTGTAGCCAGTGCAGCCTTCCTTCCAGTAGCAATACTGCCTGTAGTATCATGTATGGAGGCCTCAGGGCTCGCTCAGGGCTTGTCACGCAGAACTGCAGGCCTGACAGAGCAGAACTGCTCTCCTCTCCTCTCCTCTCCTCTCCTCTCCTCTCCTCTCCTCTCCTGTCCTCTCTTCTCCTCTCCTCTCCTCTCCTCTCGTCTCCTCTCCTCTCCTCTTCTCTTCTCTCCAGTCCGCCAGTCCAATACCTAAGAGACTGTTTGCCTGAAAGGACAGAGGGTTTTCAGTTCCAAAATCAATGTCAAGGACACATAACACAAAGAATTTTATTTTATTTTGTTGTTAATTTATTAATTTTCTTGATTTTATGTTAATTCCTGTTATGTTATTTCATGTCATTTTTTTTCCCTTTGTGACTCTGTTTCAGAACCCAGGCTCACAAGCACTAGCTCAAGCCCAAGTGTAGCCAGGAGTAGGCTGAGGTATTCTTCAGTTTAGCATGAGAAAAGATCCCTTGCAGGCTGGCAAAGGCAAGTCCCAGAGCTGCAGAGAGCAGCAGCAGGAATAGAGGCCAAGCTGTCCGCGGTTCCTGCAGAGGGAGAACCTTGACAAGGAGTTGTGGGACTGATCATGCACAAAAGAGGAAAAAGAAGAAGAAGAAGAAGAAGAAGAAGAAGAAGAGGAAGAAGAGGAAGAAGAGGAAGAAGAGGTGAGTGGTACCGTGGCATCTCTTCCAAAGCGTGACATGTAGCGATGACGAGCAGACTTTTTGCCTTCCACAACTTGTTTGGCTGCTGTGCTTCTTGGGCAGGGATGCATGAGAAGCGCTCTGGTCCCTGCCAGGCGCTTGTGTTACCTGCAGGGAGAGCTGAGAAGTGGCAGCTGCGGCTGCCAGCATGGTGGAGCATGAGCAGCCGGCTCCCAGGCCAAATGGCCCAAAGAAATGGTGGCAAGGGGCCGTGCTGAGAAGTGCAGAGGAAGGCAAAAAACCGCCGGGGACCAGTGCCAATGTGCCCCAGGGGAAAAAGTTCCTTGCTGAGCCCAGTGCTGGCCATGGGCTGTTCCCTGAGCATGTGAGCCAGACCTGGCTCCTTGTCCCACAGGCTGCTCATGCTTCGCAGGAGCTGCCCAAGCCCTATCCTCCCTTGAGCTGGAGCTATCTGGCGGACTTGCCAGAGTGCCCAAGTGCCTCTGAGCTGATAGACCTTGTGGGCAAGAATCCTTGCTGTCCCTGTGTAGGACACCAGTGGGTGTTCCAAAGCACTGCAAGCCCTTGCAAGCCCTTGCAAGCCCTCGACATCCTATCTCTTACGGCTCCTGAACGTTGCTCTGTAGGAGATGAGGATGGTGAGCTGTGCAGTGCTCCTCAAGAAGGAATTGCCTTGGTCTTGCCACTGCTATCCAGTTGAAAAGGATTTGCATCCATGAGCCGAGCTTGGAAGGTGGCCCTGCCAGCAGATTGTCTTGCAGCGGAGAACCTCCAGCAGCCTCATGCAAGGTTTTCTTCCCTCAGCCCCAGGCCTGTGATTCCAGCAGCTCCTCAAGTGCTTCCTGTCAGATGTGCTGGGGCTGCCCCCGGGCCAGCTCTGGCAGTGGACACGGGAGGCTGCTCCTCTGGATCCTGCGTGGGGCCTGGTGACCACTGCGTTGCCGGGTGCTGGCATTGTGACATGGGGATGACACAGCCGCATATGTGCAGCCCTTTGGAGGAAGCCTTTGGGGTGCTGGCTCCAAATCAGTCCCTGTACCTACAAAACAGGGGAGTAAGCAACCTAATAGAGTCCCTTTTTTGCAAAAAGACAGTGTGGATTTGTAGCCAGTGTAGCCTTCCTTCCAGGAGCAATACTGCCTGTAGTATCATGTATGGAGGCCTCAGGGCTCGCTCAGGGCTTGTCACGCAGAACTGCAGGCCTGACAGAGCAGAACTGCTCTCCTCTCCTCTCCTCTCCTCTCCTCTCCTCTTCTCTCCTGTCCGCCAGTCCAATATCTAAGAGACTGTTTGCCTGAAAGGACAGAGGGTTTTCAGTTCCAAAATCAATGTCAAGGACACATAACACAATGAATTTTATTTTATTTTGTTGTTAATTTATTAATTTTCTTGATTTTATGTTAATTCATGTTATGTTATTTCATGTCATTTTTTTTCCCTTTGTGACTCTGTTTCAGAACCCAGGCTCACAAGCATTAGCTCAAGCCCAAGTGTAGCCAGGAGTAGGCTGAGGCATTCTTCAGTTTAGCAGGAGAAAAGATCCCTTGCAGGCTGGCAAAGGCAAGTCCCAGTGCTGCAGAGAGCAGCAGCAGGAATAGAGGCCAAGCTGTCCGCGGTTCCTGCAGAGGGGGAACCTTGACAAGGAGTTGTGGGACTGACCATGCACAAAAGAGGAAGAAGAAGAAGAAGAAGAAGAAGAAGAAGAAGAAGAAGAAGAAGAAGAAGAGGTGAGTGGTACCGTGGCATCTCTTCCAAAGCGTGACATGTAGCGATGACGAGCAGACTTTTTGCCTTCCACAACTTGTTTGGCTGCTGTGCTTCTTGGGCAGGGATGCATGAGAAGCGCTCTGGTCCCTGCCAGGCGCTTGTGTTAGCTGCAGGGAGAGCTGAGAAGTGGCAGCTGCGGCTGCCAGCATGGTGGAGCATGAGCAGCTGGCTCCCAGGCCAAATGGCCCAAAGAAATGGTGGCAAGGGGCCGTGCTGAGAACTGCAGAGGAAGGCAAAAAACCGCCGGGGACCAGTGCCAATGTGCCCCGGGGGAAAAAGTTCCTTGCTGAGCCCAGTGCTGGCCATGGGCTGTTCCCTGAGCATGTGAGCCAGACCTGGCTCCTTGTCCCACAGGCTGCTCATGCTTCCCAGGAGCTGCCCAAGCCCTATCCTCCCTTGAGCTGGAGCTATCTGGCGGACTTGCCAGAGTGCCCAAGTGCCTCTGAGCTGATAGACCTTGTGGGCAAGAATCCTTGCTGTCCCTGTGTAGGACACCAGTGGGTGTTCCAAAGCACTGCAAGCCCTTGCAAGCCCTTGCAAGCCCTCGACATCCTACCTCTTACGGCTCCTCAGCGTTGCTGTGTAGGAGATGAGGATGGTGAGCTGTGCAGTGCTCCTCAAGAAGGAATTGCCTTGGTCTTGCCACTGCTATCCAGTTGAAAAGGATTTGCATCCATGAGCCGAGCTTGGAAGGTGGCCCTGCCAGCAGATTGTCTTGCAGCGGAGAACCTCCAGCAGCCTCATGCAAGGTTTTCTTCCCTCAGCCCCAGGCCTGTGATTCCAGCAGCTCCTCAAGTGCTTCCTGTCAGATGTGCTGGGGCTGCCCTCGGGCCAGCTCTGGCAGTGGACACGGGAGGCTGCTCCTCTGGATCCTGCGTGGGGCCTGGTGACCACTGCGTTGCCGGGTGCTGGCATTGTGACATGGGGATGACACAGCCGCATATGTGCAGCCCTTTGGAGGAAGCCTTTGGGGTGCTGGCTCCAAATCAGTCCCTGTACCTACAAAATAGGGGAGTAAGCAACCTAATAGAGTCCCTTTTTTGCAAAAAGACAGTGTGGATTTGTAGCCAGTGTAGCCTTCCTTCCAGGAGCAATACTGCCTGTAGTATCATGTATGGAGGCCTCAGGGCTCGCTCAGGGCTTGTCACGCAGAACTGCAGGCCTGACAGAGCAGAACTGCTCTCCTCTCCTCTCCTCTCCTCTCCTCTCCTCTCCTTTCCTCTCCTCTCCTCTCCTCTCCTCTCCTCTCCTCTCCTCTCCTCTTCTCTCCTGTCCGCCAGTCCAATATCTAAGAGACTGTTTGCCTGAAAGGACAGAGGGTTTTCAGTTCCAAAATCAATGTCAAGGACACATAACACAATGAATTTTATTTTATTTTGTTGTTAATTTATTAATTTTCTTGATTTTATGTTAATTCATGTTATGTTATTTCATGTCATTTTTTTTCCCTTTGTGACTCTGTTTCAGAACCCAGGCTCACAAGCATTAGCTCAAGCCCAAGTGTAGCCAGGAGTAGGCTGAGGCATTCTTCAGTTTAGCATGAGAAAAGATCCCTTGCAGGCTGGCAAAGGCAAGTCCCAAAGCTGCAGAGAGCAGCAGCAGGAATAGAGGCCAAGCTGTCCGCGGTTCCTGCAGAGGGAGAACCTTGACAAGGAGTTGTGGGACTGACCATGCACAAAAGAGGAAAAAGAAGAAGAAGAAGAAGAAGAAGAGGAAGAAGAGGAAGAAGAGGAAGAAGAGGTGAGTGGTACCGTGGCATCTCTTCCAAAGCGTGACATGTAGCGATGACGAGCAGACTTTTTGCCTTCCACAACTTGTTTGGCTGCTGTGCTTCTTGGGCAGGGATGCATGAGAAGCGCTCTGGTCCCTGCCAGGCACTTGTGTTAGCTGCAGGGAGAGCTGAGAAGTGGCAGCTGCGGCTGCCAGCATGGTGGAGCATGAGCAGCCGGCTCCCAGGCCAAATGGCCCAAAGAAATGGTGGCAAGAGGCCGTGCTGAGAACTGCAGAGGAAGGCAAAAAACCGCCAGGGACCAGTGCCAATGTGCCCCAGGGGAAAAAGTTCCTTGCTGAGCCCAGTGCTGGCCATGGGCTGTTCCCAGAGCATGTGAGCCAGACCTGGCTCCTTGTCCCACAGGCTGCTCATGCTTCCCAGGAGCTGCCCAAGCCCTATCCTCCCTTGAGCTGGAGCTATCTGGCGGACTTGCCAGAGTGCCCAAGTGCCTCTGAGCTGATAGACCTTGTGGGCAAGAATCCTTGCTGTCCCTGTGTAGGACACCAGTGGGTGTTCCAAAGCACTGCAAGCCCTTGCAAGCCCTTGCAAGCCCTCGACATCCTATCTCTTACGGCTCCTGAGCGTTGCTCTGTAGGAGATGAGGATGGTGAGCTGTGCAGTGCTCCTCAAGAAGGAATTGCCTTGGTCTTGCCACTGCTATCCAGTTGAAAAGGATTTGCATCCATGAGCCGAGCTTGGAAGGTGGCCCTGCCAGCAGATTGTCTTGCAGCGGAGAACCTCCAGCAGCCTCATGCAAGGTTTTCTTCCCTCAGCCCCTGGCCTGTGATTCCAGCAGCTCCTCAAGTGCTTCCTGTCAGATGTGCTGGGGCTGCCCCCGGGCCAGCTCTGGCAGTGGACATGGGAGGCTGCTCCTCTGGATCCTGCGTGGGGCCTGGTGACCACTGCGTTGCCGGGTGCTGGCATTGTGCCATGGGGGTGACACAGCCGCATATGTGCAGCCCTTTGGAGGAAGCCTTTGGGGTGCTGGCTCCAAATCAGTCCCTGTACCTACAAAATAGGGGAGTAAGCAACCTAATAGAGTCCCTTTTTTGCAAAAAGACAGTGTGGATTTGTTGCCAGTGCAGCCTTCCTTCCAGTAGCAATACTGCCTGTAGTATCATGTATGGAGGCCTCAGGGCTCGCTCAGGGCTTGTCACGCAGAACTGCAGGCCTGACAGAGCAGAACTGCTCTCCTCTCCTCTCCTCTCCTCTCCTCTCCTCTCCTCTCCTCTCCTCTCCTCTCCTCTCCTCTCCTCTCCTCTTCTCTCGTCTCCTCTCCTCTCCTCTTCTCTCCTGTCCGCCAGTCCAATATCTAAGAGACTGTTTGCCTGAAAGGACAGAGGGTTTTCAGTTCCAAAATCAATGTCAAGGACACATAACACAATGAATTTTATTTTATTTTGTTGTTAATTTATTAATTTTCTTGATTTGATGTTAATTCATGTTATGTTATTTCATGTCATTTTTTTTCCCTTTGTGACTCTGTTTCAGAACCCAGGCTCACAAGCATTAGCTCAAGCCCAAGTGTAGCCAGGAGTAGGCTGAGGCATTCTTCAGTTTAGCCTGAGAAAAGATCCCTTGCAGGCTGGCAAAGGCAAGTCCCAGAGCTGCAGAGAGCAGCAGCAGGAATAGAGGCCAAGCTGTGCGCGGTTCCTGCAGAGGGAGAACCTTGACAAGGAGTTGTGGGACTGACCATGCACAAAAGAGGAAGAAGAAGAAGAAGAATAAGAAGAGGAAGAAGAAGAAGAGGAAGAAGAGGAAGAAGAGGAAGAAGAGGTGAGTGGTACCGTGGCATCTCTTCCAAAGCGTGACATGTAGCGATGACGAGCAGACTTTTTGCCTTCCACAACTTGTTTGGCTGCTGTGCTTCTTGGGCAGGGATGCATGAGAAGCGCTCTGGTCCCTGCCAGGCGCTTGTGTTAGCTGCAGGGAGAGCTGAGAAGTGGCAGCTGTGGCTGCCAGCATGGTGGAGCATGAGCAGCCGGCTCCCAGGCCAAATGGCCCAAAGAAATGGTGGCAAGGGGCCGTGCTGAGAACTGCAGAGGAAGGCAAAAAACCGCCGGGGACCAGTGCCAATGTGCCCCAGGGGAAAAAGTTCCTTGCTGAGCCCAGTGCTGGCCATGGGCTGTTCCCTGAGCATGTGAGCCAGACCTGGCTCCTTGTCCCACAGGCTGTTCATGCTTCGCAGGAGCTGCCCAAGCCCTATCCTCCCTTGAGCTGGAGCTATCTGGCGGACTTGCCAGAGTGCCCAAGTGCCTCTGAGCTGATAGACCTTGTGGGCAAGAATCCTTGCTGTCCCTGTGTAGGACACCAGTGGGTGTTCCAAAGCACTGCAAGCCCTTGCAAGCCCTTGCAAGCCCTCGACATCCTATCTCTTACAGCTCCTGAGGGTTGCTCTGTAGGAGATGAGGATGGTGAGCTGTGCAGTGCTCCTCAAGAAGGAATTGCCTTGGTCTTGCCACTGCTATCCAGTTGAAAAGGATTTGCATCCATGAGCCGAGCTTGGAAGGTGGCCCTGCCAGCAGATTGTCTTGCAGCGGAGAACCTCCAGCAGCCTCCTGCAAGGTTTTCTTCCCTCAGCCCCTGGCCTGTGATTCCAGCAGCTCCTCAAGTGCTTCCTGTCAGATGTGCTGGGGCTGCCCCCGGGACAGCTCTGGCAGTGGACACGGGAGGCTGCTCCTCTGGATCCTGCGTGGGGCCTGGTGACCACTGCGTTGCCGGGTGCTGGCATTGTGACATGGGGGTGACACAGCCGCATATGTGCAGCCCTTTGGAGGAAGCCTTTGGGGTGCTGGCTCCAAATCAGTCCCTGTACCTACAAAATAGGGGAGTAAGCAACCTAATAGAGTCCCTTTTTTGCAAAAAGACAGTGTGGATTTGTTGCCAGTGCAGCCTTCCTTCCAGTAGCAATACTGCCTGTAGTATCATGTATGGAGGCCTCAGGGCTCGCTCAGGGCTTGTCACGCAGAACTGCAGGCCTGACAGAGCAGAACTGCTCTCCTCTCCTCTCCTCTCCTCTCCTCTCCTCTCCTCTCCTCTCCTCTCCTCTCCTCTCCTCTTCTCTCCTGTCCGCCAGTCCAATATCTAAGAGACTGTTTGCCTGAAAGGACAGAGGGTTTTCAGTTCCAAAATCAATGTCAAGGACACATAACACAATGAATTTTATTTTATTTTGTTGTTAATTTATTAATTTTCTTGATTTTATGTTAATTCATGTTATGTTATTTCATGTCATTTTTTTTCCCTTTGTGACTCTGTTTCAGAACCCAGGCTCACAAGCATTAGCTCAAGCCCAAGTGTAGCCAGGAGTAGGCTGAGGCATTCTTCAGTTTAGCCTGAGAAAAGATCCCTTGCAGGCTGGCAAAGGCAAGTCCCAGAGCTGCAGAGAGCAGCAGCAGGAATAGAGGCCAAGCTGTGCGCGCTTCCTGCAGAGGGAGAACCTTGACAAGGAGTTGTGGGACTGACAATGCACAAAAGAGGAAAAAGAAGAAGAAGAAGAAGAAGAAGAAGAAGAAGAGGAAGAAGAGGAAGAAGAGGAAGAAGAGGTGAGTGGTACCGTGGCATCTCTTCCAAAGCGTGACATGTAGCGATGACGAGCAGACTTTTTGCCTTCCACAACTTGTTTGGCTGCTGTGCTTCTTGGGCAGGGATGCATGAGAAGCGCTCTGGTCCCTGCCAGGCACTTGTGTTAGCTGCAGGGAGAGCTGAGAAGTGGCAGCTGCGGCTGCCAGCATGGTGGAGCATGAGCAGCTGGCTCCCAGGCCAAATGGCCCAAAGAAATGGTGGCAAGAGGCCGTGCTGAGAACTGCAGAGGAAGGCAAAAAACCGCCAGGGACCAGTGCCAATGTGCCCCAGGGGAAAAAGTTCCTTGCTGAGCCCAGTGCTGGCCATGGGCTGTTCCCTGAGCATGTGAGCCAGACCTGGCTCCTTGTCCCACAGGCTGCTCATGCTTCCCAGGAGCTGCCCAAGCCCTATCCTCCCTTGAGCTGGAGCTATCTGGCGGACTTGCCAGAGTGCCCAAGTGCCTCTGAGCTGATAGACCTTGTGGGCAAGAATCCTTGCTGTCCCTGTGTAGGACACCAGTGGGTGTTCCAAAGCACTGCAAGCCCTTGCAAGCCCTTGCAAGCCCTCGACATCCTATCTCTTACGGCTCCTGAGCGTTGCTGTGTAGGAGATGAGGATGGTGAGCTGTGCAGTGCTCCTCAAGAAGGAATTGCCTTGGTCTTGCCACTGCTATCCAGTTGAAAAGGATTTGCATCCATGAGCCGAGCTTGGAAGGTGGCCCTGCCAGCAGATTGTCTTGCAGCGGAGAACCTCCAGCAGCCTCATGCAAGGTTTTCTTCCCTCAGCCCCTGGCCTGTGATTCCAGCAGCTCCTCAAGTGCTTCCTGTCAGATGTGCTGGGGCTGCCCCCGGGCCAGCTCTGGCAGTGGACACGGGAGGCTGCTCCTCTGGATCCTGCGTGGGGCCTGGTGACCACTGCGTTGCCGGGTGCTGGCATTGTGCCATGGGGGTGACACAGCCGCATATGTGCAGCCCTTTGGAGGAAGCCTTTGGGGTGCTGGCTCCAAATCAGTCCCTGTAGCTACAAAATAGGGGAGTAAGCAACCTAATAGAGTCCCTTTTTTGCAAAAAGACAGTGTGGATTTGTTGCCAGTGCAGCCTTCCTTCCAGTAGCAATACTGCCTGTAGTATCATGTATGGAGGCCTCAGGGCTCGCTCAGGGCTTGTCACGCAGAACTGCAGGCCTGACAGAGCAGAACTGCTCTCCTCTCCTCTCCTCTCCTCTCCTCTCCTCTCCTCTCCTCTCCTCTCCTCTCCTCTCCTCTCCTCTCCTCTCCTCTCCTCTTCTCTCCTGTCCGCCAGTCCAATATCTAAGAGACTGTTTGCCTGAAAGGACAGAGGGTTTTCAGTTCCAAAATCAATGTCAAGGACACATAACACAATGAATTTTATTTTATTTTGTTGTTAATTTATTAATTTTCTTGATTTTATGTTAATTCATGTTATGTTATTTCATGTCATTTTTTTTCCCTTTGTGACTCTGTTTCAGAACCCAGGCTCACAAGCATTAGCTCAAGCCCAAGTGTAGCCAGGAGTAGGCTGAGGCATTCTTCAGTTTAGCCTGAGAAAAGATCCCTTGCAGGCTGGCAAAGGCAAGTCCCAGAGCTGCAGAGAGCAGCAGCAGGAATAGAGGCCAAGCTGTGCGCGCTTCCTGCAGAGGGAGAACCTTGACAAGGAGTTGTGGGACTGACAATGCACAAAAGAGGAAAAAGAAGAAGAAGAAGAAGAAGAAGAAGAAGAAGAGGAAGAAGAGGAAGAAGAGGAAGAAGAGGTGAGTGGTACCGTGGCATCTCTTCCAAAGCGTGACATGTAGCGATGACGAGCAGACTTTTTGCCTTCCACAACTTGTTTGGCTGCTGTGCTTCTTGGGCAGGGATGCATGAGAAGCGCTCTGGTCCCTGCCAGGCACTTGTGTTAGCTGCAGGGAGAGCTGAGAAGTGGCAGCTGCGGCTGCCAGCATGGTGGAGCATGAGCAGCTGGCTCCCAGGCCAAATGGCCCAAAGAAATGGTGGCAAGAGGCCGTGCTGAGAACTGCAGAGGAAGGCAAAAAACCGCCAGGGACCAGTGCCAATGTGCCCCAGGGGAAAAAGTTCCTTGCTGAGCCCAGTGCTGGCCATGGGCTGTTCCCTGAGCATGTGAGCCAGACCTGGCTCCTTGTCCCACAGGCTGCTCATGCTTCCCAGGAGCTGCCCAAGCCCTATCCTCCCTTGAGCTGGAGCTATCTGGCGGACTTGCCAGAGTGCCCAAGTGCCTCTGAGCTGATAGACCTTGTGGGCAAGAATCCTTGCTGTCCCTGTGTAGGACACCAGTGGGTGTTCCAAAGCACTGCAAGCCCTTGCAAGCCCTTGCAAGCCCTCGACATCCTATCTCTTACGGCTCCTGAGCGTTGCTGTGTAGGAGATGAGGATGGTGAGCTGTGCAGTGCTCCTCAAGAAGGAATTGCCTTGGTCTTGCCACTGCTATCCAGTTGAAAAGGATTTGCATCCATGAGCCGAGCTTGGAAGGTGGCCCTGCCAGCAGATTGTCTTGCAGCGGAGAACCTCCAGCAGCCTCATGCAAGGTTTTCTTCCCTCAGCCCCTGGCCTGTGATTCCAGCAGCTCCTCAAGTGCTTCCTGTCAGATGTGCTGGGGCTGCCCCCGGGCCAGCTCTGGCAGTGGACACGGGAGGCTGCTCCTCTGGATCCTGCGTGGGGCCTGGTGACCACTGCGTTGCCGGGTGCTGGCATTGTGCCATGGGGGTGACACAGCCGCATATGTGCAGCCCTTTGGAGGAAGCCTTTGGGGTGCTGGCTCCAAATCAGTCCCTGTAGCTACAAAATAGGGGAGTAAGCAACCTAATAGAGTCCCTTTTTTGCAAAAAGACAGTGTGGATTTGTTGCCAGTGCAGCCTTCCTTCCAGTAGCAATACTGCCTGTAGTATCATGTATGGAGGCCTCAGGGCTCGCTCAGGGCTTGTCACGCAGAACTGCAGGCCTGACAGAGCAGAACTGCTCTCCTCTCCTCTCCTCTCCTCTCCTCTCCTCTCCTCTCCTCTCCTCTCCTCTCCTCTCCTCTCCTCTCCTCTCCTCTTCTCTCCTGTCCGCCAGTCCAATATCTAAGAGACTGTTTGCCTGAAAGGACAGAGGGTTTTCAGTTCCAAAATCAATGTCAAGGACACAGAACACAATGAATTTGATTTTATTTTGTTGTTAATTTATTAATTTTCTTGATTTGATGTTAATTCATGTTATGTTATTTCATGTCATTTTTTTTCCCTTTGTGACTCTGTTTCAGAACCCAGGCTCACAAGCATTAGCTCAAGCCCAAGTGTAGCCAGGAGTAGGCTGAGGCATTCTTCAGTTTAGCCTGAGAAAAGATCCCTTGCAGGCTGGCAAAGGCAAGTCCCAGAGCTGCAGAGAGCAGCAGCAGGAATAGAGGCCAAGCTGTGCGCGGTTCCTGCAGAGGGAGAACCTTGACAAGGAGTTGTGGGACTGACCATGCACAAAAGAGGAAGAAGAAGAAGAAGAATAAGAAGAGGAAGAAGAAGAAGAGGAAGAAGAGGAAGAAGAGGAAGAAGAGGTGAGTGGTACCGTGGCATCTCTTCCAAAGCGTGACATGTAGCGATGACGAGCAGACTTTTTGCCTTCCACAACTTGTTTGGCTGCTGTGCTTCTTGGCCAGGGATGCATGAGAAGCGCTCTGGTCCCTGCCAGGCGCTTGTGTTAGCTGCAGGGAGAGCTGAGAAGTGGCAGCTGTGGCTGCCAGCATGGTGGAGCATGAGCAGCCGGCTCCCAGGCCAAATGGCCCAAAGAAATGGTGGCAAGGGGCCGTGCTGAGAACTGCAGAGGAAGGCAAAAAACCGCCGGGGACCAGTGCCAATGTGCCCCAGGGGAAAAAGTTCCTTGCTGAGCCCAGTGCTGGCCATGGGCTGTTCCCTGAGCATGTGAGCCAGACCTGGCTCCTTGTCCCACAGGCTGCTCATGCTTCCCAGGAGCTGCCCAAGCCCTATCCTCCCTTGAGCTGGAGCTATCTGGCGGACTTGCCAGAGTGCCCAAGTGCCTCTGAGCTGATAGACCTTGTGGGCAAGAATCCTTGCTGTCCCTGTGTAGGACACCAGTGGGTGTTCCAAAGCACTGCAAGCCCTTGCAAGCCCTTGCAAGCCCTCGACATCCTATCTCTTACAGCTCCTGAGCGTTGCTCTGTAGGAGATGAGGATGGTGAGCTGTGCAGTGCTCCTCAAGAAGGAATTGCCTTGGTCTTGCCACTGCTATCCAGTTGAAAAGGATTTGCATCCATGAGCCGAGCTTGGAAGGTGGCCCTGCCAGCAGATTGTCTTGCAGCGGAGAACCTCCAGCAGCCTCCTGCAAGGTTTTCTTCCCTCAGCCCCTGGCCTGTGATTCCAGCAGCTCCTCAAGTGCTTCCTGTCAGATGTGCTGGGGCTGCCCCCGGGCCAGCTCTGGCAGTGGACACGGGAGGCTGCTCCTCTGGATCCTGCGTGGGGCCTGGTGACCACTGCGTTGCCGGGTGCTGGCATTGTGCCATGGGGGTGACACAGCCGCATATGTGCAGCCCTTTGGAGGAAGCCTTTGGGGTGCTGGCTCCAAATCAGTCCCTGTAGCTACAAAATAGGGGAGTAAGCAACCTAATAGAGTCCCTTTTTTGCAAAAAGACAGTGTGGATTTGTTGCCAGTGCAGCCTTCCTTCCAGTAGCAATACTGCCTGTAGTATCATGTATGGAGGCCTCAGGGCTCGCTCAGGGCTTGTCACGCAGAACTGCAGGCCTGACAGAGCAGAACTGCTCTCCTCTCCTCTCCTCTCCTCTCCTCTCCTCTCCTCTTCTCTCCTGTCCGCCAGTCCAATATCTAAGAGACTGTTTGCCTGAAAGGACAGAGGGTTTTCAGTTCCAAAATCAATGTCAAGGACACATAACACAATGAATTTTATTTTATTTTGTTGTTAATTTATTAATTTTCTTGATTTTATGTTAATTCATGTTATGTTATTTCATGTCATTTTTTTTCCCTTTGTGACTCTGTTTCAGAACCCAGGCTCACAAGCATTAGCTCAAGCCCAAGTGTAGCCAGGAGTAGGCTGAGGCATTCTTCAGTTTAGCCTGAGAAAAGATCCCTTGCAGGCTGGCAAAGGCAAGTCCCAGAGCTGCAGAGAGCAGCAGCAGGAATAGAGGCCAAGCTGTGCGCGCTTCCTGCAGAGGGAGAACCTTGACAAGGAGTTGTGGGACTGACCATGCACAAAAGAGGAAGAAGAAGAAGAAGAAGAATAAGAAGAGGAAGAAGAAGAGGAAGAAGAGGAAGAAGAGGAAGAAGAGGAAGAAGAGGTGAGTGGTACCGTGGCATCTCTTCCAAAGCGTGACATGTAGCGATGACGAGCAGACTTTTTGCCTTCCACAACTTGTTTGGCTGCTGTGCTTCTTGGGCAGGGATGCATGAGAAGCGCTCTGGTCCCTGCCAGGCGCTTGTGTTAGCTGCAGGGAGAGCTGAGAAGTGGCAGCTGTGGCTGCCAGCATGGTGGAGCATGAGCAGCCGGCTCCCAGGCCAAATGGCCCAAAGAAATGGTGGCAAGGGGCGGTGCTGAGAACTGCAGAGGAAGGCAAAAAACCGCCGGGGACCAGTGCCAATGTGCCCCAGGGGAAAAAGTTCCTTGCTGAGCCCAGTGCTGGCCATGGGCTGTTCCCTGAGCATGTGA
This sequence comes from Caloenas nicobarica, assembly GCF_036013445.1. Classification (NCBI taxonomy): domain Eukaryota; kingdom Metazoa; phylum Chordata; class Aves; order Columbiformes; family Columbidae; genus Caloenas; species Caloenas nicobarica. Next base: position 442,051 of record NW_027017722.1, read on the forward strand.
GCCAGACCTGGCTCCTTGTCCCACAGGCTGCTCATGCTTCGCAGGAGCTGCCCAAGCCCTATCCTCCCTTGAGCTGGAGCTATCTGGCGGACTTGCCAGAGTGCCCAAGTGCCTCTGAGCTGATAGACCTTGTGGGCAAGAATCCTTGCTGTCCCTGTGTAGGACACCAGTGGGTGTTCCAAAGCACTGCAAGCCCTTGCAAGCCCTTGCAAGCCCTCGACATCCTATCTCTTACAGCTCCTGAGCGTTGCTCTGTAGGAGATGAGGATGGTGAGCTGTGCAGTGCTCCTCAAGAAGGAATTGCCTTGGTCTTGCCACTGCTATCCAGTTGAAAAGGATTTGCATCCATGAGCCGAGCTTGGAAGGTTGCCCTGCCAGCAGATTGTCTTGCAGCGGAGAACCTCCAGCAGCCTCATGCAAGGTTTTCTTCCCTCAGCCCCTGGCCTGTGATTCCAGCAGCTCCTCAAGTGCTTCCTGTGAGATGTGCTGGGGCTGCCCCCGGGCCAGCTCTGGCAGTGGACACGGGAGGCTGCTCCTCTGGATCCTGCGTGGGGCCTGGTGACCGCTGCGTTGCCGGGTGCTGGCGTTGTGACATGGGGGTGACACAGCCGCATATGTGCAGCCCTTTGGAGGAAGCCTTTGGGGTGCTGGCTCCAAATCAGTCCCTGTACCTACAAAATAGGGGAGTAAGCAACCTAATAGAGTCCCTTTTTTGCAAAAAGACAGTGTGGATTTGTAGCCAGTGCAGCCTTCCTTCCAGTAGCAATACTGCCTGTAGTATCATGTATGGAGGCCTCAGGGCTCGCTCAGGGCTTGTCACGCAGAACTGCAGGCCTGACAGAGCAGAACTGCTCTCCTCTCCTCTCCTCTCCTCTCCTCTCCTCTCCTCTCCTCTCCTCTCCTCTCCTCTCCTCTCCTCTCCTCTCCTCTCCTCTCCTCTCCTCTCCTCTTCTCTCCTGTCCGCCAGTCCAATATCTAAGAGACTGTTTGCCTGAAAGGACAGAGGGTTTTCAGTTCCAAAATCAATGTCAAGGACACATAACACAATGAATTGAATTTTATTTTGTTGTTAATTTATTAATTTTCTTGATTTGATGTTAATTCATGTTATGTTATTTCATGTCATTTTTTTTCCCTTTGTGACTCTGTTTCAGAACCCAGGCTCACAAGCATTAGCTCAAGCCCAAGTGTAGCCAGGAGTAGGCTGAGGCATTCTTCAGTTTAGCCTGAGAAAAGATCCCTTGCAGGCTGGCAAAGGCAAGTCCATGGGCTGCAGAGAGCAGCAGCAGGAATAGAGGCCAAGCTGTCCGCGGTTCCTGCAGAGGGAGAACCTTGACAAGGAGTTGTGGGACTGACCATGCACAAAAGAGGAAGAAGAAGAAGAAGAAGAAGAAGAAGAAGAAGAAGAAGAGGAAGAAGAGGAAGAAGAGGTGAGTGGTACCGTGGCATCTCTTCCAAAGCGTGACATGTAGCGATGACGAGCAGACTTTTTGCCTTCCACAACTTGTTTGGCTGCTGTGCTTCTTGGGCAGGGATGCATGAGAAGCGCTCTGGTCCCTGCCAGGCGCTTGTGTTAGCTGCAGGGAGAGCTGAGAAGTGGCAGCTGCGGCTGCCAGCATGGTGGAGCTTGAGCAGCCGGCTCCCAGGCCAAATGGCCCAAAGAAATGGTGGCAAGGGGCCATGCTGAGAACTGCAGAGGAAGGCAAAAAACCGCCGGGGACCAGTGCCAATGTGCCCCGGGGGAAAAGGTTCCTTGCTGAGCCCAGTGCTGGCCATGGGCTGTTCCCTGAGCATGTGAGCCAGACCTGGCTCCTTGTCCCACAGGCTGCTCATGCTTCCCAGGAGCTGCCCAAGCCCTATCCTCCCTTGAGCTGGAGCTATCTGGCGGACTTGCCAGAGTGCCCAAGTGCCTCGGAGCTGATAGACCTTGTGGGCAAGAATCCTTGCTGTCCCTGTGTAGGACACCAGTGGGTGTTCCAAAGCACTGCAAGACCTTGCAAGCTCTTGCAAGCCCTCGACATCCTATCTCTTACGGCTCCTGAGCGTTGCTGTGTAGGAGATGAGGATGGTGAGCTGTGCAGTGCTCCTCAAGAAGGAATTGCCTTGGTCTTGCCACTGCTATCCAGTTGAAAAGGATTTGCATCCATGAGCCGAGCTTGGAAGGTGGCCCTGCCAGCAGATTGTCTTGCAGCGGAGAACCTCCAGCAGCCTCATGCAAGGTTTTCTTCCCTCAGCCCCTGGCCTGTGATTCCAGCAGCTCCTCAAGTGCTTCCTGTCAGATGTGCTGGGGCTGCCCCCAAGCCAGCTCTGGCAGTGGACACGGGAGGCTGCTCCTCTGGATCCTGCGTGGGGCCTGGTGACCACTGCGTTGCCGGGTGCTGGCATTGTGACATGGGGGTGACACAGCCGCATATGTGCAGCCCTTTGGAGGAAGCCTTTGGGGTGCTGGCTCCAAATCAGTCCCTGTACCTACAAAACAGGGGAGTAAGCAACCTAACAGAGTCCCTTTTTTGCAAAAAGACAGTGTGGATTTGTTGCCAGTGCAGCCTTCCTTCCAGTAGCAACACTGCCTGTAGTATCATGTATGGAGGCCTCAGGGCTCGCTCAGGGCTTGTCACGCAGAACTGCAGGCCTGACAGAGCAGAACTGCTCTCCTCTCCTCTCCTCTCCTCTCCTCTCCTCTCCTCTCCTCTCCTCTCCTCTCCTCTTCTCTTCTCTCCTGTCCGCCAGTCCAATATCTAAGAGACTGTTTGCCTGAAAGGACAGAGGGTTTTCAGTTCCAAAATCAATGTCAAGGACACATAACACAATGAATTTTATTTTATTTTGTTGTTAATTTATTAATTTTCTTGATTTTATGTTAATTCATGTTATGTTATTTCATGTCATTTTTTTTCCCTTTGTGACTCTGTTTCAGAAGCCAGGCTCACAAGCATTAGCTCAAGCCCAAGTGTAGCCAGGAGTAGGCTGAGGCATTCTTCAGTTTAGCATGAGAAAAGATCCCTTGCAGGCTGGCAAAGGCAAGTCCCAGAGCTGCAGAGAGCAGCAGCAGGAATAGAGGCCAAGCTGTGCGCGGTTCCTGCAGAGGGAGAACCTTGACAAGGAGTTGTGGGACTGACCATGCACAAAAGAGGAAGAAGAAGAAGAAGAAGAAGAAGAAGAGGAAGAAGAGGAAGAAGAGGAAGAAGAGGTGAGTGGTACCGTGGCATCTCTTCCAAAGCGTGACATGTAGCGATGACGAGCAGACTTTTTGCCTTCCACAACTTGTTTGGCTGCTGTGCTTCTTGGGCAGGGATGCATGAGAAGCGCTCTGGTCCCTGCCAGGCGCTTGTGTTAGCTGCAGGGAGAGCTGAGAAGTGGCAGCTGCGGCTGCCAGCATGGTGGAGCATGAGCAGCCGGCTCACAGGCCAAATGGCCCAAAGAAATGGTGGCAAGGGGCCGTGCTGAGAACTGCAGAGGAAGGCAAAAAACCGCCGGGGACCAGTGCCAATGTGCCCCGGGGGAAAAAGTTCCTTGCTGAGCCCAGTGCTGGCTGTTCCCTGAGCATGTGAGCCAGACCTGGCTCCTTGTCCCACAGGCTGCTCATGCTTCCCAGGAGCTGCCCAAGCCCTATACCCCCTTGAGCTGGAGCTATCTTGCGGACTTGCCAGAGTGCCCAAGTGCCTCGGAGCTGATAGACCTTGTGGGCAAGAATCCTTGCTGTCCCTGTGTAGGACACCAGTGGGTGTTCCAAAGCACTGCAAGCCCTTGCAAGCCCTTGCAAGCCCTCGACATCCTATCTCTTACGGCTCCTGAGCGTTGCTCTGTAGGAGATGAGGATGGTGAGCTGTGCAGTGCTCCTCAAGAAGGAATTGCCTTGGTCTTGCCACTGCTATCCAGTTGAAAAGGATTTGCATCCATGAGCCGAGCTTGGAAGGTGGCCCTGCCAGCAGATTGTCTTGCAGCGGAGAACCTCCAGCAGCCTCATGCAAGGTTTTCTTCCCTCAGCCCCTGGCCTGTGATTCCAGCAGCTCCTCAAGTGCTTCCTGTCAGATGTGCTGGGGCTGCCCCCAAGCCAGCTCTGGCAGTGGACACGGGAGGCTGCTCCTCTGGATCCTGCGTGGGGCCTGGTGACCACTGCGTTGCCGGGTGCTGGCATTGTGCCATGGGGGTGACACAGCCGCATATGTGCAGCCCTTTGGAGGAAGCCTTTGGGGTGCTGGCTCCAAATCAGTCCCTGTAGCTACAAAATAGGGGAGTAAGCAACCTAATAGAGTCCCTTTTTTGCAAAAAGACAGTGTGGATTTGTTGCCAGTGCGGATTTGTTGCCAGTGCAGCCTTCCTTCCAGTAGCAATACTGCCTGTAGTATCATGTATGGAGGCCTCAGGGCTCGCTCAGGGCTTGTCACGCAGAACTGCAGGCCTGACAGAGCAGAACTGCTCTCCTCTCCTCTCCTCTCCTCTCCTCTCCTCTCCTCTCCTCTCCTCTCCTCTCCTCTCCTCTTCTCTCCTGTCCGCCAGTCCAATATCTAAGAGACTGTTTGCCTGAAAGGACAGAGGGTTTTCAGTTCCAAAATCAGTGTCAAGGACACATAACACAATGAATTTTATTTTATTTTGTTGTTAATTTATTAATTTTCTTGATTTTATGTTAATTCATGTTATGTTATTTCATGTCATTTTTTTTCCCTTTGTGACTCTGTTTCAGAACCCAGGCTCACAAGCATTAGCTCAAGCCCAAGTGTAGGCAGGAGTAGGCTGAGGCATTCTTCAGTTTAGCATGAGAAAAGATCCCTTGCAGGCTGGCAAAGGCAAGTCCCAGAGCTGCAGAGAGCAGCAGCAGGAATAGAGGCCAAGCTGTCCGCGCTTCCTGCAGAGCGAGAACCTTGACAAGGAGTTGTGGGACTGACCATGCACAAAAGAGGAAGAAGAAGAAGAAGAAGAAGAAGAAGAAGAAGAAGAAGAAGAGGAAGAAGAGGAAGAAGAGGTGAGTGGTACCGTGGCATCTCTTCCAAAGCGTGACACGTAGCGATGACGAGCAGACTTTTTGCCTTCCACAACTTGTTTGGCTGCTGTGCTTCTTGGGCAGGGATGCATGAGAAGCACTCTGGTCCCTGCCAGGCGCTTGTGTTAGCTACAGGGAGAGCTGAGAAGTGGCAGCTGCGGCTGCCAGCATGGTGGAGCATGAGCCGCCGGCTCCCAGGCCAAATGGCCCAAAGAAATGGTGGCAAGGGGCCGTGCTGAGAACTGCAGAGGAAGGCAAAAAACCGCCGGGGACCAGTGCCAATGTGCCCCGGGGGAAAAAGTTCCTTGCTGAGCCCAGTGCTGGCCATGGGCTGTTCCCTGAGCATGTGAGCCAGACCTGGCTCCTTGTCCCACAGGCTGTTCATGCTTCCCAGGAGCTGCCCAAGCCCTATCCTCCCTTGAGCTGGAGCTATCTGGCGGACTTGCCAGAGTGCCCAAGTGCCTCGGAGCTGATAGACCTTGTGGGCAAGAATCCTTGCTGTCCCTGTGTAGGACACCAGTGGGTGTTCCAAAGCACTGCAAGCCCTTGCAAGCCCTTGCAAGCCCTCGACATCCTACCTCTTACGGCTCCTGAGCGTTGCTCTGTAGGAGATGAGGATGGTGAGCTGTGCAGTGCTCCTCAAGAAGGAATTGCCTTGGTCTTGCCACTGCTATCCAGTTGAAAAGGATTTGCATCCATGAGCCGAGCTTGGAAGGTGGCCCTGCCAGCAGATTGTCTTGCAGTGGAGAACCTCCAGCAGCCTCATGCAAGGTTTTCTTCCCTCAGCCCCTGGCCTGTGATTCCAGCAGCTCCTCAAGTGCTTCCTGTGAGACGTGCTGGGGCTGCCCCCGGGCCAGCTCTGGCAGTGGACACGGGAGGCTGCTCCTCTGGATCCTGCGTGGGGCCTGGTGACCACTGCGTTGCCGGGTGCTGGCATTGTGACATGGGGGTGACACAGCCGCATATGTGCAGCCCTTTGGAGGAAGCCTTTGGGGTGCTGGCTCCAAATCAGTCCCTGTACCTACAAAACAGGGGAGTAAGCAACCTAATAGTGTCCCTTTTTTGCAAAAAGACAGTGTGGATTTGTTGCCAGTGCAGCCTTCCTTCCAGTAGCAATACTGCCTGTAGTATCATGTATGGAGGCCTCAGGGCTCGCTCAGGGCTTGTCACGCAGAACTGCAGGCCTGACAGAGCAGAACTGCTCTCCTCTCCTCTCCTCTCCTCTCCTCTCCTCTCCTCTCCTCTCCTCTCCTCTCCTCTCCTGTCCGCCAGTCCAGTATCTAAGAGACTGTTTGCCTGAAAGGACAGAGGGTTTTCAGTTCCAAAATCAATGTCAAGGACACATAACACAATGAATTTTATTTTATTTTGTTCTAATTTATTAATTTTCTTGATTTTATGTTAATTCATGTTATGTTATTTCATGTCATTTTTTTTCCCTTTGTGACTCTGTTTCAGAACCCAGGCTCACAAGCATTAGCTCAAGCCCAAGTGTAGGCAGGAGTAGGCTGAGGCATTCTTCAGTTTAGCATGAGAAAAGATCCCTTGCAGGCTGGCAAAGGCAAGTCCCAGAGCTGCAGAGAGCAGCAGCAGGAATAGAGGCCAAGCTGTCCGCGCTTCCTGCAGAGGGAGAACCTTGACAAGGAGTTGTGGGACTGACCATGCACAAAAGAGGAAGAAGAAGAAGAAGAAGAAGAAGAATAAGAAGAAGAAGAAGAGGAAGAAGAGGAAGAAGAGGTGAGTGGTACCGTGGCATCTCTTCCAAAGCGTGACATGTAGCGATGACTAGCAGACTTTTTGCCTTCCACAACTTGTTTGGCTGCTGTGCTTCTTGGCCAGGGATGCATGAGAAGCACTCTGGTCCCTGCCAGGCGCTTGTGTTAGCTACAGGGAGAGCTGAGAAGTGGCAGCTGCGGCTGCCAGCATGGTGGAGCATGAGCCGCCGGCTCCCAGGCCAAATGGCCCAAAGAAATGGTGGCAAGGGGCCGTGCTGAGAACTGCAGAGGAAGGCAAAAAACCGCCGGGGACCAGTGCCAATGTGCCCCGGGGGAAAAAGTTCCTTGCTGAGCCCAGTGCTGGCCATGGGCTGTTCCCTGAGCATGTGAGCCAGACCTGGCTCCTTGTCCCACAGGCTGTTCATGCTTCCCAGGAGCTGCCCAAGCCCTATCCTCCCTTGAGCTGGAGCTATCTGGCGGACTTGCCAGAGTGCCCAAGTGCCTCGGAGCTGATAGACCTTGTGGGCAAGAATCCTTGCTGTCCCTGTGTAGGACACCAGTGGGTGTTCCAAAGCACTGCAAGCCCTTGCAAGCCCTTGCAAGCCCTCGACATCCTACCTCTTACGGCTCCTGAGCGTTGCTCTGTAGGAGATGAGGATGGTGAGCTGTGCAGTGCTCCTCAAGAAGGAATTGCCTTGGTCTTGCCACTGCTATCCAGTTGAAAAGGATTTGCATCCATGAGCCGAGCTTGGAAGGTGGCCCTGCCAGCAGATTGTCTTGCAGCGGAGAACCTCCAGCAGCCTCATGCAAGGTTTTCTTCCCTCAGCCCCTGGCCTGTGATTCCAGCAGCTCCTCAAGTGCTTCCTGTCAGATGTGCTGGGGCTGCCCCCGGGCCAGCTCTGGCAGTGGACACGGGAGGCTGCTCCTCTGGATCCTGCGTGGGGCCTGGTGACCACTGCGTTGCCGGGTGCTGGCATTGTGACATGGGGGTGACACAGCCGCATATGTGCAGCCCTTTGGAGGAAGCCTTTGGGGTGCTGGCTCCAAATCAGTCCCTGTACCTACAAAACAGGGGAGTAAGCAACCTAATAGAGTCCCTTTTTTGCAAAAAGACAGTGTGGATTTGTTGCCAGTGCAGCCTTCCTTCCAGTAGCAATACTGCCTGTAGTATCATGTATGGAGGCCTCAGGGCTCGCTCAGGGCTTGTCACGCAGAACTGCAGGCCTGACAGAGCAGAACTGCTCTCCTCTCCTCTCCTCTCCTCTCCTCTCCTCTCCTCTCCTCTTCTCTTCTCTCCTGTCCGCCAGTCCAATATCTAAGAGACTGTTTGCCTGAAAGGACAGAGGGTTTTCAGTTCCAAAATCAATGTCAAGGACACATAACACAATGAATTTGATTTTATTTTGTTGTTAATTTATTAATTTTCTTGATTTTATGTTAATTCATGTTATGTTGTTTCATGTCATTGTTTTTCCCTTTGTGACTCTGTTTCAGAACCCAGGCTCACAAGCATTAGCTCAAGCCCAAGTGTAGGCAGGAGTAGGCTGAGGCATTCTTCAGTTTAGCATGAGAAAAGATCCCTTGCAGGCTGGCAAAGGCAAGTCCCAGAGCTGCAGAGAGCAGCAGCAGGAATAGAGGCCAAGCTGTCCGTGGTTCCTGCAGAGGGAGAACCTTGACAAGGAGTTGTGGGACTGACCATGCACAAAAGAGGAAGAAGAAGAAGAAGAAGAAGAAGAAGAAGAAGAAGAAGAAGAAGAGGAAGAAGAGGTGAGTGGTACCGTGGCATCTCTTCCAAAGGGTGACATGTAGCGATGACGAGCAGACTTTTTGCCTTCCACAACTTGTTTGGCTGCTGTGCTTCTTGGGCAGGGATGCATGAGAAGCGCTCTGGTCCCTGCCAGGCGCTTGTGTTAGCTGCAGGGAGAGCTGAGAAGTGGCAGCTGCGGCTGCCAGCATGGTGGAGCATGAGCAGCCGGCTCCCAGGCCAAATGGCCCAAAGAAATGGTGGCAAGGGGCCGTGCTGAGAACTGCAGAGGAAGGCAAAAAACCGCCGGGGACCAGTGCCAATGTGGCCCAGGGGAAAAAGTTCCTTGCTGAGCCCAGTGCTGGCCATGGGCTGTTCCCTGAGCATGTGAGCCAGACCTGGCTCCTTGTCCCACAGGCTGCTCATGCTTCCCAGGAGCTGCCCAAGCCCTATCCTCCCTTGAGCTGGAGCTATCTGGCGGACTTGCCAGAGTGCCCAAGTGCCTCGGAGCTGATAGACCTTGTGGGCAAGAATCCTTGCTGTCCCTGTGTAGGACACCAGTGGGTGTTCCAAAGCACTGCAAGCCCTTGCAAGCCCTTGCAAGCCCTCGACATCCTATCTCTTACGGCTCCTGAGCGTTGCTCTGTAGGAGATGAGGATGGTGAGCTGTGCAGTGCTCCTCAAGAAGGAATTGCCTTGGTCTTGCCACTGCTATCCAGTTGAAAAGGATTTGCATCCATGAGCCGAGCTTGGAAGGTGGCCCTGCCAGCAGATTGTCTTGCAGCGGAGAACCTCCAGCAGCCTCATGCAAGGTTTTCTTCCCTCAGCCCCTGGCCTGTGATTCCAGCAGCTCCTCAAGTGCTTCCTGTGAGATGTGCTGGGGCTGCCCCCAAGCCAGCTCTGGCAGTGGACACGGGAGGCTGCTCCTCTGGATCCTGCGTGGGGCCTGGTGACCACTGCGTTGCCGGGTGCTGGCATTGTGCCATGGGGGTGACACAGCCGCATATGTGCAGCCCTTTGGAGGAAGCCTTTGGGGTGCTGGCTCCAAATCAGTCCCTGTACCTACAAAATAGGGGAGTAAGCAACCTAATAGAGTCCCTTTTTTGCAAAAAGACAGTGTGGATTTGTTGCCAGTGCAGCCTTCCTTCCAGTAGCAATACTGCCTGTAGTATCATGTATGGAGGCCTCAGGGCTCGCTCAGGGCTTGTCACGCAGAACTGCAGGCCTGACAGAGCAGAACTGCTCTCCTCTCCTCTCCTCTCCTCTCCTCTCCTCTCCTCTCCTCTCCTCTTCTCTTCTCTCCTGTCCGCCAGTCCAATATCTAAGAGACTGTTTGCCTGAAAGGACAGAGGGTTTTCAGTTCCAAAATCAATGTCAAGGACACATAACACAATGAATTTTATTTTATTTTGTTGTTAATTTATTAATTTTCTTGATTTGATGTTAATTCATGTTCTGTTATTTCATGTCATTTTTTTTCCCTTTGTGACTCTGTTTCAGAAGCCAGGCTCACAAGCATTAGCTCAAGCCCAAGTGTAGCCAGGAGTAGGCTGAGGCATTCTTCAGTTTAGCATGAGAAAAGATCCCTTGCAGGCTGGCAAAGGCAAGTCCCAGAGCTGCAGAGAGCAGCAGCAGGAATAGAGGCCAAGCTGTCCGCGGTTCCTGCAGAGGGAGAACCTTGACAAGGAGTTGTGGGACTGACCATGCACAAAAGAGGAAGAAGAAGAAGAAGAAGAAGAAGAAGAAGAAGAAGAGGAAGAAGAGGAAGAAGAGGAAGAAGAGGTGAGTGGTACCGTGGCATCTCTTCCAAAGCGTGACGTAGCGATGACGAGCAGACTTTTTGGCTTCCACAACTTGTTTGGCTGCTGTACTTCTTGGCCAGGGATGCATGAGAAGCGCTCTGGTCCCTGCCAGGCGCTTGTGTTAGCTGCAGGGAGAGCTGAGAAGTGGCAGCTGCGGCTGCCAGCATGGTGGAGCATGAGCAGCCGGCTCCCAGGCCAAATGGCCCAAAGAAATGGTGGCAAGGGGCGGTGCTGAGAACTGCAGAGGAAGGCAAAAAACCGCCGGGGACCAGTGCCAATGTGCCCCAGGGGAAAAAGTTCCTTGCTGAGCCCAGTGCTGGCCATGGGCTGTTCCCTGAGCATGTGAGCCAGACCTGGCTCCTTGTCCCACAGGCTGCTCATGCTTCCCAGGAGCTGCCCAAGCCCTATCCTCCCTTGAGCTGGAGCTATCTGGCGGACTTGCCAGAGTGCCCAAGTGCCTCGGAGCTGATAGACCTTGTGGGCAAGAATCCTTGCTGTCCCTGTGTAGGACACCAGTGGGTGTTCCAAAGCACTGCAAGCCCTTGCAAGCCCTTGCAAGCCCTCGACATCCTATCTCTTACGGCTCCTGAGCGTTGCTCTGTAGGAGATGAGGATGGTGAGCTGTGCAGTGCTCTTCAAGAAGGAATTGCCTTGGTCTTGCCACTGCTATCCAGTTGAAAAGGATTTGCATCCATGAGCCGAGCTTGGAAGGTGGCCCTGCCAGCAGATTGTCTTGCAGCGGAGAACCTCCAGCAGCCTCATGCAAGGTTTTCTTCCCTCAGCCCCTGGCCTGTGATTCCAGCAGCTCCTCAAGTGCTTCCTGTCAGATGTGCTGGGGCTGCCCCCGGGCCAGCTCTGGCAGTGGACACGGGAAGCTGCTCCTCTGGATCCTGCGTGGGGCCTGGTGACCGCTGCGTTGCCGGGTGCTGGCATTGTGCCATGGGGGTGACACAGCCGCATATGTGCAGCCCTTTGGAGGAAGCCTTTGGGGTGCTGGCTCCAAATCAGTCCCTGTACCTACAAAATAGGGGAGTAAGCAACCTACTAGAGTCCCTTTTTTGCAAAAAGACAGTGTGGATTTGTTGCCAGTGCAGCCTTCCTTCCAGTAGCGATACTGCCTGTAGTATCATGTATGGAGGCCTCAGGGCTCGCTCAGGGCTTGTCACGCAGAACTGCAGGCCTGACAGAGCAGAACTGCTCTCCTCTCCTCTCCTCTCCTCTCCTCTCCTCTCCTCTCCTCTCCTCTCCTCTCCTCTCCTCTCCTCTCCTGTCCGCCAGTCCAGTATCTAAGAGACTGTTTGCCTGAAAGGACAGAGGGTTTTCAGTTCCAAAATCAATGTCAAGGACACATAACACAATGAATTTTATTTTATTTTGTTCTAATTTATTAATTTTCTTGATTTTATGTTAATTCATGTTATGTTATTTCATGTCATTTTTTTTCCCTTTGTGACTCTGTTTCAGAACCCAGGCTCACAAGCATTAGCTCAAGCCCAAGTGTAGGCAGGAGTAGGCTGAGGCATTCTTCAGTTTAGCATGAGAAAAGATCCCTTGCAGGCTGGCAAAGGCAAGTCCCAGAGCTGCAGAGAGCAGCAGCAGGAATAGAGGCCAAGCTGTCCGCGCTTCCTGCAGAGCGAGAACCTTGACAAGGAGTTGTGGGACTGACCATGCACAAAAGAGGAAGAATAAGAAGAAGAAGAAGAAGAATAAGAAGAAGAAGAAGAGGAAGAAGAGGAAGAAGAGGTGAGTGGTACCGTGGCATCTCTTCCAAAGCGTGACATGTAGCGATGACGAGCAGACTTTTTGCCTTCCACAACTTGTTTGGCTGCTGTGCTTCTTGGCCAGGGATGCATGAGAAGCACTCTGGTCCCTGCCAGGCGCTTGTGTTAGCTACAGGGAGAGCTGAGAAGTGGCAGCTGCGGCTGCCAGCATGGTGGAGCATGAGCCGCCGGCTCCCAGGCCAAATGGCCCAAAGAAATGGTGGCAAGGGGCCGTGCTGAGAACTGCAGAGGAAGGCAAAAAACCGCCGGGGACCAGTGCCAATGTGCCCCGGGGGAAAAAGTTCCTTGCTGAGCCCAGTGCTGGCCATGGGCTGTTCCCTGAGCATGTGAGCCAGACCTGGCTCCTTGTCCCACAGGCTGTTCATGCTTCCCAGGAGCTGCCCAAGCCCTATCCTCCCTTGAGCTGGAGCTATCTGGCGGACTTGCCAGAGTGCCCAAGTGCCTCGGAGCTGATAGACCTTGTGGGCAAGAATCCTTGCTGTCCCTGTGTAGGACACCAGTGGGTGTTCCAAAGCACTGCAAGCCCTTGCAAGCCCTTGCAAGCCCTCGACATCCTACCTCTTACGGCTCCTGAGCGTTGCTCTGTAGGAGATGAGGATGGTGAGCTGTGCAGTGCTCCTCAAGAAGGAATTGCCTTGGTCTTGCCACTGCTATCCAGTTGAAAAGGATTTGCATCCATGAGCCGAGCTTGGAAGGTGGCCCTGCCAGCAGATTGTCTTGCAGCGGAGAACCTCCAGCAGCCTCATGCAAGGTTTTCTTCCCTCAGCCCCTGGCCTGTGATTCCAGCAGCTCCTCAAGTGCTTCCTGTCAGATGTGCTGGGGCTGCCCCCGGGCCAGCTCTGGCAGTGGACACGGGAGGCTGCTCCTCTGGATCCTGCGTGGGGCCTGGTGACCACTGCGTTGCCGGGTGCTGGCATTGTGACATGGGGGTGACACAGCCGCATATGTGCAGCCCTTTGGAGGAAGCCTTTGGGGTGCTGGCTCCAAATCAGTCCCTGTACCTACAAAACAGGGGAGTAAGCAACCTAATAGAGTCCCTTTTTTGCAAAAAGACAGTGTGGATTTGTTGCCAGTGCAGCCTTCCTTCCAGTAGCAATACTGCCTGTAGTATCATGTATGGAGGCCTCAGGGCTCGCTCAGGGCTTGTCACGCAGAACTGCAGGCCTGACAGAGCAGAACTGCTCTCCTCTCCTCTCCTCTCCTCTCCTCTCCTCTCCTCTTCTCTCCTGTCCGCCAGTCCAATATCTAAGAGACTGTTTGCCTGAAAGGACAGAGGGTTTTCAGTTCCAAAATCAATGTCAAGGACACATAACACAATGAATTTGATTTTATTTTGTTGTTAATTTATTAATTTTCTTGATTTTATGTTAATTCATGTTATGTTGTTTCATGTCATTGTTTTTCCCTTTGTGACTCTGTTTCAGAACCCAGGCTCACAAGCATTAGCTCAAGCCCAAGTGTAGCCAGGAGTAGGCTGAGGCATTCTTCAGTTTAGCATGAGAAAAGATCCCTTGCAGGCTGGAAAAGGCAAGTCCCAGAGCTGCAGAGAGCAGCAGCAGGAATAGAGGCCAAGCTGTCCGTGGTTCCTGCAGAGGGAGAACCTTGACAAGGAGTTGTGGGACTGACCATGCACAAAAGAGGAAGAAGAAGAAGAAGAAGAAGAAGAAGAAGAAGAAGAAGAAGAAGAGGAAGAAGAGGTGAGTGGTACCGTGGCATCTCTTCCAAAGGGTGACATGTAGCGATGACGAGCAGACTTTTTGCCTTCCACAACTTGTTTGGCTGCTGTGCTTCTTGGCCAGGGATGCATGAGAAGCGCTCTGGTCCCTGCCAGGCGCTTGTGTTAGCTGCAGGGAGAGCTGAGAAGTGGCAGCTGCGGCTGCCAGCATGGTGGAGCATGAGCAGCCGGCTCCCAGGCCAAATGGCCCAAAGAAATGGTGGCAAGGGGCCGTGCTGAGAACTGCAGAGGAAGGCAAAAAACCGCCGGGGACCAGTGCCAATGTGGCCCAGGGGAAAAAGTTCCTTGCTGAGCCCAGTGCTGGCCATGGGCTGTTCCCTGAGCATGTGAGCCAGACCTGGCTCCTTGTCCCACAGGCTGCTCATGCTTCCCAGGAGCTGCCCAAGCCCTATCCTCCCTTGAGCTGGAGCTATCTGGCGGACTTGCCAGAGTGCCCAAGTGCCTCGGAGCTGATAGACCTTGTGGGCAAGAATCCTTGCTGTCCCTGTGTAGGACACCAGTGGGTGTTCCAAAGCACTGCAAGCCCTTGCAAGCCCTTGCAAGCCCTCGACATCCTATCTCTTACGGCTCCTGAGCGTTGCTCTGTAGGAGATGAGGATGGTGAGCTGTGCAGTGCTCCTCAAGAAGGAATTGCCTTGGTCTTGCCACTGCTATCCAGTTGAAAAGGATTTGCATCCATGAGCCGAGCTTGGAAGGTGGCCCTGCCAGCAGATTGTCTTGCAGCGGAGAACCTCCAGCAGCCTCATGCAAGGTTTTCTTCCCTCAGCCCCTGGCCTGTGATTCCAGCAGCTCCTCAAGTGCTTCCTGTGAGATGTGCTGGGGCTGCCCCCAAGCCAGCTCTGGCAGTGGACACGGGAGGCTGCTCCTCTGGATCCTGCGTGGGGCCTGGTGACCACTGCGTTGCCGGGTGCTGGCATTGTGACATGGGGGTGACACAGCCGCATATGTGCAGCCCTTTGGAGGAAGCCTTTGGGGTGCTGGCTCCAAATCAGTCCCTGTACCTACAAAATAGGGGAGTAAGCAACCTAATAGAGTCCCTTTTTTGCAAAAAGACAGTGTGGATTTGTTGCCAGTGCAGCCTTCCTTCCAGTAGCAATACTGCCTGTAGTATCATGTATGGAGGCCTCAGGGCTCGCTCAGGGCTTGTCACGCAGAACTGCAGGCCTGACAGAGCAGAACTGCTCTCCTCTCCTCTCCTCTCCTCTCCTCTCCTCTCCTCTCCTCTCCTCTTCTCTTCTCTCCTGTCCGCCAGTCCAATATCTAAGAGACTGTTTGCCTGAAAGGACAGAGGGTTTTCAGTTCCAAAATCAATGTCAAGGACACATAACACAATGAATTTTATTTTATTTTGTTGTTAATTTATTAATTTTCTTGATTTGATGTTAATTCATGTTCTGTTATTTCATGTCATTTTTTTTCCCTTTGTGACTCTGTTTCAGAAGCCAGGCTCACAAGCATTAGCTCAAGCCCAAGTGTAGCCAGGAGTAGGCTGAGGCATTCTTCAGTTTAGCATGAGAAAAGATCCCTTGCAGGCTGGCAAAGGCAAGTCCCAGAGCTGCAGAGAGCAGCAGCAGGAATAGAGGCCAAGCTGTCCACAGTTCCTGCAGAGGGAGAACCTTGACAAGGAGTTGTGGGACTGACCATGCACAAAAGAGGAAGAAGAAGAAGAAGAAGAAGAAGAAGAAGAAGAAGAGGAAGAAGAGGAAGAAGAGGAAGAAGAGGTGAGTGGTACCGTGGCATCTCTTCCAAAGCGTGACGTAGCGATGACGAGCAGACTTTTTGGCTTCCACAACTTGTTTGGCTGCTGTACTTCTTGGCCAGGGATGCATGAGAAGCGCTCTGGTCCCTGCCAGGCGCTTGTGTTAGCTGCAGGGAGAGCTGAGAAGTGGCAGCTGCGGCTGCCAGCATGGTGGAGCATGAGCAGCCGGCTCCCAGGCCAAATGGCCCAAAGAAATGGTGGCAAGGGGCGGTGCTGAGAACTGCAGAGGAAGGCAAAAAACCGCCGGGGACCAGTGCCAATGTGCCCCAGGGGAAAAAGTTCCTTGCTGAGCCCAGTGCTGGCCATGGGCTGTTCCCTGAGCATGTGAGCCAGACCTGGCTCCTTGTCCCACAGGCTGCTCATGCTTCCCAGGAGCTGCCCAAGCCCTATCCTCCCTTGAGCTGGAGCTATCTGGCGGACTTGCCAGAGTGCCCAAGTGCCTCGGAGCTGATAGACCTTGTGGGCAAGAATCCTTGCTGTCCCTGTGTAGGACACCAGTGGGTGTTCCAAAGCACTGCAAGCCCTTGCAAGCCCTTGCAAGCCCTCGACATCCTATCTCTTACGGCTCCTGAGCGTTGCTCTGTAGGAGATGAGGATGGTGAGCTGTGCAGTGCTCTTCAAGAAGGAATTGCCTTGGTCTTGCCACTGCTATCCAGTTGAAAAGGATTTGCATCCATGAGCCGAGCTTGGAAGGTGGCCCTGCCAGCAGATTGTCTTGCAGCGGAGAACCTCCAGCAGCCTCATGCAAGGTTTTCTTCCCTCAGCCCCTGGCCTGTGATTCCAGCAGCTCCTCAAGTGCTTCCTGTCAGATGTGCTGGGGCTGCCCCCGGGCCAGCTCTGGCAGTGGACACGGGAAGCTGCTCCTCTGGATCCTGCGTGGGGCCTGGTGACCGCTGCGTTGCCGGGTGCTGGCATTGTGCCATGGGGGTGACACAGCTGCATATGTGCAGCCCTTTGGAGGAAGCCTTTGGGGTGCTGGCTCCAAATCAGTCCCTGTACCTACAAAATAGGGGAGTAAGCAACCTACTAGAGTCCCTTTTTTGCAAAAAGACAGTGTGGATTTGTTGCCAGTGCAGCCTTCCTTCCAGTAGCAATACTGCCTGTAGTATCATGTATGGAGGCCTCAGGGCTCGCTCAGGGCTTGTCACGCAGAACTGCAGGCCTGACAGAGCAGAACTGCTCTCCTCTCCTCTCCTCTCCTCTCCTCTCCTCTCCTCTCCTCTCCTCTCCTCTCCTGTCCGCCAGTCCAATATCTAAGAGACTGTTTGCCTGAAAGGACAGAGGGTTTTCAGTTCCAAAATCAATGTCAAGGACACATAACACAATGAATTTGATTTTATTTTGTTGTTAATTTATTAATTTTCTTGATTTGATGTTAATTCATGTTCTGTTATTTCATGTCATTTTTTTTCCCTTTGTGACTCTGTTTCAGAAGCCAGGCTCACAAGCATTAGCTCAAGCCCAAGTGTAGCCAGGAGTAGGCTGAGGCATTCTTCAGTTTAGCATGAGAAAAGATCCCTTGCAGGCTGGCAAAGGCAAGTCTCAGAGCTGCAGAGAGCAGCAGCAGGAATAGAGGCCAAGCTGTCCGCGGGTCCTGCAGAGGGAGAACCTTGACAAGGAGTTGTGGGACTGACCATGCACAAAAGAGGAAGAAGAAGAAGAAGAAGAAGAAGAAGAAGAAGAAGAAGAAGAGGAAGAAGAGGAAGAAGAGGTGAGTGGTACCGTGGCATCTCTTCCAAAGCGTGACATGTAGCGATGACGAGCAGACTTTTTGCCTTCCACAACTTGTTTGGCTGCTGTGCTTCTTGGCCAGGGATGCATGAGAAGCGCTCTGGTCCCTGCCAGGCGCTTGTGTTAGCTGCAGGGAGAGCTGAGAAGTGGCAGCTGCGGCTGCCAGCATGGTGGAGCATGAGCAGCCGGCTCCCAGGCCAAATGGCCCAAAGGAATGGTGGCAAGGGGCCGTGCTGAGAACTGCAGAGGAGGGCAAAAAACCGCTGGGGACCAGTGCCAATGTGCCCCGGGGGAAAAAGTTCCTTGCTGAGCCCAGTGCTGGCCATGGGCTGTTCCCTGAGCATGTGAGCCAGACCTGGCTCCTTGTCCCACAGGCTGCTCATGCTTCCCAGGAGCTGCCCAAGCCCTATCCTCCCTTGAGCTGGAGCTATCTGGCGGACTTGCCAGAGTGCCCAAGTGCCTCTGAGCTGATAGACCTTGTGGGCAAGAATCCTTGCTGTCCCTGTGTAGGACACCAGTGGGTGTTCCAAAGCACTGCAAGCCCTTGCAAGCCCTTGCAAGCCCTCGACATCCTATCTCTTACGGCTCCTGAGCGTTGCTCTGTAGGAGATGAGGATGGTGAGCTGTGCAGTGCTCCTCAAGAAGGAATTGCCTTGGTCTTGCCACTGCTATCCAGTTGAAAAGGATTTGCATCCATGAGCCGAGCTTGGAAGGTGGCCCTGCCAGCAGATTGTCTTGCAGCGGAGAACCTCCAGCAGCCTCATGCAAGGTGTTCTTCCCTCAGCCCCTGGCCTGTGATTCCAGCAGCTCCTCAAGTGCTTCCTGTGAGATGTGCTGGGGCTGCCCCCAAGCCAGCTCTGGCAGTGGACACGGGAGGCTGCTCCTCTGGATCCTGCGTGGGGCCTGGTGACCACTGCGTTGCCGGGTGCTGGCATTGTGACATGGGGCTGACACAGCCGCATATGTGCAGCCCTTTGGAGGAAGCCTTTGGGGTGCTGGCTCCAAATCAGTCCCTGTAGCTACAAAATAGGGGAGTAAGCAACCTAATAGAGTCCCTTTTTTGCAAAAAGACAGTGTGGATTTGTTGCCAGTGCAGCCTTCCTTCCAGTAGCAATACTGCCTGTAGTATCATGTATGGAGGCCTCAGGGCTCGCTCAGGGCTTGTCACGCAGAACTGCAGGCCTGACAGAGCAGAACTGCTCTCCTCTCCTCTCCTCTCCTCTCCTCTCCTCTCCTCTCCTCTCCTCTCCTCTCCTCTCCTCTCCTCTCCTCTCCTCTCCTCTTCTCTCCTGTCCGCCAGTCCAATATCTAACAGACTGTTTGCCTGAAAGGACAGAGGGTTTTCAGTTCCAAAATCAATGTCAAGGACACAGAACACAATGAATTTGATTTTATTTTGTTGTTAATTTATTAATTTTCTTGATTTTATGTTAATTCATGTTATGTTATTTCATGTCATTTTTTTTCCCTTTGTGACTCTGTTTCAGAAGCCAGGCTCACAAGCATTAGCTCAAGCCCAAGTGTAGCCAGGAGTAGGCTGAGGCATTCTTCAGTTTAGCATGAGAAAAGATCCCTTGCAGGCTGGCAAAGGCAAGTCCCAGAGCTGCAGAGAGCAGCAGCAGGAATAGAGGCCAAGCTGTCCGCGGTTCTTGCAGAAGGAGAACCTTGACAAGGAGTTGTGGGACTGACCATGCACAAAAGAGGAAGAAGAAGAAGAAGAAGAAGAGGAAGAAGAGGAAGAAGAGGTGAGTGGTACCGTGGCATCTCTTCCAAAGCGTGACATGTAGCGATGACGAGCAGACTTTTTGCCTTCCACAACTTGTTTGGCTGCTGTGCTTCTTGGCCAGGGATGCATGAGAAGTGCTCTGGTCCCTGCCAGGCACTTGTGTTAGCTGCAGGGAGAGCTGAGAAGTGGCAGCTGCGGCTGCCAGCATGGTGGAGCATGAGCAGCCGGCTCCCAGGCCAAATGGCCCAAAGAAATGGTGGCAAGGGGCCGTGCTGAGAATTGCAGAGGAAGGCAAAAAACCGCCGGGGACCAGTGCCAATGTGCCCCAGGGGAAAAAGTTCCTTGCTGAGCCCAGTGCTGGCCATGGGCTGTTCCCTGAGCATGTGAGCCAGACCTGGCTCCTTGTCCCACAGGCTGCTCATGCTTCCCAGGAGCTGCCCAAGCCCTATCCTCCCTTGAGCTGGAGCTATCTGGCGGACTTGCCAGAGTGCCCAAGTGCCTCTGAGCTGATAGACCTTGTGGGCAAGAATCCTTGCTGTCCCTGTGTAGGACACCAGTGGGTGTTCCAAAGCACTGCAAGCCCTTGCAAGCCCTTGCAAGCCCTCGACATCCTATCTCTTACGGCTCCTGAGCGTTGCTGTGTAGGAGATGAGGATGGTGAGCTGTGCAGTGCTCCTCAAGAAGGAATTGCCTTGGTCTTGCCGCTGCTATCCAGTTGAAAAGGATTTGCATCCATGAGCCGAGCTTGGAAGGTGGCCCTGCCAGCAGATTGTCTTGCAGCGGAGAACCTCCAACAGCCTCATGCAAGGTTTTCTTCCCTCAGCCCCTGGCCTGTGATTCCAGCAGCTCCTCAAGTGCTTCCTGTCAGATGTGCTGGGGCTGCCCCCGGGCCAGCTCTGGCAGTGGACACGGGAGGCTGCTCCTCTGGATCCTGCGTGGGGCCTGGTGACCACTGCGTTGCCGGGTGCTGGCATTGTGACATGGCGGTGACACAGCCGCATATGTGCAGCCCTTTGGAGGAAGCCTTTGGGGTGCTGGCTCCAAATCAGTCCCTGTACCTACAAAATAGGGGAGTAAGCAACCTAATAGAGTCCCTTTTTTGCAAAAAGACAGTGTGGATTTGTTGCCAGTGCAGCCTTCCTTCCAGTAGCAATACTGCCTGTAGTATCATGTATGGAGGCCTCAGGGCTCGCTCAGGGCTTGTCACGCAGAACTGCAGGCCTGACAGAGCAGAACTGCTCTCCTCTCCCCTCCTCTCCTCTCCTCTCCTCTCCTCTCCTCTCCTTTCCTATCCTCTCCTGTCCTCTCCTCTCTGCTCTCCTCTCCTCTCCTCTCCTCTCCTCTCCTCTCCTCTCCTCTCCTCTCCTCTCCTCTCCTCTTCTCTCCTGTCCGCCAGTCCAATATCTAAGAGACTGTTTGCCTGAAAGGACAGAGGGTTTTCAGTTCCAAAATCAATGTCAAGGACACATAACACAGTGAATTTTATTTTATTTTGTTGTTAATTTATTAATTTTCTTGATTTTATGTTAATTCATGTTATGTTATTTCATGTCATTTTTTTTCCCTTTGTGACTCTGTTTCAGAACCCAGGCTCATAAGCATTAGCTCAAGCCCAAGTGTAGCCAGGAGTAGGCTGAGGCATTCTTCAGTTTAGCATGAGAAAAGATCCCTTGCAGGCTGGCAAAGGCAAGTCCCAGAGCTGCAGAGAGCAGCAGCAGGAATAGAGGCCAAGCTGTCCGCGGGTCCTGCAGAGGGAGAACCTTGACAAGGAGTTGTGGGACTGACCATGCACAAAAGAGGAAGAAGAAGAAGAAGAAGAAGAAGAGGAAGAAGGGGAAGAAGAGGTGAGTGGTACCGTGGCATCTCTTCCAAAGCGTGACATGTAGCGATGACGAGCAGACTTTTTGCCTTCCACAACTTGTTTGGCTGCTGTGCTTCTTGGGCAGGGATGCATGAGAAGCGCTCTGGTCCCTGCCAGGCGCTTGTGTTAGCTGCAGGGAGAGCTGAGAAGTGGCAGCTGCGGCTGCCAGCATGGTGGAGCATGAGCAGCCGGCTCCCAGGCCAAATGGCCCAAAGAAATGGTGGCAAGGGGCCGTGCTGAGAACTGCAGAGGAAGGCAAAAAACCGCCGGGGACCAGTGCCAATGTGCCCCAGGGGAAAAAGTTCCTTGCTGAGCCCAGTGCTGGCCATGGGCTGTTCCCTGAGCATGTGAGCCAGACCTGGCTCCTTGTCCCACAGGCTGCTCATGCTTCCCAGGAGCTGCCCAAGCCCTATCCTCCCTTGAGCTGGAGCTATCTGGCGGACTTGCCAGAGTGCCCAAGTGCCTCTGAGCTGATAGACCTTGTGGGCAAGAATCCTTGCTGTCCCTGTGTAGGACACCAGTGGGTGTTCCAAAGCACTGCAAGCCCTTGCAAGCCCTTGCAAGCCCTCGACATCCTATCTCTTACGGCTCCTGAGCGTTGCTGTGTAGGAGATGAGGATGGTGAGCTGTGCAGTGCTCCTCAAGAAGGAATTGCCTTGGTCTTGCCACTGCTATCCAGTTGAAAAGGATTTGCATCCATGAGCCGAGCTTGGAAGGTGGCCCTGCCAGCAGATTGTCTTGCAGCGGAGAACCTCCAGCAGCCTCATGCAAGGTGTTCTTCCCTCAGCCCCTGGCCTGTGATTCCAGCAGCTCCTCAAGTGCTTCCTGTCAGATGTGCTGGGGCTGCCCCCGGGCCAGCTCTGGCAGTGGACACGGGAGGCTGCTCCTCTGGATCCTGCGTGGGGCCTGGTGACCACTGCGTTGCCGGGTGCTGGCATTGTGCCATGGGGGTGACACAGCCGCATATGTGCAGCCCTTTGGAGGAAGCCTTTGGGGTGCTGGCTCCAAATCAGTCCCTGTAGCTACAAAATAGGGGAGTAAGCAACCTAATAGAGTCCCTTTTTTGCAAAAAGACAGTGTGGATTTGTTGCCAGTGCAGCCTTCCTTCCAGTAGCAATACTGCCTGTAGTATCATGTATGGAGGCCTCAGGGCTCGCTCAGGGCTTGTCACGCAGAACTGCAGGCCTCACAGAGCAGAACTGCTCTCCTCTCCCCTCCTCTCCTCTCCTCTCCTCTCCTCTCCTTTCCTATCCTCTCCTGTCCTCTCCTCTCTGCTCTCCTCTCCTCTCCTCTCCTCTCCTCTCCTCTCCTCTCCTCTCCTCTCCTCTCCTCTCCTCTCCTCTCCTCTCCTCTCCTCTCCTCTCCTCTCCTCTTCTCTCCTGCCCGCCAGTCCAATATCTAAGAGACTGTTTGCCTGAAAGGACAGAGGGTTTTCAGTTCCAAAATCAATGTCAAGGACACATAACACAATGAATTTTATTTTATTTTGTTGTTAATTTATTAATTTTCTTGATTTTATGTTAATTCATGTTATGTTATTTCATGTCATTTTTTTTCCCTTTGTGACTCTGTTTCAGAACCCAGGCTCACAAGCATTAGCTCAAGCCCAAGTGTAGCCAGGAGTAGGCTGAGGCATTCTTCAGTTTAGCATGAGAAAAGATCCCTTGCAGGCTGGCAAAGGCAAGTCCGAGAGCTGCAGAGAGCAGCAGCAGGAATAGAGGCCAAGCTGTGCGCGGGTCCTGCAGAGGGAGAACCTTGACAAGCAGTTGTGGGACTGACCATGCACAAAAGAGGAAGAAGAAGAAGAAGAAGAAGAAGAGGAAGAAGAGGAAGAAGAGGTGAGTGGTACCGTGGCATCTCTTCCAAAGCGTGACATGTAGCGATGACGAGCAGACTTTTTGCCTTCCACAACTTGTTTGGCTGCTGTGCTTCTTGGCCAGGGATGCATGAGAAGCGCTCTGGTCCCTGCCAGGCGCTTGTGTTAGCTGCAGGGAGAGCTGAGAAGTGGCAGCTGCGGCTGCCAGCATGGTGGAGCATGAGCAGCCGGCTCCCAGGCCAAATGGCCCAAAGAAATGGTGGCAAGGGGCCGTGCTGAGAACTGCAGAGGAAGGCAAAAAACCGCCGGGGACCAGTGCCAATGTGCCCCAGGGGAAAAAGTTCCTTGCTGAGCCCAGTGCTGGCCATGGGCTGTTCCCTGAGCATGTGAGCCAGACCTGGCTCCTTGTCCCACAGGCTGCTCATGCTTCGCAGGAGCTGCCCAAGCCCTATCCTCCCTTGAGCTGGAGCTATGTCGCGGACTTGCCAGAGTGCCCAAGTGCCTCTGAGCTGATAGACCTTGTGGGCAAGAATCCTTGCTGTCCCTGTGTAGGACACCAGTGGGTGTTCCAAAGCACTGCAAGCCCTTGCAAGCCCTTGCAAGCCCTCGACATCCTATCTCTTACGGCTCCTGAGCGTTGCTGTGTAGGAGATGAGGATGGTGAGCTGTGCAGTGCTCCTCAAGAAGGAATTGCCTTGGTCTTGCCACTGCTATCCAGTTGAAAAGGATTTGCATCCATGAGCCGAGCTTGGAAGGTGGCCCTGCCAGCAGATTGTCTTGCAGCGGAGAACCTCCAGCAGCCTCATGCAAGGTTTTCTTCCCTCAGCCCCTGGCCTGTGATTCCAGCAGCTCCTCAAGTGCTTCCTGTCAGATGTGCTGGGGCTGCCCCCGGGCCAGCTCTGGCAGTGGACACGGGAGGCTGCTCCTCTGGATCCTGCGTGGGGCCTGGTGACCACTGCGTTGCCGAGTGCTGGCATTGTGACATGGGGGTGACACAGCCGCATATGTGCTGCCCTTTGGAGGAAGCCTTTGGGGTGCTGGCTCCAAATCAGTCCCTGTAGCTACAAAATAGGGGAGTAAGCTACCTAATAGAGTCCCTTTTTTGCAAAAAGACAGTGTGGATTTGTTGCCAGTGCAGCCTTCCTTCCAGTAGCAATACTGCCTGTAGTATCATGTATGGAGGCCTCAGGGCTCGCTCAGGGCTTGTCACGCAGAACTGCAGGCCTGACAGAGCAGAACTGCTCTCCTCTCCTCTCCTCTCCTCTCCTCTCCTCTCCTCTCCTCTCCTCTCCTCTCCTCTCCTGTCCGCCAGTCCAATATCTAAGAGCCTGTTTGCCTGAAAGGACAGAGGGTTTTCAGTTCCAAAATCAATGTCAAGGACACATAACACAATGAATTTTATTTTATTTTGTGGTTAATTGATTAATTTTCTTGATTTTATGTTAATTCATGTTATGTTATTTCATGTCATTTTTTTTCCCTTTGTGACTCTGTTTCAGAACCCAGGCTCACAAGCATTAGCTCAAGCCCAAGTGTAGCCAGGAGTAGGCTGAGGCATTCTTCAGTTTAGCATGAGAAAAGATCCCTTGCAGGCTGGCAAAGGCAAGTCCCAGAGCTGCAGAGAGCAGCAGCAGGAATAGAGGCCAAGCTGTCCGCGGTTCCTGCAGAGGGAGAACCTTGACAAGGAGTTGTGGGACTGACCATGCACAAAAGAGGAAGAAGAAGAAGAAGAAGAAGAAGAAGAAGAAGAAGAAGAAGAGGAAGAAGAGGAAGAAGAGGTGAGTGGTACCATGGCATCTCTTCCAAAGCGTGACGTAGCGATGACGAGCAGACTTTTTGCCTTCCACAACTTGTTTGGCTGCTGTGCTTCTTGGGCAGGGATGCATGAGAAGCGCTCTGGTCCCTGCCAGGCGTTCGTGTTAGCTGCAGGGAGAGCTGAGAAGTGGCAGCTGCGGCTGCCAGCATGGTGGAGCATGAGCAGCCGGCTCCCAGGCCAAATGGCCCAAAGAAATGGTGGCAAGGGGCCGTGCTGAGAACTGCAGAGGAAGGCAAAAAACCACCGGGGACCAGTGCCAATGTGCCCCGGGGGAAAAAGTTCCTTGCTGAGCCCAGTGCTGGCCATGGGCTGTTCCCTGAGCATGTGAGCCAGACCTGGCTCCTTGTCCCACAGGCTGCTCATGCTTCCCAGGAGCTGCCCAAGCCCTATCCTCCCTTGAGCTGGAGCTATCTGGCAGACTTGCCAGAGTGCCCAAGTGCCTCTGAGCTGATAGACCTTGTGGGCAAGAATCCTTGCTGTCCCTGTGTAGGACACCAGTGGGTGTTCCAAAGCACTGCAAGCCCTTGCAAGCCCTTGCAAGCCCTCGACATCCTATCTCTTACGGCTCCTGAGCGTTGCTGTGTAGGAGATGAGGATGGTGAGCTGTGCAGTGCTCCTCAAGAAGGAATTGCCTTGGTCTTGCCACTGCTATCCAGTTGAAAAGGATTTGCATCCATGAGCCGAGCTTGGAAGGTGGCCCTGCCAGCAGATTGTCTTGCAGCGGAGAACCTCCAGCAGCCTCATGCAAGGTTTTCTTCCCTCAGCCCCTGGCCTGTGATTCCAGCAGCTCCTCAAGTGCTTCCTGTGAGATGTGCTGGGGCTGCCCCCGGGCCAGCTCTGGCAGTGGACACGGGAGGCTGCTCCTCTGGATCCTGCGTGGGGCCTGGTGACCACTGCGTTGCCGGGTGCTGGCATTGTGACATGGGGGTGACACAGCCGCATATGTGCAGCCCTTTGGAGGAAGCCTTTGGGGTGCTGGCTCCAAATCAGTCCCTGTACCTACAAAATAGGGGAGTAAGCAACCTAATAGAGTCCCTTTTTTGCAAAAAGACAGTGTGGATTTGTTGCCAGTGCAGCCTTCCTTCCAGTAGCAATACTGCCTGTAGTATCATGTATGGAGGCCTCAGGGCTCGCTCAAGGCTTGTCACGCAGAACTGTAGGCCTGACAGAGCAGAACTGCTCTCCTCTCCCCTCCTCTCCTCTCCTCTCCTCTCCTCTCCTCTCCTTTCCTATCCTCTCCTGTCCTCTCCTCTCTGCTCTCCTCTCCTCTCCTCTCCTCTCCTCTCCTCTCCTCTCCTCTCCTCTCCTCTCCTCTTCTCTCCTGTCCGCCAGTCCAATATCTAAGAGACTGTTTGCCTGAAAGGACAGAGGGGTTTCAGTTCCAAAATCAATGTCAAGGACACAGAACACAATGAATTTGATTTTATTTTGTTGTTAATTTATTAATTTTCTTGATTTTATGTTAATTCATGTTCTGTTATTTCATGTCATTTTTTTTCCCTTTGTGACTCTGTTTCAGAACCCAGGCTCACAAGCATTAGCTCAAGCCCAAGTGTAGCCAGGAGTAGGCTGAGGCATTCTTCAGTTTAGCATGAGAAAAGATCCCTTGCAGGCTGGCAAAGGCAAGTCCCAGAGCTGCAGAGAGCAGCAGCAGGAATAGAGGCCAAGCTGTCCGCGGGTCCTGCAGAGGGAGAACCTTGACAAGGAGTTGTGGGACTGACCATGCACAAAAGAGGAAGAAGAAGAAGAAGAAGAAGAAGAGGAAGAAGAGGAAGAAGAGGTGAGTGGTACCGTGGCATCTCTTCCAAAGCGTGACATGTAGCGATGACGAGCAGACTTTTTGCCTTCCACAACTTGTTTGGCTGCTGTGCTTCTTGGGCAGGGATGCATGAGAAGCGCTCTGGTCCCTGCCAGGCGCTTGTGTTAGCTGCAGGGAGAGCTGAGAAGTGGCAGCTGCGGCTGCCAGCATGGTGGAGCATGAGCAGCCGGCTCCCAGGCCAAATGGCCCAAAGAAATGGTGGCAAGGGGCCGTGCTGAGAACTGCAGAGGAAGGCAAAAAACCGCCGGGGACCAGTGCCAATGTGCCCCGGGGGAAAAAGTTCCTTGCTGAGCCCAGTGCTGGCCATGGGCTGTTCCCTGAGCATGTGAGCCAGACCTGGCTCCTTGTCCCACAGGCTGCTCATGCTTCCCAGGAGCTGCCCAAGCCCTATCCTCCCTTGAGCTGGAGCTATCTGGCGGACTTGCCAGAGTGCCCAAGTGCCTCTGAGCTGATAGACCTTGTGGGCAAGAATCCTTGCTGTCCCTGTGTAGGACACCAGTGGGTGTTCCAAAGCACTGCAAGCCCTTGCAAGCCCTTGCAAGCCCTCGACATCCTATCTCTTACGGCTCTTGACCTTGCTCTGTAGGAGATGAGGATGGTGAGCTGTGCAGTGCTCCTCAAGAAGGAATTGCCTTGGTCTTGCCACTGCTATCCAGTTGAAAAGGATTTGCATCCATGAGCCGAGCTTGGAAGGTGGCCCTGCCAGCACATTGTCTTGCAGCGGAGAACCTCCAGCAGCCTCATGCAAGGTTTTCTTCCCTCAGCCCCTGGCCTGTGATTCCAGCAGCTCCTCAAGTGCTTCCTGTCAGATGTGCTGGGGCTGCCCCCGGGCCAGCTCTGGCAGTGGACACGGGAGGCTGCTCCTCTGGATCCTGCGTGGGGCCTGGTGACCACTGCGTTGCCGGGTGCTGGCATTGTGACATGGGGGTGACACAGCCGCATATGTGCAGCCCTTTGGAGGAAGCCTTTGGGGTGCTGGCTCCAAATCAGTCCCTGTACCTACAAAATAGGGGAGTAAGCAACCTAATAGAGTCCCTTTTTTGCAAAAAGACAGTGTGGATTTGTTGCCAGTGCAGCCTTCCTTCCAGTAGCAATACTGCCTGTAGTATCATGTATGGAGGCCTCAGGGCTCGCTCAGGGCTTGTCACGCAGAACTGCAGGCCTGACAGAGCAGAACTGCTCTCCTCTCCCCTCCTCTCCTCTCCTCTCCTCTCCTCTCCTTTCCTATCCTCTCCTGTCCTCTCCTCTCTCCTCTCCTCTCCTCTCCTCTCCTCTCCTCTCCTCTCCTCTCCTCTCCTCTCCTCTCCTCTCCTCTCCTCTTCTCTCCTGCCCGCCAGTCCAATATCTAAGAGACTGTTTGCCTGAAAGGACAGAGGGTTTTCAGTTCCAAAATCAATGTCAAGGACACAGAACACAATGAATTTTATTTTATTTTGTTGTTAATTTATTAATTTTCTTGATTTTATGTTAATTCATGTTATGTTATTTCATGTCATTTTTTTTCCCTTTGTGACTCTGTTTCAGAACCCAGGCTCACAAGCATTAGCTCAAGCCCAAGTGTAGCCAGGAGTAGGCTGAGGCATTCTTCAGTTTAGCATGAGAAAAGATTCCTTGCAGGCTGGCAAAGGCAAGTCCCAGAGCTGCAGAGAGCAGCAGCAGGAATAGAGGCCAAGCTGTCCGCGGGTCCTGCAGAGGGAGAACCTTGACAAGGAGTTGTGGGACTGACCATGCACAAAAGAGGAAGAAGAAGAAGAAGAAGAAGAAGAGGAAGAAGAGGAAGAAGAGGTGAGTGGTACCGTGGCATCTCTTCCAAAGCGTGACATGTAGCGATGACGAGCAGACTTTTTGCCTTCCACAACTTGTTTGGCTGCTGTGCTTCTTGGCCAGGGATGCATGAGAAGCGCTCTGGTCCCTGCCAGGCGCTTGTGTTAGCTGCAGGGAGAGCTGAGAAGTGGCAGCTGCGGCTGCCAGCATGGTGGAGCATGAGCAGCCGGCTCCCAGGCCAAATGGCCCAAAGAAATGGTGGCAAGGGGCCGTGCTGAGAACTGCAGAGGAAGGCAAAAAACCGCCGGGGACCAGTGCCAATGTGCCCCGGGGGAAAAAGTTCCTTGCTGAGCCCAGTGCTGGCCATGGGCTGTTCCCTGAGCATGTGAGCCAGACCTGGCTCCTTGTCCCACAGGCTGCTCATGCTTCCCAGGAGCTGCCCAAGCCCTATCCTCCCTTGAGCTGGAGCTATCTGGCGGACTTGCCAGAGTGCCCAAGTGCCTCTGAGCTGATAGACCTTGTGGGCAAGAATCCTTGCTGTCCCTGTGTAGGACACCAGTGGGTGTTCCAAAGCACTGCAAGCCCTTGCAAGCCCTTGCACGTCCTCGACATCCTATCTCTTACGGCTCCTGAGCGTTGCTCTGTAGGAGATGAGGATGGTGAGCTGTGCAGTGCTCCTCAAGAAGGAATTGCCTTGGTCTTGCCACTGCTATCCAGTTGAAAAGGATTTGCATCCATGAGCCGAGCTTGGAAGGTGGCCCTGCCAGCAGATTGTCTTGCAGCGGAGAACCTCCAGCAGCCTCATGCAAGGTTTTCTTCCCTCAGCCCCTGGCCTGTGATTCCAGCAGCTCCTCAAGTGCTTCCTGTGAGATGTGCTGGGGCTGCCCCCGAGCCAGCTCTGGCAGTGGACACGGGAGGCTGCTCCTCTGGATCCTGCGTGGGGCCTGGTGACCACTGCGTTGCCGGGTGCTGGCATTGTGACACGGGGGTGACACAGCCGCATATGTGCAGCCCTTTGGAGGAAGCCTTTGGGGTGCTGGCTCCAAATCAGTCCCTGTACCTACAAAATTGGGGAGTATGCAACCTAATAGAGTCCCTTTTTTGCAAAAAGACAGTGTGGATTTGTTGCCAGTGCAGCCTTCCTTCCAGTAGCAATACTGCCTGTAGTATCATGTATGGAGGCCTCAGGGCTCGCTCAGGGCTTGTCACGCAGAACTGCAGTTCTGACAGAGCAGAACTGCTCTCCTCTCCTCTCCTCTCCGCTCTCCTCTCCTCTCCTCTCCTCTCCTCTCCTCTCCTCTCCTCTCCTCTCCTCTCCTCTCTTCTCCTCTCCTCTCCTCTCCTCTTCTCTCCTGCCCGCCAGTCCAATATCTAAGAGACTGTTTGCCTGAAAGGACAGAGGGTTTTCAGTTCCAAAATCAATGTCAAGGACACAGAACACAATGAATTTGATTTTATTTTGTTGTTAATTTATTAATTTTCTTGATTTTATGTTAATTCATGTTATGTTATTTCATGTCATTTTTTTTCCCTTTGTGACTCTGTTTCAGAACCCAGGCTCACAAGCATTAGCTCAAGCCCAAGTGTAGCCAGGAGTAGGCTGAGGCATTCTTCAGTTTAGCCTGAGAAAACATCCCTTGCAGGCTGGCAAAGGCAAGTCCCAGAGCTGCAGAGAGCAGCAGCAGGAATAGAGGCCAAGCTGTCCACGGGTCCTGCAGAGGGAGAACCTTGACAAGGAGTTGTGGGACTGACCATGCACAAAAGAGGAAGAAGAAGAAGAAGAGGAAGAAGAGGAAGAAGAGGTGAGTGGTACCGTGGCATCTCTTCCAAAGCGTGACATGTAGCGATGACGAGCAGACTTTTTGCCTTCCACTACTTGTTTGGCTGCTGTGCTTCTAGGCCAGGGATGCATGAGAAGCGCTCTGGTCCCTGCCAGGCACTTGTGTTAGCTGCAGGGAGAGCTGAGAAGTGGCAGCTGCGGCTGCCAGCATGGTGGAGCATGAGCAGCCGGCTCCCAGGCCAAATGGCCCAAAGAAATGGTGGCAAGGGGCCGTGCTGAGAACTGCAGAGGAAGGCAAAAAACCGCCGGGGACCAGTGCCAATGTGCCCCGGGGGAAAAAGTTCCTTGCTGAGCCCAGTGCTGGCCATGGGCTGTTCCCTGAGCATGTGAGCCAGACCTGGCTCCTTGTCCCACAGGCTGCTCATGCTTCCCAGGAGCTGCCCAAGCCCTATCCTCCCTTGAGCTGGAGCTATCTCGTGGACTTGCCAGAGTGCCCAAGTGCCTCGGAGCTGATAGACCTTGTGGGCAAGAATCCTTGCTGTCCCTGTGTAGGACACCAGTGGGTGTTCCAAAGCACTGCAAGCCCTTGCAAGCCCTTGCAAGCCCTCGACATCCTATCTCTTACGGCTCCTGAGCGTTGCTCTGTAGGAGATGAGGATGGTGAGCTGTGCAGTGCTCCTCAAGAAGGAATTGCCTTGGTCTTGCCACTGCTATCCAGTTGAAAAGGATTTGCATCCATGAGCCGAGCTTGGAAGGTGGCCCTGCCAGCAGATTGTCTTGCAGCGGAGAACCTCCAGCAGCCTCATGCAAGGTTTTCTTCCCTCAGCCCCTGGCCTGTGATTCCAGCAGCTCCTCAAGTGCTTCCTGTGAGATGTGCTGGGGCTGCCCCCGGGCCAGCTCTGGCAGTGGACACGGGAGGCTGCTCCTCTGGATCCTGCGTGGGGCCTGGTGACCGCTGCGTTGCCGGGTGCTGGCATTGTGACATGGGGGTGACACAGCCGCATATGTGCAGCCCTTTGGAGGAAGCCTTTGGGGTGCTGGCTCCAAATCAGTCCCTGTAGCTACAAAATAGGGGAGTAAGCAACCTAATAGAGTCCCTTTTTTGCAAAAAGACAGTGTGGATTTGTTGCCAGTGCAGCCTTCCTTCCAGTAGCAATACTGCCTGTAGTATCATGTATGGAGGCCTCAGGGCTCGCTCAGGGCTTGTCACGCAGAACTGCAGGCCTGACAGAGCAGAACTGCTCTCCTCTCCTCTCCTCTCCTCTCCGCTCTCCTCTCCTCTCCTCTCCTCTCCTCTCCTCTTCTCTCCTGCCCGCCAGTCCAATATCTAAGAGCCTGTTTGCCTGAAAGGACAGAGGGTTTTCAGTTCCAAAATCAATGTCAAGGACACAGAACACAATGAATTTGATTTTATTTTGTTGTTAATTTATTAATTTTCTTGATTTTATGTTAATTCATGTTATGTTATTTCATGTCATTTTTTTTCCCTTTGTGACTCTGTTTCAGAACCCAGGCTCACAAGCATTAGCTCAAGCCCAAGTGTAGCCAGGAGTAGGCTGAGGCATTCTTCAGTTTAGCATGAGAAAAGATCCCTTGCAGGCTGGCAAAGGCAAGTCCCAGAGCTGCAGAGAGCAGCAGCAGGAATAGAAGCCAAGCTGTCCGCGGTTCCTGCAGAAGGAGAACCTTGACAAGGAGTTGTGGGACTGACCATGCACAAAAGAGGAAGAAGAAGAAGAAGAAGAAGAAGAAGAAGAGGAAGAAGAGGAAGAAGAGGAAGAAGAGGTGAGTGGTACCGTGGCATCTCTTCCAAAGCGTGACATGTAGCGATGACGAGCAGACTTTTTGCCTTCCACAACTTGTTTGGCTGCTGTGCTTCTAGGCCAGGGATGCATGAGAAGCGCTCTGGTCCCTGCCAGGCACTTGTGTTAGCTGCAGGGAGAGCTGAGAAGTGGCAGCTGCGGCTGCCAGCATGGTGGAGCATGAGCAGCCGGCTCCCAGGCCAAATGGCCCAAAGAAATGGTGGCAAGGGGCCGTGCTGAGAACTGCAGAGGAAGGCAAAAAACCGCCGGGGACCAGTGCCAATGTGCCCCGGGGGAAAAATTTCCTTGCTGAGCCCAGTGCTGGCCATGGGCTGTTCCCTGAGCATGTGAGCCAGACCTGGCTCCTTGTCCCACAGGCTGCTCATGCTTCCCAGGAGCTGCCCAAGCCCTATCCTCCCTTGAGCTGGAGCTATCTGGCGGACTTGCCAGAGTGCCCAAGTGCCTCTGAGCTGATAGACCTTGTGGGCAAGAATCCTTGCTGTCCCTGTGTAGGACACCAGTGGGTGTTCCAAAGCACTGCAAGCCCTTGCAAGCCCTTGCAAGCCCTCGACATCCTATCTCTTACGGCTCCTGAGCGTTGCTGTGTAGGAGATGAGGATGGTGAGCTGTGCAGTGCTCCTCAAGAAGGAATTGCCTTGGTGTTGCCACTGCTATCCAGTTGAAAAGGATTTGCATCCATGAGCCGAGCTTGGAAGGTGGCCCTGCCAGCAGATTGTCTTGCAGCGGAGAACCTCCAGCAGCCTCATGCAAGGTTTTCTTCCCTCAGCCCCTGGCCTGTGATTCCAGCAGCTCCTCAAGTGCTTCCTGTCAGATGTGCTGGGGCTGCCCCCGGGCCAGCTCTGGCAGTGGACACGGGAGGCTGCTCCTCTGGATCCTGCGTGGGGCCTGGTGACCACTGCGTTGCCGGGTGCTGGCATTGTGACATGGGGCTGACACAGCCGCATATGTGCAGCCCTTTGGAGGAAGCCTTTGGGGTGCTGGCTCCAAATCAGTCCCTGTACCTACAAAACAGGGGAGTATGCAACCTAATAGAGTCCCTTTTTTGCAAAAAGACAGTGTGGATTTGTTGCCAGTGCAGCCTTCCTTCCAGTAGCAATACTGCCTGTAGTATCATGTATGGAGGCCTCAGGGCTCGCTCAGGGCTTGTCACGCAGAACTGCAGGCCTGACAGAGCAGAACTGCTCTCCTGTCCTCTCCTCTCCTGTCCTGTCCTGTCCTTTCCTCTCCTCTCCTCTCCTCTCCTCTCCTCTCCTCTCCTCTCCTCTCCTCTCCTCTCCTCTCCTCTCCTCTCCTGTCCGCCAGTCCAATATCTAAGAGACTGTTTGCCTGAAAGGACAGAGGGGTTTCAGTTCCAAAATCAATGTCAAGGACACAGAACACAATGAATTTTATTTTATTTTGTTGTTAATTTATTAATTTTCTTGATTTTATGTTAATTCATGTTATGTTATTTCATGTCATTTTTTTTCCCTTTGTGACTCTGTTTCAGAACCCAGGCTCACAAGCATTAGCTCAAGCCCAAGTGTAGCCAGGAGTAGGCTGAGGCATTCTTCAGTTTAGCATGAGAAAAGATCCCTTGCAGGCTGGCAAAGGCAAGTCCCAGAGCTGCAGAGAGCAGCAGCAGGAATAGAGGCCAAGCTGTCCGCGGTTCTTGCAGAAGGAGAACCTTGACAAGGAGTTGTGGGACTGACCATGCACAAAAGAGGAAGAAGAAGAAGAAGAAGAAGAAGAGGAAGAAGAGGAAGAAGAGGAAGAAGAGGTGAGTGGTACCGTGGCATCTCTTCCAAAGCGTGACATGTAGCGATGACGAGCAGACTTTTTGCCTTCCACAACTTGTTTGGCTGCTGTGCTTCTAGGCCAGGGATGCATGAGAAGCGCTCTGGTCCCTGCCAGGCACTTGTGTTAGCTGCAGGGAGAGCTGAGAAGTGGCAGCTGCGGCTGCCAGCATGGTGGAGCATGAGCAGCCGGCTCCCAGGCCAAATGGCCCAAAGAAATGGTGGCAAGGGGCCGTGCTGAGAACTGCAGAGGAAGGCAAAAAACCGCCGGGGACCAGTGCCAATGTGCCCCGGGGGAAAAAGTTCCTTGCTGAGCCCAGTGCTGGCCATGGGCTGTTCCCTGAGCATGTGAGCCAGACCTGGCTCGTTGTCCCACAGGCTGCTCATGCTTCCCAGGAGCTGCCCAAGCCCTATCCTCCCTTGAGCTGGAGCTATCTGGCGGACTTGCCAGAGTGCCCAAGTGCCTCGGAGCTGATAGACCTTGTGGGCAAGAATCCTTGCTGTCCCTGTGTAGGACACCAGTGGGTGTTCCAAAGCACTGCAAGCCCTTGCAAGCCCTTGCAAGCCCTCGACATCCTATCTCTTACGGCTCCTGAGCGTTGCTGTGTAGGAGATGAGGATGGTGAGCTGTGCAGTGCTCCTCAAGAAGGAATTGCCTTGGTCTTGCCACTGCTATCCAGTTGAAAAGGATTTGCATCCATGAGCCGAGCTTGGAAGGTGGCCCTGCCAGCAGATTGTCTTGCAGCGGAGAACCTCCAGCAGCCTCATGCAAGGTTTTCTTCCCTCAGCCCCTGGCCTGTGATTCCAGCAGCTCCTCAAGTGCTTCCTGTGAGATGTGCTGGGGCTGCCCCCGGGCCAGCTCTGGCAGTGGACACGGGAGGCTGCTCCTCTGGATCCTGCGTGGGGCCTGGTGACCACTGCGTTGCCGGGTGCTGGCATTGTGACATGGGGCTGACACAGCCGCATATGTGCAGCCCTTTGGAGGAAGCCTTTGGGGTGCTGGCTCCAAATCAGTCCCTGTACCTACAAAATAGGGGAGTAAGCAACCTAATAGAGTCCCTTTTTTGCAAAAAGACAGTGTGGATTTGTTGCCAGTGCAGCCTTCCTTCCAGTAGCAATACTGCCTGTAGTATCATGTATGGAGGCCTCAGGGCTCGCTCAGGGCTTGTCACGCAGAACTGCAGGCCTGACAGAGCAGAACTGCTCTCCTCTCCTCTCCTCTCCTCTCCTCTCCTCTCCTCTCCTCTCCTCTCCTCTCCTCTCCTCTCCTCTCCTCTCCTCTCCTCTTCTCTCCTGTCCGCCAGTCCAATATCTAAGAGACTGTTTGCCTGAAAGGACAGAGGGTTTTCAGTTCCAAAATCAATGTCAAGGACACATAGTACAATGAATTTGATTTTATTTTGTTGTTAATTTATTAATTTTCTTGATTTTATGTTAATTCATGTTATGTTATTTCATGTCATATTTTTTCCCTTTGTGACTCTGTTTCAGAAGCCAGGCTCACAAGCATTAGCTCAAGCCCAAGTGTAGCCAGGAGTAGGCTGAGGCATTCTTCAGTTTAGCATGAGAAAAGATGCCTTGCAGGCTGGCAAAGGCAAGTCCCAGAGCTGCAGAGAGCAGCAGCAGGAATAGAGGCCAAGCTGTCCGCGGTTCCTGCAGAGGGAGAACCTTGACAAGGAGTTGTGGGACTGACCATGCACAAAAGAGGAAGAAGAAGAAGAAGAAGAAGAAGAAGAAGAGGAAGAAGAGGAAGAAGAGGAAGAAGAGGTGAGTGGTACCGTGGCATCTCTTCCAAAGCGTGACATGTAGCGATGACGAGCAGACTTTTTGCCTTCCACAACTTGTTTGGCTGCTGTGCTTCTTGGCCAGGGATGCATGAGAAGCGCTCTGGTCCCTGCCAGGCGTTTGTGTTAGCTGCAGGGAGAGCTGAGAAGTGGCAGCTGCGGCTGCCAGCATGGTGGAGCATGAGCAGCCGGCTCCCAGGCCAAATGGCCCAAAGAAGTGGTGGCAAGGGGCCGTGCTGAGAACTGCAGAGGAAGGCAAAAAACCGCCGGGGACCAGTGCCAATGTGCCCCGGGGGAAAAAGTTCCTTGCTGAGCCCAGTGCTGGCCATGGGCTGTTCCCTGAGCATGTGAGCCAGACCTGGCTCCTTGTCCCACAGGCTGCTCATGCTTCCCAGGAGCTGCCCAAGCCCTATCCTCCCTTGAGCTGGAGCTATCTGGCGGACTTGCCAGAGTGCCCAAGTGCCTCTGAGCTGCTAGACCTTGTGGGCAAGAATCCTTGCTGTCCCTGTGTAGGACACCAGTGGGTGTTCCAAAGCACTGCAAGCCCTTGCAAGGCCTTGCAAGCCCTCGACATCCTATCTCTTACGGCTCCTGACCATTGCTCTGTAGGAGATGAGGATGGTGAGCTGTGCAGTGCTCCTCAAGAAGGAATTGCCTTGGTCTTGCCACTGTTATCCAGTTGAAAAGGATTTGCATCCATGAGCCGAGCTTGGAAGGTGGCCCTGCCAGCAGATTGTCTTGCAGCGGAGAACCTCCAGCAGCCTCATGCAAGGTTTTCTTCCCTCAGCCCCTGGCCTGTGATTCCAGCAGCTCCTCAAGTGCTTCCTGTCAGATGTGCTGGGGCTGCCCCCGGGCCAGCTCTGGCAGTGGACACGGGAGGCTGCTCCTCTGGATCCTGCGTGGGGCCTGGTGACCACTGCGTTGCCGGGTGCTGGCATTGTGACATGAGGGTGACACAGCCGCATATGTGCAGCCCTTTGGAGGAAGCCTTTGGGGTGCTGGCTCCAAATCAGTCCCTGTACCTACAAAACAGGGGAGTAAGCAACCTAATAGAGTCCCTTTTTTGCAAAAAGACAGTGTGGATTTGTTGCCAGTGCAGCCTTCCTTCCAGTAGCAATACTGCCTGTAGTATCATGTATGGAGGCCTCAGGGCTCACTCAGGGCTTGTCACGCAGAACTGCAGGCCTGACAGAGCAGAACTGCTCTTCTCTCCTCTCCTCTCCTCTCCTCTCCTCTCCTCTCCTCTCCTCTCCTCTCCTGTCCTCTTCTCTCCTGTCCGCCAGTCCAATATCTAAGAGACTGTTTGCCTGAAAGGACAGAGGGTTTTCAGTTCCAAAATCAATGTCAAGGACACAGAACACAATGAATTTTATTTTATTTTGTTGTTAATTTATTAATTTTCTTGATTTGATGTTAATTCATGTTATGTTATTTCATGTCATTTTTTTTCCCTTTGTGACTCTGTTTCAGAACCCAGGCTCACAAGCATTAGCTCAAGCCCAAGTGTAGCCAGGAGTAGGCTGAGGCATTCTTCAGTTTAGCATGAGAAAAGATCCCTTGCAGGCTGGCAAAGGCAAGTCCCAGAGCTGCAGAGAGCAGCAGCAGGAATAGAGGCCAAGCTGTCCGCGGTTCTTGCAGAAGGAGAACCTTGACAAGGAGTTGTGGGACTGACCATGCACAAAAGAGGAAGAAGAAGAAGAAGAAGAAGAAGAAGAAGAGGAAGAAGAGGAAGAAGAGGAAGAAGAGGTGAGTGGTACTGTGGCATCTCTTCCAAAGCGTGACATGTAGCGATGACGAGCAGACTTTTTGCCTTCCACAACTTGTTTGGCTGCTGTGCTTCTAGGCCAGGGATGCATGAGAAGCGCTCTGGTCCCTGCCAGGCACTTGTGTTAGCTGCAGGGAGAGCTGAGAAGTGGCAGCTGCGGCTGCCAGCATGGTGGAGCATGAGCAGCCGGCTCCCAGGCCAAATGGCCCAAAGAAATGGTGGCAAGGGGCCGTGCTGAGAACTGCAGAGGAAGGCAAAAAACCGCCGGGGACCAGTGCCAATGTGCCCCGGGGGAAAAAGTTCCTTGCTGAGCCCAGTGCTGGCCATGGGCTGTTCCCTGAGCATGTGAGCCAGACCTGGCTCGTTGTCCCACAGGCTGCTCATGCTTCCCAGGAGCTGCCCAAGCCCTATCCTCCCTTGAGCTGGAGCTATCTGGCGGACTTGCCAGAGTGCCCAAGTGCCTCGGAGCTGATAGACCTTGTGGGCAAGAATCCTTGCTGTCCCTGTGTAGGACACCAGTGGGTGTTCCAAAGCACTGCAAGCCCTTGCAAGCCCTTGCAAGCCCTCGACATCCTATCTCTTACGGCTCCTGAGCGTTGCTGTGTAGGAGATGAGGATGGTGAGCTGTGCAGTGCTCCTCAAGAAGGAATTGCCTTGGTCTTGCCACTGCTATCCAGTTGAAAAGGATTTGCATCCATGAGCCGAGCTTGGAAGGTGGCCCTGCCAGCAGATTGTCTTGCAGCGGAGAACCTCCAGCAGCCTCATGCAAGGTTTTCTTCCCTCAGCCCCTGGCCTGTGATTCCAGCAGCTCCTCAAGTGCTTCCTGTGAGATGTGCTGGGGCTGCCCCCGGGCCAGCTCTGGCAGTGGACACGGGAGGCTGCTCCTCTGGATCCTGCGTGGGGCCTGGTGACCACTGCGTTGCCGGGTGCTGGCATTGTGACATGGGGCTGACACAGCCGCATATGTGCAGCCCTTTGGAGGAAGCCTTTGGGGTGCTGGCTCCAAATCAGTCCCTGTACCTACAAAATAGGGGAGTAAGCAACCTAATAGAGTCCCTTTTTTGCAAAAAGACAGTGTGGATTTGTTGCCAGTGCAGCCTTCCTTCCAGTAGCAATACTGCCTGTAGTATCATGTATGGAGGCCTCAGGGCTCGCTCAGGGCTTGTCACGCAGAACTGCAGGCCTGACAGAGCAGAACTGCTCTCCTCTCCTCTCCTCTCCTCTCCTCTCCTCTCCTCTCCTCTCCTCTCCTCTCCTCTCCTCTCCTCTCCTCTCCTCTCCTCTTCTCTCCTGTCCGCCAGTCCAATATCTAAGAGACTGTTTGCCTGAAAGGACAGAGGGTTTTCAGTTCCAAAATCAATGTCAAGGACACATAGTACAATGAATTTGATTTTATTTTGTTGTTAATTTATTAATTTTCTTGATTTTATGTTAATTCATGTTATGTTATTTCATGTCATATTTTTTCCCTTTGTGACTCTGTTTCAGAACCCAGGCTCACAAGCATTAGCTCAAGCCCAAGTGTAGCCAGGAGTAGGCTGAGGCATTCTTCAGTTTAGCATGAGAAAAGATGCCTTGCAGGCTGGCAAAGGCAAGTCCCAGAGCTGCAGAGAGCAGCAGCAGGAATAGAGGCCAAGCTGTCCGCGGTTCCTGCAGAGGGAGAACCTTGACAAGGAGTTGTGGGACTGACCATGCACAAAAGAGGAAGAAGAAGAAGAAGAAGAAGAAGAAGAAGAGGAAGAAGAGGAAGAAGAGGAAGAAGAGGTGAGTGGTACCGTGGCATCTCTTCCAAAGCGTGACATGTAGCGATGACGAGCAGACTTTTTGCCTTCCACAACTTGTTTGGCTGCTGTGCTTCTTGGGCAGGGATGCATGAGAAGCGCTCTGGTCCCTGCCAGGCGTTTGTGTTAGCTGCAGGGAGAGCTGAGAAGTGGCAGCTGCGGCTGCCAGCATGGTGGAGCATGAGCAGCCGGCTCCCAGGCCAAATGGCCCAAAGAAGTGGTGGCAAGGGGCCGTGCTGAGAACTGCAGAGGAAGGCAAAAAACCGCCGGGGACCAGTGCCAATGTGCCCCGGGGGAAAAAGTTCCTTGCTGAGCCCAGTGCTGGCCATGGGCTGTTCCCTGAGCATGTGAGCCAGACCTGGCTCCTTGTCCCACAGGCTGCTCATGCTTCCCAGGAGCTGCCCAAGCCCTATCCTCCCTTGAGCTGGAGCTATCTGGCGGACTTGCCAGAGTGCCCAAGTGCCTCTGAGCTGCTAGACCTTGTGGGCAAGAATCCTTGCTGTCCCTGTGTAGGACACCAGTGGGTGTTCCAAAGCACTGCAAGCCCTTGCAAGCCCTTGCAAGCCCTCGACATCCTATCTCTTACGGCTCCTGACCATTGCTCTGTAGGAGATGAGGATGGTGAGCTGTGCAGTGCTCCTCAAGAAGGAATTGCCTTGGTCTTGCCACTGTTATCCAGTTGAAAAGGATTTGCATCCATGAGCCGAGCTTGGAAGGTGGCCCTGCCAGCAGATTGTCTTGCAGCGGAGAACCTCCAGCAGCCTCATGCAAGGTTTTCTTCCCTCAGCCCCTGGCCTGTGATTCCAGCAGCTCCTCAAGTGCTTCCTGTCAGATGTGCTGGGGCTGCCCCCGGGCCAGCTCTGGCAGTGGACACGGGAGGCTGCTCCTCTGGATCCTGCGTGGGGCCTGGTGACCACTGCGTTGCCGGGTGCTGGCATTGTGACATGAGGGTGACACAGCCGCATATGTGCAGCCCTTTGGAGGAAGCCTTTGGGGTGCTGGCTCCAAATCAGTCCCTGTACCTACAAAACAGGGGAGTAAGCAACCTAATAGAGTCCCTTTTTTGCAAAAAGACAGTGTGGATTTGTTGCCAGTGCAGCCTTCCTTCCAGTAGCAATACTGCCTGTAGTATCATGTATGGAGGCCTCAGGGCTCACTCAGGGCTTGTCACGCAGAACTGCAGGCCTGACAGAGCAGAACTGCTCTTCTCTCCTCTCCTCTCCTCTCCTCTCCTCTCCTCTCCTCTCCTCTCCTCTCCTCTCCTCTCCTCTCCTCTCCTCTCCTGTCCTCTTCTCTCCTGTCCGCCAGTCCAATATCTAAGAGACTGTTTGCCTGAAAGGACAGAGGGGTTTCAGTTCCAAAATCAATGTCAAGGACACAGAACACAATGAATTTTATTTTATTTTGTTGTTAATTTATTAATTTTCTTGATTTTATGTTAATTCATGTTATGTTATTTCATGTCATTTTTTTTCCCTTTGTGACTCTGTTTCAGAACCCAGGCTCACAAGCATTAGCTCAAGCCCAAGTGTAGCCAGGAGTAGGCTGAGGCATTCTTCAGTTTAGCATGAGAAAAGATCCCTTGCAGGCTGGCAAAGGCAAGTCCCAGAGCTGCAGAGAGCAGCAGCAGGAATAGAGGCCAAGCTGTCCGCGGTTCTTGCAGAAGGAGAACCTTGACAAGGAGTTGTGGGACTGACCATGCACAAAAGAGGAAGAAGAAGAAGAAGAAGAAGAAGAAGAAGAGGAAGAAGAGGAAGAAGAGGAAGAAGAGGTGAGTGGTACTGTGGCATCTCTTCCAAAGCGTGACATGTAGCGATGACGAGCAGACTTTTTGCCTTCCACAACTTGTTTGGCTGCTGTGCTTCTAGGCCAGGGATGCATGAGAAGCGCTCTGGTCCCTGCCAGGCACTTGTGTTAGCTGCAGGGAGAGCTGAGAAGTGGCAGCTGCGGCTGCCAGCATGGTGGAGCATGAGCAGCCGGCTCCCAGGCCAAATGGCCCAAAGAAGTGGTGGCAAGGGGCCGTGCTGAGAACTGCAGAGGAAGGCAAAAAACCGCCGGGGACCAGTGCCAATGTGCCCCGGGGGAAAAAGTTCCTTGCTGAGCCCAGTGCTGGCCATGGGCTGTTCCCTGAGCATGTGAGCCAGACCTGGCTCCTTGTCCCACAGGCTGCTCATGCTTCCCAGGAGCTGTCCAAGCCCTATCCTCCCTTGAGCTGGAGCTATCTGGCGGACTTGCCAGAGTGCCCAACTGCCTCTGAGCTGATAGACCTTGTGGGCAAGAATCCTTGCTGTCCCTGTGTAGGACACCAGTGGGTGTTCCAAAGCACTGCAAGCCCTTGCAAGCCCTTGCAAGCCCTTGACATCCTATCTCTTACGGGTCCTGAGCATTGCTCTGTAGGAGATGAGGATGGTGAGCTGTGCAGTGCTCCTCAAGAAGGAATTGCCTTGGTCTTGCCACTGCTATCCAGTTGAAAAGGATTTGCATCCATGAGCCGAGCTTGGAAGGTGGCCCTGCCAGCAGATTGTCTTGCAGCGGAGAACCTCCAGCAGCCTCATGCAAGGTTTTCTTCCCTCAGCCCCTGGCCTGTGATTCCAGCAGCTCCTCAAGTGCTTCCTGTGAGATGTGCTGGGGCTGCCCCCGGGCCAGCTCTGGCAGTGGACACGGGAGGCTGCTCCTCTGGATCCTGCGTGGGGCCTGGTGACCACTGCGATGCCGGGTGCTGGCATTGTGACATGGGGGTGACACAGCCGCATATGTGCTGCCCTTTGGAGGAAGCCTTTGGGGTGCTGGCTCCAAATCAGTCCCTGTAGCTACAAAACAGGGGAGTAAGCAACCTACTAGAGTCCCTTTTTTGCAAAAAGACAGTGTGGATTTGTTGCCAGTGCAGCCTTCCTTCCAGTAGCAATACTGCCTGTAGTATCATGTATGGAGGCCTCAGGGCTCGCTCAGGGCTTGTCACGCAGAACTGCAGGCCTGACAGAGCAGAACTGCTCTCCTCTCCTCTCCTCTCCTCTCCTCTCCTCTTCTCTCCTGTCCGCCAGTCCAATATCTAAGAGCCTGTTTGCCTGAAAGGACAGAGGGTTTTCAGTTCCAAAATCAATGTCAAGGACACATAACACAATGAATTTGATTTCATTTTGTTGTTAATTTATTAATTTTCTTGATTTTATGTTAATTCATGTTATGTTATTTCATGTCATTTTTTTTCCCTTTGTGACTCTGTTTCAGAACCCAGGCTCACAAGCATTAGCTCAAGCCCAAGTGTAGCCAGGAGTAGGCTGAGGCATTCTTCAGTTTAGCCTGAGAAAAGATCCCTTGCAGGCTGGCAAAGGCAAGTCCCAGAGCTGCAGAGAGCAGCAGCAGGAATAGAGGCCAAGCTGTCCACGGGTCCTGCAGAGGGAGAACCTTGACAAGGAGTTGTGGGACTGACCATGCACAAAAGAGGAAGAAGAAGAAGAAGAGGAAGAAGAGGAAGAAGAGGTGAGTGGTACCGTGGCATCTCTTCCAAAGCGTGACATGTAGCGATGACGAGCAGACTTTTTGCCTTCCACAACTTGTTTGGCTGCTGTGCTTCTTGGCCAGGGATGCATGAGAAGCGCTCTGGTCCCTGCCAGGCGCTTGTGTTAGCTGCAGGGAGAGCTGAGAAGTGGCAGCTGCGGCTGCCAGCATGGTGGAGCATGAGCAGCCGGCTCCCAGGCCAAATGGCCCAAAGAAGTGGTGGCAAGGGGCCGTGCTGAGAACTGCAGAGGAAGGCAAAAAACCGCCGGGGACCAGTGCCAATGTGCCCCAGGGGAAAAAGTTCCTTGCTGAGCCCAGTGCTGGCCATGGGCTGTTCCCTGAGCATGTGAGCCAGACCTGGCTCCTTGTCCCACAGGCTGCTCATGCTTCCCAGGAGCTGCCCAAGCCCTATCCTCCCTTGAGCTGGAGCTATCTGGCGGACTTGCCAGAGTGCCCAAGTGCCTCTGAGCTGATAGACCTTGTGGGCAAGAATCCTTGCTGTCCCTGTGTAGGACACCAGTGGGTGTTCCAAAGCACTGCAAGCCCTTGCAAGGCCTTGCAAGCCCTCGACATCCTATCTCTTACGGCTCCTGAGCGTTGCTGTGTAGGAGATGAGGATGGTGAGCTGTGCAGTGCTCCTCAAGAAGGAATTGCCTTGGTCTTGCCACTGCTATCCAGTTGAAAAGGATTTGCATCCATGAGCCGAGCTTGGAAGGTGGCCCTGCCAGCAGATTGTCTTGCAGTGGAGAACCTCCAGCAGCCTCATGCAAGGTTTTCTTCCCTCAGCCCCTGGCCTGTGATTCCAGTAGCTCCTCAAGTGCTTCCTGTGAGATGTGCTGGGGCTGCCCCCGGGCCAGCTCTGGCAGTGGACACGGGAGGCTGCTCCTCTGGATCCTGCGTGGGGCCTGGTGACCACTGCGTTGCCGGGTGCTGGCATTGTGACATGGGGGTGACACAGCCGCATATGTGCAGCCCTTTGGAGGAAGCCTTTGGGGTGCTGGCTCCAAATCAGTCCCTGTACCTACAAAACAGGGGAGTAAGCAACCTCATAGAGTCCCTTTTTTGCAAAAAGACAGTGTG
Source organism: Caloenas nicobarica (assembly GCF_036013445.1). NCBI lineage: Eukaryota > Metazoa > Chordata > Aves > Columbiformes > Columbidae > Caloenas > Caloenas nicobarica. Next base: position 485,387 of record NW_027017722.1, read on the forward strand.
GATTTGTTGCCAGTGCAGCCTTCCTTCCAGTAGCAATACTGCCTGTAGTATCATGTATGGAGGCCTCAGGGCTCGCTCAGGGCTTGTCACGCAGAACTACAGGCCTGACAGAGCAGAACTGCTCTCCTCTCCTCTCCTCTCCTCTCCTCTCCTCTCCTCTCCTGTCCTCTTCTCTCCTGTCCGCCAGTCCAATATCTAAGAGACTGTTTGCCTGAAAGGACAGAGGGTTTTCAGTTCCAAAATCAATGTCAAGGACACATAACACAATGAATTTTATTTTATTTTGTTGTTAATTTATTAATTTTCTTGATTTTATGTTAATTCATGTTATGTTATTTCATGTCATTTTTTTTCCCTTTGTGACTCTGTTTCAGAACCCAGGCTCACAAGCATTAGCTCAAGCCCAAGTGTAGCCAGGAGTAGGCTGAGGCATTCTTCAGTTTAGCATGAGAAAAGATCCCTTGCAGGCTGGCAAAGGCAAGTCCCAGAGCTGCAGAGAGCAGCAGCAGGAACAGAGGCCAAGCTGTCCGCGGTTCCTGCAGAGGGAGAACCTTGACAAGGAGTTGTGGGACTGACCATGCAGAAAAGAGGACGAAGAAGAAGAAGAGGAAGAAGAAGAAGAAGAAGAAGAAGAGGAAGAAGGGGAAGAAGAGGTGAGTGGTACCGTGGCATCTCTTCCAAAGCGTGACATGTAGCGATGACGAGCAGACTTTTTGCCTTCCACAACTTGTTTGGCTGCTGTGCTTCTTGGGCAGGGATGCATGAGAAGCGCTCTGGTCCCTGCCAGGCACTTGTGTTAGCTGCAGGGAGAGCTGAGAAGTGGCAGCTGCGGCTGCCAGCATGGTGGAGCATGAGCAGCCGGCTCCCAGGCCAAATGGCCCGAAGAAATGGTGGCAAGGGGCCGTGCTGAGAAGTGCAGAGGAAGGCAAAAAACCGCCGGGGACCAGTGCCAATGTGCCCCAGGGGAAAAAGTTCCTTGCTGAGCCCAGTGCTGGCCATGGGCTGTTCCCTGAGCATGTGAGCCAGACCTGGCTCCTTGTCCCACAGGCTGCTCATGCTTCCCAGGAGCTGCCCAAGCCCTATCCTCCCTTGAGCTGGAGCTATCTGGCGGACTTGCCAGAGTGCCCAAGTGCCTCTGAGCTGATAGACCTTGTGGGCAAGAATCCTTGCTGTCCCTGTGTAGGACACCAGTGGGTGTTCCAAAGCACTGCAAGCCCTTGCAAGCCCTTGCAAGCCCTCGACATCCTATCTCTTACGGCTCCTGAGCGTTGCTGTGTAGGAGATGAGGATGGTGAGCTGTGCAGTGCTCCTCAAGAAGGAATTGCCTTGGTCTTGCCACTGCTATCCAGTTGAAAAGGATTTGCATCCATGAGCCGAGCTTGGAAGGTGGCCCTGCCAGCACATTGTCTTGCAGCGGAGAACCTCCAGCAGCCTCATGCAAGGTTTTCTTCCCTCAGCCCCTGGCCTGTGATTCCAGCAGCTCCTCAAGTGCTTCCTGTCAGATGTGCTGGGGCTGCCCCCGGGCCAGCTCTGGCAGTGGACATGGGAGGCTGCTCCTCTGGATCCTGCGTGGGGCCTGGTGACCACTGCGTTGCCGGGTGCTGGCATTGTGACATGGGGGTGACACAGCCGCATATGTGCAGCCCTTTGGAGGAAGCCTTTGGGGTGCTGGCTCCAAATCAGTCCCTGTAGCTACAAAATAGGGGAGTAAGCAACCTAATAGAGTCCCTTTTTTGCAAAAAGACAGTGTGGATTTGTTGCCAGTACAGCCTTCCTTCCAGTAGCAATACTGCCTGTAGTATCATGTATGGAGGCCTCAGGGCTCGCTCAGGGCTTGTCACGCAGAACTGCAGGCCTGACAGAGCAGAACTGCTCTCCTCTCCTCTCCTCTCCTCTCCTCTCCTCTCCTCTCCTCTCCTCTCCTCTCCTCTCCTCTCCTCTTCTCTCCTGTCCGCCAGTCCAATATCTAAGAGACTGTTTGCCTGAAAGGACAGAGGGTTTTCAGTTCCAAAATCAATGTCAAGGACACATAACACAATGAATTTGATTTTATTTTGTTGTTAGTTTAGTAATTTTCTTGATTTTATGTTAATTCATGTGATGTTTCTTCGTGTCATTTTTTTTCCCTTTGTGACTCTGTTTCAGAAGCCAGGCTCACAAGCATTAGCTCAAGCCCAAGTGTAGCCAGGAGTAGGCTGAGGCATTCTTCAGTTTAGCATGAGAAAAGATCCCTTGCAGGCTGGCAAAGGCAAGTCCCAGAGCTGCAGAGAGCAGCAGCAGGAATAGAAGCCAAGCTGTCCGCGGTTCTTGCAGAAGGAGAACCTTGACAAGGAGTTGTGGGACTGACCATGCACAAAAGAGGAAGAAGAAGAAGAAGAAGAAGAAGAAGAAGAGGAAGAAGAGGAAGAAGAGGAAGAAGAGGTGAGTGGTACTGTGGCATCTCTTCCAAAGCGTGACATGTAGCGATGACGAGCAGACTTTTTGCCTTCCACAACTTGTTTGGCTGCTGTGCTTCTAGGCCAGGGATGCATGAGAAGCGCTCTGGTCCCTGCCAGGCACTTGTGTTAGCTGCAGGGAGAGCTGAGAAGTGGCAGCTGCGGCTGGCAGCATGGTGGAGCATGAGCAGCCGGCTCCCAGGCCAAATGGCCCAAAGAAATGGTGGCAAGGGGCCGTGCTGAGAACTGCAGAGGAAGGCAAAAAACCGCCGGGGACCAGTGCCAATGTGCCCCGGGGGAAAAAGTTCCTTGCTGAGCCCAGTGCTGGCCATGGGCTGTTCCCTGAGCATGTGAGCCAGACCTGGCTCCTTGTCCCACAGGCTGCTCATGCTTCCCAGGAGCTGTCCAAGCCCTATCCTCCCTTGAGCTGGAGCTATCTGGCGGACTTGCCAGAGTGCCCAAGTGCCTCTGAGCTGATGGAGCTTGTGGGCAAGAATCCTTGCTGTCCCTGTGTAGGACACCAGTGGGTGTTCCAAAGCACTGCAAGCCCTTGCAAGCCCTTGCAAGCCCTTGACATCCTATCTCTTACGGGTCCTGAGCATTGCTCTGTAGGAGATGAGGATGGTGAGCTGTGCAGTGCTCCTCAAGAAGGAATTGCCTTGGTCTTGCCACTGCTATCCAGTTGAAAAGGATTTGCATCCATGAGCCGAGCTTGGAAGGTGGCCCTGCCAGCAGATTGTCTTGCAGCGGAGAACCTCCAGCAGCCTCATGCAAGGTTTTCTTCCCTCAGCCCCTGGCCTGTGATTCCAGCAGCTCCTCAAGTGCTTCCTGTCAGATGTGCTGGGGCTGCCCCCGGGCCAGCTCTGGCAGTGGACACGGGAGGCTGCTCCTCTGGATCCTGCGTGGGGCCTGGTGACCACTGCGTTGCCGGGTGCTGGCATTGTGACATGAGGGTGACACAGCCGCATATGTGCAGCCCTTTGGAGGAAGCCTTTGGGGTGCTGGCTCCAAATCAGTCCCTGTACCTACAAAATAGGGGAGTAAGCAACCTAATAGAGTCCCTTTTTTGCAAAAAGACAGTGTGGATTTGTTGCCAGTGCAGCCTTCCTTCCAGTAGCAATACTGCCTGTAGTATCATGTATGGAGGCCTCAGGGCTCACTCAGGGCTTGTCACGCAGAACTGCAGGCCTGACAGAGCAGAACTGCTCTTCTCTCCTCTCCTCTCCTCTCCTCTCCTCTCCTCTCCTCTCCTCTCCTCTCCTCTCCTCTCCTCTCCTCTCCTGTCCGCCAGTCCAATATCTAAGAGACTGTTTGCCTGAAAGGACAGAGGGTTTTCAGTTCCAAAATCAATGTCAAGGACACATAACACAATGAATTTTATTTTATTTTGTTGTTAATTTATTAATTTTCTTGATTTTATGTTAATTCATGTTATGTTATTTCATGTCATTTTTTTTCCCTTTGTGACTCTGTTTCAGAACCCAGGCTCACAAGCATTAGCTCAAGCCCAAGTGTAGCCAGGAGCAGGCTGAGGCATTCTTCAGTTTAGCATGAGAAAAGATCCCTTGCAGGCTGGCAAAGGCAAGTCCCAGAGCTGCAGAGAGCAGCAGCAGGAATAGAGGCCAAGCTGTGCGCGCTTCCTGCAGAGGGAGAACCTTGACAAGGAGTTGTGGGACTGACCATGCACAAAAGAGGAAGAAGAAGAAGAAGAAGAAGAAGAAGAAGAGGCAGAAGAGGAAGAAGAGGTGAGTGGTACCGTGGCATCTCTTCCAAAGCGTGACATGTAGCGATGACGAGCAGACTTTTTGCCTTCCACAACTTGTTTGACTGCTGTGCTTCTTGGCCAGGGATGCATGAGAAGCGCTCTGGTCCCCGCCAGGCGCTTGTGTTAGCTGCAGGGAGAGCTGAGAAGTGGCAGCTGCGGCTGCCAGCATGGTGGAGCATGAGCAGCCGGCTCCCAGGCCAAATGGCCCAAAGAAATGGTGGCAAGGGGCGGTGGGGAGAACTGCAGAGGAAGGCAAAAAACCGCCGGGGACCAGTGCCAATGTGCCCCAGGGGAAAAAGTTCCTTGCTGAGCCCAGTGCTGGCCATGGGCTGTTCCCTGAGCATGTGAGCCAGACCTGGCTCCTTGTCCCACAGGCTGCTCATGCTTCCCAGGAGCTGCCCAAGCCCTATCCTCCCTTGAGCTGGAGCTATCTGGCGGACTTGCCAGAGTGCCCAAGTGCCTCTGAGCTGATAGACCTTGTGGGCAAGAATCCTTGCTGTCCCTGTGTAGGACACCAGTGGGTGTTCCAAAGCACTGCAAGCCCTTGCAAGCCCTTGCAAGCCCTCGACATCCTATCTCTTACGGCTCCTGACCATTGCTCTGTAGGAGATGAGGATGGTGAGCTGTGCAGTGCTCCTCAAGAAGGAATTGCCTTGGTCTTGCCACTGCTATCCAGTTGAAAAGGATTTGCATCCATGAGCCGAGCTTGGAAGGTGGCCCTGCCAGCAGATTGTCTTGCAGTGGAGAACCTCCAGCAGCCTCATGCAAGGTTTTCTTCCCTCAGCCCCTGGCCTGTGATTCCAGCAGCTCCTCAAGTGCTTCCTGTCAGATGTGCTTGGGCTGCCCCCGGGCCAGCTCTGGCAGTGGACACGGGAGGCTGCTCCTCTGGATCCTGCGTGGGGCCTGGTGACCACTGCGTTGCCGGGTGCTGGCATTGTGACATGGGGGTGACACAGCCGCATATGTGCAGCCCTTTGGAGGAAGCCTTTGGGGTGCTGGCTCCAAATCAGTCCCTGTACCTACAAAACAGGGGAGTAAGCAACCTAATAGAGTCCCTTTTTTGCAAAAAGACAGTGTGGATTTGTTGTCAGTGCAGCCTTCCTTCCAGTAGCAATACTGCCTGTAGTATCATGTATGGAGGCCTCAGGGCTCGCTCAGGGCTTGTCACGCAGAACTGCAGGCCTGACAGAGCAGAACTGCTCTCCTCTCCTCTCCTCTCCTCTCCTCTCCTCTCCTCTCCTCTCCTCTCCTCTCCTCTCCTCTCCTCTCCTCTTCTCTCCTGTCCGCCAGTCCAATATCTAAGAGACTGTTTGCCTGAAAGGACAGAGGGTTTTCAGTTCCAAAATCAATGTCAAGGACACATAACACAATGAATTTTATTTTATTTTGTTGTTAATTTATTAATTTTCTTGATTTTATGTTAATTCATGTTACGTTATTTCATGTCATTTTTTTTCCCTTTGTGACTCTGTTTCAGAACCCAGGCTCACAAGCATTAGCTCAAGCCCAAGTGTAGCCAGGAGTAGGCTGAGGCATTCTTCAGTTTAGCATGAGAAAAGATCCCTTGCAGGCTGGCAAAGGCAAGTCCCAGAGCTGCAGAGAGCAGCAGCAGGAATAGAGGCCAAGCTGTCCGCGGTTCCTGCAGAGGGAGAACCTTGACAAGGAGTTGTGGGACTGACCATGAACAAAAGAGGAAGAAGAAGAAGAAGAAGAAGAAGAAGAAGAAGAGGCAGAAGAGGAAGAAGAGGTGAGTGGTACCGTGGCATCTCTTCCAAAGCGTGACATGTAGCGATGACGAGCAGACTTTTTGCCTTCCACAACTTGTTTGGCTGCTGTGCTTCTTGGCCAGGGATGCATGAGAAGCGCTCTGGTCCCTGCCAGGCGCTTGTGTTAGCTGCAGGGAGAGCTGAGAAGTGGCAGCTGCGGCTGCCAGCATGGTGGAGCATGAGCAGCCGGCTCCCAGGCCAAATGGCCCAAAGAAGTGGTGGCAAGGGGCCGTGCTGAGAACTGCAGAGGAAGGCAAAAAACCGCCGGGGACCAGTGCCAATGTGCCCCAGGGGAAAAAGTTCCTTGCTGAGCCCAGTGCTGGCCATGGGCTGTTCCCTGAGCATGTGAGCCAGACCTGGCTCCTTGTCCCACAGGCTGCTCATGCTTCCCAGGAGCTGCCCAAGCCCTATCCTCCCTTGAGCTGGAGCTATCTGGCGGACTTGCCAGAGTGCCCAAGTGCCTCTGAGCTGATAGACCTTGTGGGCAAGAATCCTTGCTGTCCCTGTGTAGGACACCAGTGGGTGTTCCAAAGCACTGCAAGCCCTTGCAAGGCCTTGCAAGCCCTCGACATCCTATCTCTTACGGCTCCTGAGCGTTGCTGTGTAGGAGATGAGGATGGTGAGCTGTGCAGTGCTCCTCAAGAAGGAATTGCCTTGGTCTTGCCACTGCTATCCAGTTGAAAAGGATTTGCATCCATGAGCCGAGCTTGGAAGGTGGCCCTGCCAGCAGATTGTCTTGCAGTGGAGAACCTCCAGCAGCCTCATGCAAGGTTTTCTTCCCTCAGCCCCTGGCCTGTGATTCCAGCAGCTCCTCAAGTGCTTCCTGTGAGATGTGCTGGGGCTGCCCCCGGGCCAGCTCTGGCAGTGGACACGGGAGGCTGCTCCTCTGGATCCTGCGTGGGGCCTGGTGACCACTGCGTTGCCGGGTGCTGGCATTGTGACATGGGGGTGACACAGCCGCATATGTGCAGCCCTTTGGAGGAAGCCTTTGGGGTGCTGGCTCCAAATCAGTCCCTGTACCTACAAAACAGGGGAGTAAGCAACCTCATAGAGTCCCTTTTTTGCAAAAAGACAGTGTGGATTTGTTGCCAGTGCAGCCTTCCTTCCAGTAGCAATACTGCCTGTAGTATCATGTATGGAGGCCTCAGGGCTCGCTCAGGGCTTGTCACGCAGAACTACAGGCCTGACAGAGCAGAACTGCTCTCCTCTCCTCTCCTCTCCTCTCCTCTCCTCTCCTCTCCTCTCCTCTCCTCTCCTGTCCTCTTCTCTCCTGTCCGCCAGTCCAATATCTAAGAGACTGTTTGCCTGAAAGGACAGAGGGTTTTCAGTTCCAAAATCAATGTCAAGGACACATAACACAATGAATTTTATTTTATTTTGTTGTTAATTTATTAATTTTCTTGATTTGATGTTAATTCATGTTATGTTATTTCATGTCATTTTTTTTCCCTTTGTGACTCTGTTTCAGAACCCAGGCTCACAAGCATTAGCTCAAGCCCAAGTGTAGCCAGGAGTAGGCTGAGGCATTCTTCAGTTTAGCATGAGAAAAGATCCCTTGCAGGCTGGCAAAGGCAAGTCCCAGAGCTGCAGAGAGCAGCAGCAGGAACAGAGGCCAAGCTGTCCGCGTTTCCTGCAGAGGGAGAACCTTGACAAGGAGTTGTGGGACTGACCATGCAGAAAAGAGGACGAAGAAGAAGAAGAAGAGGAAGAAGAAGAAGAAGAAGAAGAAGAGGAAGAAGGGGAAGAAGAGGTGAGTGGTACCGTGGCATCTCTTCCAAAGCGTGACATGTAGCGATGACGAGCAGACTTTTTGCCTTCCACAACTTGTTTGGCTGCTGTGCTTCTTGGGCAGGGATGCATGAGAAGCGCTCTGGTCCCTGCCAGGCACTTGTGTTACCTGCAGGGAGAGCTGAGAAGTGGCAGCTGCGGCTGCCAGCATGGTGGAGCATGAGCAGCCGGCTCCCAGGCCAAATGGCCCGAAGAAATGGTGGCAAGGGGCGGTGCTGAGAAGTGCAGAGGAAGGCAAAAAACCGCCGGGGACCAGTGCCAATGTGCCCCAGGGGAAAAAGTTCCTTGCTGAGCCCAGTGCTGGCCATGGGCTGTTCCCTGAGCATGTGAGCCAGACCTGGCTCCTTGTCCCACAGGCTGCTCATGCTTCCCAGGAGCTGCCCAAGCCCTATCCTCCCTTGAGCTGGAGCTATCTGGCGGACTTGCCAGAGTGCCCAAGTGCCTCGGAGCTGATAGACCTTGTGGGCAAGAATCCTTGCTGTCCCTGTGTAGGACACCAGTGGGTGTTCCAAAGCACTGCAAGCCCTTGCAAGCCCTTGCAAGCCCTCGACATCCTATCTCTTACGGCTCCTGAGCGTTGCTGTGTAGGAGATGAGGATGGTGAGCTCTGCAGTGCTCCTCAAGAAGGAATTGCCTTGGTCTTGCCACTGCTATCCAGTTGAAAAGGATTTGCATCCATGAGCCGAGCTTGGAAGGTGGCCCTGCCAGCACATTGTCTTGCAGCGGAGAACCTCCAGCAGCCTCATGCAAGGTTTTCTTCCCTCAGCCCCTGGCCTGTGATTCCAGCAGCTCCTCAAGTGCTTCCTGTCAGATGTGCTGGGGCTGCCCCCGGGCCAGCTCTGGCAGTGGACACGGGAGGCTGCTCCTCTGGATCCTGCGTGGGGCCTGGTGACCACTGCGTTGCCGGGTGCTGGCATTGTGACATGGGGGTGACACAGCCACATATGTGCAGCCCTTTGGAGGAAGCCTTTGGGGTGCTGGCTCCAAATCAGTCCCTGTAGCTACAAAATAGGGGAGTAAGCAACCTAATAGAGTCCCTTTTTTGCAAAAAGACAGTGTGGATTTGTTGCCAGTGCAGCCTTCCTTCCAGTAGCAATACTGCCTGTAGTATCATGTATGGAGGCCTCAGGGCTCGCTCAGGGCTTGTCACGCAGAACTGCAGGCCTGACAGAGCAGAACTGCTCTCCTCTCCTCTCCTCTCCTCTCCTCTCCTCTCCTCTCCTCTCCTCTCCTCTTCTCTCCTGTCCGCCAGTCCAATATCTAAGAGACTGTTTGCCTGAAAGGACAGAGGGTTTTCAGTTCCAAAATCAATGTCAAGGACACATAACACAATGAATTTGATTTTATTTTGTTGTTAGTTTAGTAATTTTCTTGATTTTATGTTAATTCATGTGATGTTTCTTCGTGTCATTTTTTTTCCCTTTGTGACTCTGTTTCAGAAGCCAGGCTCACAAGCATTAGCTCAAGCCCAAGTGTAGCCAGGAGTAGGCTGAGGCATTCTTCAGTTTAGCATGAGAAAAGATCCCTTGCAGGCTGGCAAAGGCAAGTCCCAGAGCTGCAGAGAGCAGCAGCAGGAATAGAGGCCAAGCTGTCCGCGGTTCTTGCAGAAGGAGAACCTTGACAAGGAGTTGTGGGACTGACCATGCACAAAAGAGGAAGAAGAAGAAGAAGAAGAAGAAGAAGAAGAGGAAGAAGAGGAAGAAGAGGAAGAAGAGGTGAGTGGTACTGTGGCATCTCTTCCAAAGCGTGACATGTAGCGATGACGAGCAGACTTTTTGCCTTCCACAACTTGTTTGGCTGCTGTGCTTCTAGGCCAGGGATGCATGAGAAGCGCTCTGGTCCCTGCCAGGCACTTGTGTTAGCTGCAGGGAGAGCTGAGAAGTGGCAGCTGCGGCTGCCAGCATGGTGGAGCATGAGCAGCCGGCTCCCAGGCCAAATGGCCCAAAGAAATGGTGGCAAGGGGCCGTGCTGAGAAGTGCAGAGGAAGGCAAAAAACCGCCGGGGACCAGTGCCAATGTGCCCCGGGGGAAAAAGTTCCTTGCTGAGCCCAGTGCTGGCCATGGGCTGTTCCCTGAGCATGTGAGCCAGACCTGGCTCCTTGTCCCACAGGCTGCTCATGCTTCCCAGGAGCTGCCCAAGCCCTATCCTCCCTTGAGCTGGAGCTATCTGGCGGACTTGCCAGAGTGCCCAAGTGCCTCTGAGCTGATAGACCTTGTGGGCAAGAATCCTTGCTGTCCCTGTGTAGGACACCAGTGGGTGTTCCAAAGCACTGCAAGCCCTTGCAAGCCCTTGCAAGCCCTTGACATCCTATCTCTTACGGGTCCTGAGCATTGCTCTGTAGGAGATGAGGATGGTGAGCTGTGCAGTGCTCCTCAAGAAGGAATTGCCTTGGTCTTGCCACTGCTATCCAGTTGAAAAGGATTTGCATCCATGAGCCGAGCTTGGAAGGTGGCCCTGCCAGCAGATTGTCTTGCAGCGGAGAACCTCCAGCAGCCTCATGCAAGGTTTTCTTCCCTCAGCCCCTGGCCTGTGATTCCAGCAGCTCCTCAAGTGCTTCCTGTGAGATGTGCTGGGGCTGCCCCCGGGCCAGCTCTGGCAGTGGACACGGGAGGCTGCTCCTCTGGATCCTGCGTGGGGCCTGGTGACCACTGCGATGCCGGGTGCTGGCATTGTGACATGGGGGTGACACAGCCGCATATGTGCTGCCCTTTGGAGGAAGCCTTTGGGGTGCTGGCTCCAAATCAGTCCCTGTAGCTACAAAACAGGGGAGTAAGCAACCTACTAGAGTCCCTTTTTTGCAAAAAGACAGTGTGGATTTGTTGCCAGTGCAGCCTTCCTTCCAGTAGCAATACTGCCTGTAGTATCATGTATGGAGGCCTCAGGGCTCGCTCAGGGCTTGTCACGCAGAACTGCAGGCCTGACAGAGCAGAACTGCTCTCCTCTCCTCTCCTCTCCTCTCCTCTCCTCTTCTCTCCTGTCCGCCAGTCCAATATCTAAGAGCCTGTTTGCCTGAAAGGACAGAGGGTTTTCAGTTCCAAAATCAATGTCAAGGACACATAACACAATGAATTTTATTTTATTTTGTTGTTAATTTATTAATTTTCTTGATTTTATGTTAATTCATGTTATGTTATTTCATGTCATTTTTTTTCCCTTTGTGACTCTGTTTCAGAACCCAGGCTCACAAGCATTAGCTCAAGCCCAAGTGTAGCCAGGAGTAGGCTGAGGCATTCTTCAGTTTAGCCTGAGAAAAGATCCCTTGCAGGCTGGCAAAGGCAAGTCCCAGAGCTGCAGAGAGCAGCAGCAGGAATAGAGGCCAAGCTGTCCACGGGTCCTGCAGAGGGAGAACCTTGACAAGGAGTTGTGGGACTGACCATGCACAAAAGAGGAAGAAGAAGAAGAAGAGGAAGAAGAGGAAGAAGAGGTGAGTGGTACCGTGGCATCTCTTCCAAAGCGTGACATGTAGCGATGACGAGCAGACTTTTTGCCTTCCACAACTTGTTTGGCTGCTGTGCTTCTTGGCCAGGGATGCATGAGAAGCGCTCTGGTCCCTGCCAGGCGCTTGTGTTAGCTGCAGGGAGAGCTGAGAAGTGGCAGCTGCGGCTGCCAGCATGTTGGAGCATGAGCAGCCGGCTCCCAGGCCAAATGGCCCAAAGAAGTGGTGGCAAGGGGCCGTGCTGAGAACTGCAGAGGAAGGCAAAAAACCGCCGGGGACCAGTGCCAATGTGCCCCAGGGGAAAAAGTTCCTTGCTGAGCCCAGTGCTGGCCATGGGCTGTTCCCTGAGCATGTGAGCCAGACCTGGCTCCTTGTCCCACAGGCTGCTCATGCTTCCCAGGAGCTGCCCAAGCCCTATCCTCCCTTGAGCTGGAGCTATCTGGCGGACTTGCCAGAGTGCCCAAGTGCCTCTGAGCTGATAGACCTTGTGGGCAAGAATCCTTGCTGTCCCTGTGTAGGACACCAGTGGGTGTTCCAAAGCACTGCAAGCCCTTGCAAGGCCTTGCAAGCCCTCGACATCCTATCTCTTACGGCTCCTGAGCGTTGCTGTGTAGGAGATGAGGATGGTGAGCTGTGCAGTGCTCCTCAAGAAGGAATTGCCTTGGTCTTGCCACTGCTATCCAGTTGAAAAGGATTTGCATCCATGAGCCGAGCTTGGAAGGTGGCCCTGCCAGCAGATTGTCTTGCAGTGGAGAACCTCCAGCAGCCTCATGCAAGGTTTTCTTCCCTCAGCCCCTGGCCTGTGATTCCAGTAGCTCCTCAAGTGCTTCCTGTGAGATGTGCTGGGGCTGCCCCCGGGCCAGCTCTGGCAGTGGACACGGGAGGCTGCTCCTCTGGATCCTGCGTGGGGCCTGGTGACCACTGCGTTGCCGGGTGCTGGCATTGTGACATGGGGGTGACACAGCCGCATATGTGCAGCCCTTTGGAGGAAGCCTTTGGGGTGCTGGCTCCAAATCAGTCCCTGTACCTACAAAACAGGGGAGTAAGCAACCTCATAGAGTCCCTTTTTTGCAAAAAGACAGTGTGGATTTGTTGCCAGTGCAGCCTTCCTTCCAGTAGCAATACTGCCTGTAGTATCATGTATGGAGGCCTCAGGGCTCGCTCAGGGCTTGTCACGCAGAACTACAGGCCTGACAGAGCAGAACTGCTCTCCTCTCCTCTCCTCTCCTCTCCTCTCCTCTCCTCTCCTCTCCTGTCCTCTTCTCTCCTGTCCACCAGTCCAATATCTAAGAGACTGTTTGCCTGAAAGGACAGAGGGTTTTCAGTTCCAAAATCAATGTCAAGGACACATAACACAATGAATTTGATTTTATTTTGTTGTTAATTTATTAATTTTCTTGATTTTATGTTAATTCATGTTATGTTATTTCATGTCATTTTTTTTCCCTTTGTGACTCTGTTTCAGAACCCAGGCTCACAAGCATTAGCTCAAGCCCAAGTGTAGCCAGGAGTAGGCTGAGGCATTCTTCAGTTTAGCATGAGAAAAGATCCCTTGCAGGCTGGCAAAGGCAAGTCCCAGAGCTGCAGAGAGCAGCAGCAGGAACAGAGGCCAAGCTGTCCGCGGTTCCTGCAGAGGGAGAACCTTGACAAGGAGTTGTGGGACTGACCATGCAGAAAAGAGGACGAAGAAGAAGAAGAGGAAGAAGAAGAAGAAGAAGAAGAAGAGGAAGAAGGGGAAGAAGAGGTGAGTGGTACCGTGGCATCTCTTCCAAAGCGTGACATGTAGCGATGACGAGCAGACTTTTTGCCTTCCACAACTTGTTTGGCTGCTGTGCTTCTTGGGCAGGGATGCATGAGAAGCGCTCTGGTCCCTGCCAGGCACTTGTGTTAGCTGCAGGGAGAGCTGAGAAGTGGCAGCTGCGGCTGCCAGCATGGTGGAGCATGAGCAGCCGGCTCCCAGGCCAAATGGCCCGAAGAAATGGTGGCAAGGGGCCGTGCTGAGAAGTGCAGAGGAAGGCAAAAAACCGCCGGGGACCAGTGCCAATGTGCCCCAGGGGAAAAAGTTCCTTGCTGAGCCCAGTGCTGGCCATGGGCTGTTCCCTGAGCATGTGAGCCAGACCTGGCTCCTTGTCCCACAGGCTGCTCATGCTTCCCAGGAGCTGCCCAAGCCCTATCCTCCCTTGAGCTGGAGCTATCTGGCGGACTTGCCAGAGTGCCCAAGTGCCTCTGAGCTGATAGACCTTGTGGGCAAGAATCCTTGCTGTCCCTGTGTAGGACACCAGTGGGTGTTCCAAAGCACTGCAAGCCCTTGCAAGCCCTTGCAAGCCCTCGACATCCTATCTCTTACGGCTCCTGAGCGTTGCTGTGTAGGAGATGAGGATGGTGAGCTGTGCAGTGCTCCTCAAGAAGGAATTGCCTTGGTCTTGCCACTGCTATCCAGTTGAAAAGGATTTGCATCCATGAGCCGAGCTTGGAAGGTGGCCCTGCCAGCACATTGTCTTGCAGCGGAGAACCTCCAGCAGCCTCATGCAAGGTTTTCTTCCCTCAGCCCCTGGCCTGTGATTCCAGCAGCTCCTCAAGTGCTTCCTGTCAGATGTGCTGGGGCTGCCCCCGGGCCAGCTCTGGCAGTGGACATGGGAGGCTGCTCCTCTGGATCCTGCGTGGGGCCTGGTGACCACTGCGTTGCCGGGTGCTGGCATTGTGACATGGGGGTGACACAGCCGCATATGTGCAGCCCTTTGGAGGAAGCCTTTGGGGTGCTGGCTCCAAATCAGTCCCTGTAGCTACAAAATAGGGGAGTAAGCAACCTAATAGAGTCCCTTTTTTGCAAAAAGACAGTGTGGATTTGTTGCCAGTACAGCCTTCCTTCCAGTAGCAATACTGCCTGTAGTATCATGTATGGAGGCCTCAGGGCTCGCTCAGGGCTTGTCACGCAGAACTGCAGGCCTGACAGAGCAGAACTGCTCTCCTCTCCTCTCCTCTCCTCTCCTCTCCTCTCCTCTCCTCTCCTCTCCTCTCCTCTCCTCTCCTCTTCTCTCCTGTCCGCCAGTCCAATATCTAAGAGACTGTTTGCCTGAAAGGACAGAGGGTTTTCAGTTCCAAAATCAATGTCAAGGACACATAACACAATGAATTTGATTTTATTTTGTTGTTAGTTTAGTAATTTTCTTGATTTTATGTTAATTCATGTGATGTTTCTTCGTGTCATTTTTTTTCCCTTTGTGACTCTGTTTCAGAAGCCAGGCTCACAAGCATTAGCTCAAGCCCAAGTGTAGCCAGGAGTAGGCTGAGGCATTCTTCAGTTTAGCATGAGAAAAGATCCCTTGCAGGCTGGCAAAGGCAAGTCCCAGAGCTGCAGAGAGCAGCAGCAGGAATAGAAGCCAAGCTGTCCGCGGTTCTTGCAGAAGGAGAACCTTGACAAGGAGTTGTGGGACTGACCATGCACAAAAGAGGAAGAAGAAGAAGAAGAAGAAGAAGAAGAAGAGGAAGAAGAGGAAGAAGAGGAAGAAGAGGTGAGTGGTACTGTGGCATCTCTTCCAAAGCGTGACATGTAGCGATGACGAGCAGACTTTTTGCCTTCCACAACTTGTTTGGCTGCTGTGCTTCTAGGCCAGGGATGCATGAGAAGCGCTCTGGTCCCTGCCAGGCACTTGTGTTAGCTGCAGGGAGAGCTGAGAAGTGGCAGCTGCGGCTGCCAGCATGGTGGAGCATGAGCAGCCGGCTCCCAGGCCAAATGGCCCAAAGAAATGGTGGCAAGGGGCCGTGCTGAGAACTGCAGAGGAAGGCAAAAAACCGCCGGGGACCAGTGCCAATGTGCCCCAGGGGAAAAAGTTCCTTGCTGAGCCCAGTGCTGGCCATGGGCTGTTCCCTGAGCATGTGAGCCAGACCTGGCTCCTTGTCCCACAGGCTGCTCATGCTTCCCAGGAGCTGTCCAAGCCCTATCCTCCCTTGAGCTGGAGCTATCTGGCGGACTTGCCAGAGTGCCCAAGTGCCTCTGAGCTGATGGAGCTTGTGGGCAAGAATCCTTGCTGTCCCTGTGTAGGACACCAGTGGGTGTTCCAAAGCACTGCAAGCCCTTGCAAGCCCTTGCAAGCCCTTGACATCCTATCTCTTACGGGTCCTGAGCATTGCTCTGTAGGAGATGAGGATGGTGAGCTGTGCAGTGCTCCTCAAGAAGGAATTGCCTTGGTCTTGCCACTGCTATCCAGTTGAAAAGGATTTGCATCCATGAGCCGAGCTTGGAAGGTGGCCCTGCCAGCAGATTGTCTTGCAGCGGAGAACCTCCAGCAGCCTCATGCAAGGTTTTCTTCCCTCAGCCCCTGGCCTGTGATTCCAGCAGCTCCTCAAGTGCTTCCTGTCAGATGTGCTGGGGCTGCCCCCGGGCCAGCTCTGGCAGTGGACACGGGAGGCTGCTCCTCTGGATCCTGCGTGGGGCCTGGTGACCACTGCGTTGCCGGGTGCTGGCATTGTGACATGAGGGTGACACAGCCGCATATGTGCAGCCCTTTGGAGGAAGCCTTTGGGGTGCTGGCTCCAAATCAGTCCCTGTACCTACAAAATAGGGGAGTAAGCAACCTAATAGAGTCCCTTTTTTGCAAAAAGACAGTGTGGATTTGTTGCCAGTGCAGCCTTCCTTCCAGTAGCAATACTGCCTGTAGTATCATGTATGGAGGCCTCAGGGCTCACTCAGGGCTTGTCACGCAGAACTGCAGGCCTGACAGAGCAGAACTGCTCTTCTCTCCTCTCCTCTCCTCTCCTCTCCTCTCCTCTCCTCTCCTCTCCTCTCCTCTCCTCTCCTCTCCTGTCCGCCAGTCCAATATCTAAGAGACTGTTTGCCTGAAAGGACAGAGGGTTTTCAGTTCCAAAATCAATGTCAAGGACACATAACACAATGAATTTTATTTTATTTTGTTGTTAATTTATTAATTTTCTTGATTTTATGTTAATTCATGTTATGTTATTTCATGTCATTTTTTTTCCCTTTGTGACTCTGTTTCAGAACCCAGGCTCACAAGCATTAGCTCAAGCCCAAGTGTAGCCAGGAGCAGGCTGAGGCATTCTTCAGTTTAGCATGAGAAAAGATCCCTTGCAGGCTGGCAAAGGCAAGTCCCAGAGCTGCAGAGAGCAGCAGCAGGAATAGAGGCCAAGCTGTGCGCGCTTCCTGCAGAGGGAGAACCTTGACAAGGAGTTGTGGGACTGACCATGCACAAAAGAGGAAGAAGAAGAAGAAGAAGAAGAAGAAGAAGAGGCAGAAGAGGAAGAAGAGGTGAGTGGTACCGTGGCATCTCTTCCAAAGCGTGACATGTAGCGATGACGAGCAGACTTTTTGCCTTCCACAACTTGTTTGACTGCTGTGCTTCTTGGCCAGGGATGCATGAGAAGCGCTCTGGTCCCCGCCAGGCGCTTGTGTTAGCTGCAGGGAGAGCTGAGAAGTGGCAGCTGCGGCTGCCAGCATGGTGGAGCATGAGCAGCCGGCTCCCAGGCCAAATGGCCCAAAGAAATGGTGGCAAGGGGCGGTGGGGAGAACTGCAGAGGAAGGCAAAAAACCGCCGGGGACCAGTGCCAATGTGCCCCAGGGGAAAAAGTTCCTTGCTGAGCCCAGTGCTGGCCATGGGCTGTTCCCTGAGCATGTGAGCCAGACCTGGCTCCTTGTCCCACAGGCTGCTCATGCTTCCCAGGAGCTGCCCAAGCCCTATCCTCCCTTGAGCTGGAGCTATCTGGCGGACTTGCCAGAGTGCCCAAGTGCCTCTGAGCTGATAGACCTTGTGGGCAAGAATCCTTGCTGTCCCTGTGTAGGACACCAGTGGGTGTTCCAAAGCACTGCAAGCCCTTGCAAGCCCTTGCAAGCCCTCGACATCCTATCTCTTACGGCTCCTGACCATTGCTCTGTAGGAGATGAGGATGGTGAGCTGTGCAGTGCTCCTCAAGAAGGAATTGCCTTGGTCTTGCCACTGCTATCCAGTTGAAAAGGATTTGCATCCATGAGCCGAGCTTGGAAGGTGGCCCTGCCAGCAGATTGTCTTGCAGTGGAGAACCTCCAGCAGCCTCATGCAAGGTTTTCTTCCCTCAGCCCCTGGCCTGTGATTCCAGCAGCTCCTCAAGTGCTTCCTGTCAGATGTGCTGGGGCTGCCCCCGGGCCAGCTCTGGCAGTGGACACGGGAGGCTGCTCCTCTGGATCCTGCGTGGGGCCTGGTGACCACTGCGTTGCCGGGTGCTGGCATTGTGACATGGGGGTGACACAGCCGCATATGTGCAGCCCTTTGGAGGAAGCCTTTGGGGTGCTGGCTCCAAATCAGTCCCTGTACCTACAAAACAGGGGAGTAAGCAACCTAATAGAGTCCCTTTTTTGCAAAAAGACAGTGTGGATTTGTTGTCAGTGCAGCCTTCCTTCCAGTAGCAATACTGCCTGTAGTATCATGTATGGAGGCCTCAGGGCTCGCTCAGGGCTTGTCACGCAGAACTGCAGGCCTGACAGAGCAGAACTGCTCTCCTCTCCTCTCCTCTCCTCTCCTCTCCTCTCCTCTCCTCTCCTCTCCTCTCCTCTTCTCTCCTGTCCGCCAGTCCAATATCTAAGAGACTGTTTGCCTGAAAGGACAGAGGGTTTTCAGTTCCAAAATCAATGTCAAGGACACATAACACAATGAATTTTATTTTATTTTGTTGTTAATTTATTAATTTTCTTGATTTTATGTTAATTCATGTTACGTTATTTCATGTCATTTTTTTTCCCTTTGTGACTCTGTTTCAGAACCCAGGCTCACAAGCATTAGCTCAAGCCCAAGTGTAGCCAGGAGTAGGCTGAGGCATTCTTCAGTTTAGCATGAGAAAAGATCCCTTGGAGGCTGGCAAAGGCAAGTCCCAGAGCTGCAGAGAGCAGCAGCAGGAATAGAGGCCAAGCTGTCCGCGGTTCCTGCAGAGGGAGAACCTTGACAAGGAGTTATGGGACTGACCATGCACAAAAGAGGAAGAAGAAGAAGAAGAAGAAGAAGAAGAAGAAGAGGCAGAAGAGGAAGAAGAGGTGAGTGGTACCGTGGCATCTCTTCCAAAGCGTGACATGTAGCGATGACGAGCAGACTTTTTGCCTTCCACAACTTGTTTGGCTGCTGTGCTTCTTGGCCAGGGATGCATGAGAAGCGCTCTGGTCCCTGCCAGGCGCTTGTGTTAGCTGCAGGGAGAGCTGAGAAGTGGCAGCTGCGGCTGCCAGCATGGTGGAGCATGAGCAGCCGGCTCCCAGGCCAAATGGCCCAAAGAAGTGGTGGCAAGGGGCCGTGCTGAGAACTGCAGAGGAAGGCAAAAAACCGCCGGGGACCAGTGCCAATGTGCCCCAGGGGAAAAAGTTCCTTGCTGAGCCCAGTGCTGGCCATGGGCTGTTCCCTGAGCATGTGAGCCAGACCTGGCTCCTTGTCCCACAGGCTGCTCATGCTTCCCAGGAGCTGCCCAAGCCCTATCCTCCCTTGAGCTGGAGCTATCTGGCGGACTTGCCAGAGTGCCCAAGTGCCTCTGAGCTGATAGACCTTGTGGGCAAGAATCCTTGCTGTCCCTGTGTAGGACACCAGTGGGTGTTCCAAAGCACTGCAAGCCCTTGCAAGGCCTTGCAAGCCCTCGACATCCTATCTCTTACGGCTCCTGAGCGTTGCTGTGTAGGAGATGAGGATGGTGAGCTGTGCAGTGCTCCTCAAGAAGGAATTGCCTTGGTCTTGCCACTGCTATCCAGTTGAAAAGGATTTGCATCCATGAGCCGAGCTTGGAAGGTGGCCCTGCCAGCAGATTGTCTTGCAGTGGAGAACCTCCAGCAGCCTCATGCAAGGTTTTCTTCCCTCAGCCCCTGGCCTGTGATTCCAGCAGCTCCTCAAGTGCTTCCTGTCAGATGTGCTGGGGCTGCCCCCGGGCCAGCTCTGGCAGTGGACACGGGAGGCTGCTCCTCTGGATCCTGCGTGGGGCCTGGTGACCACTGCGTTGCCGGGTGCTGGCATTGTGACATGGGGGTGACACAGCCGCATATGTGCAGCCCTTTGGAGGAAGCCTTTGGGGTGCTGGCTCCAAATCAGTCCCTGTACCTACAAAACAGGGGAGTAAGCAACCTCATAGAGTCCCTTTTTTGCAAAAAGACAGTGTGGATTTGTTGCCAGTGCAGCCTTCCTTCCAGTAGCAATACTGCCTGTAGTATCATGTATGGAGGCCTCAGGGCTCGCTCAGGGCTTGTCACGCAGAACTACAGGCCTGACAGAGCAGAACTGCTCTCCTCTCCTCTCCTCTCCTCTCCTCTCCTCTCCTCTCCTCTCCTCTCCTCTCCTCTCCTCTTCTCTCCTGTCCGCCAGTCCAATATCTAAGAGACTGTTTGCCTGAAAGGACAGAGGGTTTTCAGTTCCAAAATCAATGTCAAGGACACATAACACAATGAATTTTATTTTATTTTGTTGTTAATTTATTAATTTTCTTGATTTGATGTTAATTCATGTTATGTTATTTCATGTCATTTTTTTTCCCTTTGTGACTCTGTTTCAGAACCCAGGCTCACAAGCATTAGCTCAAGCCCAAGTGTAGCCAGGAGTAGGCTGAGGCATTCTTCAGTTTAGCATGAGAAAAGATCCCTTGCAGGCTGGCAAAGGCAAGTCCCAGAGCTGCAGAGAGCAGCAGCAGGAACAGAGGCCAAGCTGTCCGCGTTTCCTGCAGAGGGAGAACCTTGACAAGGAGTTGTGGGACTGACCATGCAGAAAAGAGGACGAAGAAGAAGAAGAAGAGGAAGAAGAAGAAGAAGAAGAAGAAGAGGAAGAAGGGGAAGAAGAGGTGAGTGGTACCGTGGCATCTCTTCCAAAGCGTGACATGTAGCGATGACGAGCAGACTTTTTGCCTTCCACAACTTGTTTGGCTGCTGTGCTTCTTGGGCAGGGATGCATGAGAAGCGCTCTGGTCCCTGCCAGGCACTTGTGTTACCTGCAGGGAGAGCTGAGAAGTGGCAGCTGCGGCTGCCAGCATGGTGGAGCATGAGCAGCCGGCTCCCAGGCCAAATGGCCCGAAGAAATGGTGGCAAGGGGCGGTGCTGAGAAGTGCAGAGGAAGGCAAAAAACCGCCGGGGACCAGTGCCAATGTGCCCCAGGGGAAAAAGTTCCTTGCTGAGCCCAGTGCTGGCCATGGGCTGTTCCCTGAGCATGTGAGCCAGACCTGGCTCCTTGTCCCACAGGCTGCTCATGCTTCCCAGGAGCTGCCCAAGCCCTATCCTCCCTTGAGCTGGAGCTATCTGGCGGACTTGCCAGAGTGCCCAAGTGCCTCGGAGCTGATAGACCTTGTGGGCAAGAATCCTTGCTGTCCCTGTGTAGGACACCAGTGGGTGTTCCAAAGCACTGCAAGCCCTTGCAAGCCCTTGCAAGCCCTCGACATCCTATCTCTTACGGCTCCTGAGCGTTGCTGTGTAGGAGATGAGGATGGTGAGCTCTGCAGTGCTCCTCAAGAAGGAATTGCCTTGGTCTTGCCACTGCTATCCAGTTGAAAAGGATTTGCATCCATGAGCCGAGCTTGGAAGGTGGCCCTGCCAGCACATTGTCTTGCAGCGGAGAACCTCCAGCAGCCTCATGCAAGGTTTTCTTCCCTCAGCCCCTGGCCTGTGATTCCAGCAGCTCCTCAAGTGCTTCCTGTCAGATGTGCTGGGGCTGCCCCCGGGCCAGCTCTGGCAGTGGACACGGGAGGCTGCTCCTCTGGATCCTGCGTGGGGCCTGGTGACCACTGCGTTGCCGGGTGCTGGCATTGTGACATGGGGGTGACACAGCCACATATGTGCAGCCCTTTGGAGGAAGCCTTTGGGGTGCTGGCTCCAAATCAGTCCCTGTAGCTACAAAATAGGGGAGTAAGCAACCTAATAGAGTCCCTTTTTTGCAAAAAGACAGTGTGGATTTGTTGCCAGTGCAGCCTTCCTTCCAGTAGCAATACTGCCTGTAGTATCATGTATGGAGGCCTCAGGGCTCGCTCAGGGCTTGTCACGCAGAACTGCAGGCCTGACAGAGCAGAACTGCTCTCCTCTCCTCTCCTCTCCTCTCCTCTCCTCTCCTCTCCTCTCCTCTCCTCTCCTCTCCTCTCCTCTCCTCTTCTCTCCTGTCCGCCAGTCCAATATCTAAGAGACTGTTTGCCTGAAAGGACAGAGGGTTTTCAGTTCCAAAATCAATGTCAAGGACACATAACACAATGAATTTGATTTTATTTTGTTGTTAGTTTAGTAATTTTCTTGATTTTATGTTAATTCATGTGATGTTTCTTCGTGTCATTTTTTTTCCCTTTGTGACTCTGTTTCAGAAGCCAGGCTCACAAGCATTAGCTCAAGCCCAAGTGTAGCCAGGAGTAGGCTGAGGCATTCTTCAGTTTAGCATGAGAAAAGATCCCTTGCAGGCTGGCAAAGGCAAGTCCCAGAGCTGCAGAGAGCAGCAGCAGGAATAGAGGCCAAGCTGTCCGCGGTTCTTGCAGAAGGAGAACCTTGACAAGGAGTTGTGGGACTGACCATGCACAAAAGAGGAAGAAGAAGAAGAAGAAGAAGAAGAAGAAGAGGAAGAAGAGGAAGAAGAGGAAGAAGAGGTGAGTGGTACTGTGGCATCTCTTCCAAAGCGTGACATGTAGCGATGACGAGCAGACTTTTTGCCTTCCACAACTTGTTTGGCTGCTGTGCTTCTAGGCCAGGGATGCATGAGAAGCGCTCTGGTCCCTGCCAGGCACTTGTGTTAGCTGCAGGGAGAGCTGAGAAGTGGCAGCTGCGGCTGCCAGCATGGTGGAGCATGAGCAGCCGGCTCCCAGGCCAAATGGCCCAAAGAAATGGTGGCAAGGGGCCGTGCTGAGAAGTGCAGAGGAAGGCAAAAAACCGCCGGGGACCAGTGCCAATGTGCCCCGGGGGAAAAAGTTCCTTGCTGAGCCCAGTGCTGGCCATGGGCTGTTCCCTGAGCATGTGAGCCAGACCTGGCTCCTTGTCCCACAGGCTGCTCATGCTTCCCAGGAGCTGCCCAAGCCCTATCCTCCCTTGAGCTGGAGCTATCTGGCGGACTTGCCAGAGTGCCCAAGTGCCTCTGAGCTGATAGACCTTGTGGGCAAGAATCCTTGCTGTCCCTGTGTAGGACACCAGTGGGTGTTCCAAAGCACTGCAAGCCCTTGCAAGCCCTTGCAAGCCCTTGACATCCTATCTCTTACGGGTCCTGAGCATTGCTCTGTAGGAGATGAGGATGGTGAGCTGTGCAGTGCTCCTCAAGAAGGAATTGCCTTGGTCTTGCCACTGCTATCCAGTTGAAAAGGATTTGCATCCATGAGCCGAGCTTGGAAGGTGGCCCTGCCAGCAGATTGTCTTGCAGCGGAGAACCTCCAGCAGCCTCATGCAAGGTTTGCTTCCCTCAGCCCCTGGCCTGTGATTCCAGCAGCTCCTCAAGTGCTTCCTGTCAGATGTGCTGGGGCTGCCCCCGGGCCAGCTCTGGCAGTGGACACGGGAGGCTGCTCCTCTGGATCCTGCGTGGGGCCTGGTGACCACTGCGATGCCGGGTGCTGGCATTGTGACATGGGGGTGACACAGCCGCATATGTGCTGCCCTTTGGAGGAAGCCTTTGGGGTGCTGGCTCCAAATCAGTCCCTGTAGCTACAAAACAGGGGAGTAAGCAACCTACTAGAGTCCCTTTTTTGCAAAAAGACAGTGTGGATTTGTTGCCAGTGCAGCCTTCCTTCCAGTAGCAATACTGCCTGTAGTATCATGTATGGAGGCCTCAGGGCTCGCTCAGGGCTTGTCACGCAGAACTGCAGGCCTGACAGAGCAGAACTGCTCTCCTCTCCTCTCCTCTCCTCTCCTCTCCTCTTCTCTCCTGTCCGCCAGTCCAATATCTAAGAGCCTGTTTGCCTGAAAGGACAGAGGGTTTTCAGTTCCAAAATCAATGTCAAGGACACATAACACAATGAATTTGATTTTATTTTGTTGTTAATTTATTAATTTTCTTGATTTTATGTTAATTCATGTTATGTTATTTCATGTCATTTTTTTTCCCTTTGTGACTCTGTTTCAGAACCCAGGCTCACAAGCATTAGCTCAAGCCCAAGTGTAGCCAGGAGTAGGCTGAGGCATTCTTCAGTTTAGCCTGAGAAAAGATCCCTTGCAGGCTGGCAAAGGCAAGTCCCAGAGCTGCAGAGAGCAGCAGCAGGAATAGAGGCCAAACTGTCCACGGGTCCTGCAGAGGGAGAACCTTGACAAGGAGTTGTGGGACTGACCATGCACAAAAGAGGAAGAAGAAGAAGAAGAGGAAGAAGAGGAAGAAGAGGTGAGTGGTACCGTGGCATCTCTTCCAAAGCGTGACATGTAGCGATGACGAGCAGACTTTTTGCCTTCCACTACTTGTTTGGCTGTTGTGCTTCTTGGCCAGGGATGCATGAGAAGCGCTCTGGTCCCTGCCAGGCGCTTGTGTTAGCTGCAGGGAGAGCTGAGAAGTGGCAGCTGCGGCTGCCAGCATGGTGGAGCATGAGCAGCCGGCTCCCAGGCCAAATGGCCCAAAGAAGTGGTGGCAAGGGGCCGTGCTGAGAACTGCAGAGGAAGGCAAAAAACCGCCGGGGACCAGTGCCAATGTGCCCCAGGGGAAAAAGTTCCTTGCTGAGCCCAGTGCTGGCCATGGGCTGTTCCCTGAGCATGTGAGCCAGACCTGGCTCCTTGTCCCACAGGCTGCTCATGCTTCCCAGGAGCTGCCCAAGCCCTATCCTCCCTTGAGCTGGAGCTATCTGGCGGACTTGCCAGAGTGCCCAAGTGCCTCTGAGCTGATAGACCTTGTGGGCAAGAATCCTTGCTGTCCCTGTGTAGGACACCAGTGGGTGTTCCAAAGCACTGCAAGCCCCTGCAAGGCCTTGCAAGCCCTCGACATCCTATCTCTTAGGGCTCCTGAGCGTTGCTGTGTAGGAGATGAGGATGGTGAGCTGTGCAGTGCTCCTCAAGAAGGAATTGCCTTGGTCTTGCCACTGCTATCCAGTTGAAAAGGATTTGCATCCATGAGCCGAGCTTGGAAGGTGGCCCTGCCAGCAGATTGTCTTGCAGTGGAGAACCTCCAGCAGCCTCATGCAAGGTTTTCTTCCCTCAGCCCCTGGCCTGTGATTCCAGCAGCTCCTCAAGTGCTTCCTGTCAGATGTGCTGGGGCTGCCCCCGGGCCAGCTCTGGCAGTGGACACGGGAGGCTGCTCCTCTGGATCCTGCGTGGGGCCTGGTGACCACTGCGTTGCCGGGTGCTGGCATTGTGACATGGGGGTGACACAGCCGCATATGTGCAGCCCTTTGGAGGAAGCCTTTGGGGTGCTGGCTCCAAATCAGTCCCTGTACCTACAAAACAGGGGAGTAAGCAACCTCATAGAGTCCCTTTTTTGCAAAAAGACAGTGTGGATTTGTTGCCAGTGCAGCCTTCCTTCCAGTAGCAATACTGCCTGTAGTATCATGGATGGAGGCCTCAGGGCTCGCTCAGGGCTTGTCACGCAGAACTACAGGCCTGACAGAGCAGAACTGCTCTCCTCTCCTCTCCTCTCCTCTCCTCTCCTCTCCTCTCCTCTCCTGTCCTCTTCTCTCCTGTCCGCCAGTCCAATATCTAAGAGACTGTTTGCCTGAAAGGACAGAGGGTTTTCAGTTCCAAAATCAATGTCAAGGACACATAACACAATGAATTTTATTTTATTTTGTTGTTAATTTATTAATTTTCTTGATTTTATGTTAATTCATGTTATGTTATTTCATGTCATTTTTTTCCCTTTGTGACTCTGTTTCAGAACCCAGGCTCACAAGCATTAGCTCAAGCCCAAGTGTAGCCAGGAGTAGGCTGAGGCATTCTTCAGTTTAGCATGAGAAAAGATCCCTTGCAGGCTGGCAAAGGCAAGTCCCAGAGCTGCAGAGAGCAGCAGCAGGAACAGAGGCCAAGCTGTCCGCGGTTCCTGCAGAGGGAGAACCTTGACAAGGAGTTGTGGGACTGACCATGCACAAAAGAGGACGAAGAAGAAGAAGAAGAGGAAGAAGAAGAAGAAGAAGAAGAAGAGGAAGAAGGGGAAGAAGAGGTGAGTGGTACCGTGGCATCTCTTCCAAAGCGTGACATGTAGCGATGACGAGCAGACTTTTTGCCTTCCACAACTTGTTTGGCTGCTGTGCTTCTTGGCCAGGGATGCATGAGAAGCGCTCTGGTCCCTGCCAGGCGCTTGTGTTAGCTGCAGGGAGAGCTGAGAAGTGGCAGCTGCGGCTGCCAGCATGGTGGAGCATGAGCAGCCGGCTCCCAGGCCAAATGGCCCGAAGAAATGGTGGCAAGGGGCGGTGCTGAGAAGTGCAGAGGAAGGCAAAAAACCGCCGGGGACCAGTGCCAATGTGCCCCAGGGGAAAAAGTTCCTTGCTGAGCCCAGTGCTGGCCATGGGCTGTTCCCTGAGCATGTGAGCCAGACCTGGCTCCTTGTCCCACAGGCTGCTCATGCTTCCCAGGAGCTGCCCAAGCCCTATCCTCCCTTGAGCTGGAGCTATCTGGCGGACTTGCCAGAGTGCCCAAGTGCCTCTGAGCTGATAGACCTTGTGGGCAAGAATCCTTGCTGTCCCTGTGTAGGACACCAGTGGGTGTTCCAAAGCACTGCAAGCCCTTGCAAGGCCTTGCAAGCCCTCGACATCCTATCTCTTAGGGCTCCTGAGCGTTGCTGTGTAGGAGATGAGGATGGTGAGCTCTGCAGTGCTCCTCAAGAAGGAATTGCCTTGGTCTTGCCACTGCTATCCAGTTGAAAAGGATTTGCATCCATGAGCCGAGCTTGGAAGGTGGCCCTGCCAGCACATTGTCTTGCAGCGGAGAACCTCCAGCAGCCTCATGCAAGGTTTTCTTCCCTCAGCCCCTGGCCTGTGATTCCAGCAGCTCCTCAAGTGCTTCCTGTGAGACGTGCTGGGGCTGCCCCCGGGCCAGCTCTGGCAGTGGACACGGGAGGCTGCTCCTCTGGATCCTGCGTGGGGCCTGGTGACCACTGCGTTGCCGGGTGCTGGCATTGTGACATGGGGGTGACACAGCCGCATATGTGCAGCCCTTTGGAGGAAGCCTTTGGGGTGCTGGCTCCAAATCAGTCCCTGTAGCTACAAAATAGGGGAGTAAGCAACCTACTAGAGTCCCTTTTTTGCAAAAAGACAGTGTGGATTTGTTGCCAGTGCAGCCTTCCTTCCAGTAGCAATACTGCCTGTAGTATCATGTATGGAGGCCTCAGGGCTCGCTCAGGGCTTGTCACGCAGAACTGCAGGCCTGACAGAGCAGAACTGCTCTCCTCTCCTCTCCTCTCCTCTCCTCTCCTCTCCTCTCCTCTCCTCTCCTCTCCTCTCCTCTCCTCTTCTCTCCTGTCCGCCAGTCCAATATCTAAGAGACTGTTTGCCTGAAAGGACAGAGGGTTTTCAGTTCCAAAATCAATGTCAAGGACACATAACACAATGAATTTGATTTTATTTTGTTGTTAGTTTAGTAATTTTCTTGATTTTATGTTAATTCATGTGATGTTTCTTCGTGTCATTTTTTTTCCCTTTGTGACTCTGTTTCAGAACCCAGGCTCACAAGCATTAGCTCAAGCCCAAGTGTAGCCAGGAGTAGGCTGAGGCATTCTTCAGTTTAGCATGAGAAAAGATCCCTTGCAGGCTGGCAAAGGCAAGTCCCAGAGCTGCAGAGAGCAGCAGCAGGAATAGAGGCCAAGCTGTCCGCGGTTCCTGCAGAGGGAGAACCTTGACAAGGAGTTGTGGGACTGACCATGCACAAAAGAGGAGGAAGAAGAAGAAGAAGAAGAAGAAGAAGAAGAAGAAGAAGAAGAAGAAGAAGAAGAAGAAGAAGAAGAAGAAGAAGAAGAAGAAGAGGAAGAAGAGGAAGAAGAGGTGAGTGGTACCGTGGCATCTCTTCCAAAGCGTGACATGTAGCGATGACGAGCAGACTTTTTGCCTTCCACAACTTGTTTGGCTGCTGTGCTTCTTGGGCAGGGATGCATGAGAAGCGCTCTGGTCCCTGCCAGGCGCTTGTGTTAGCTGCAGGGAGAGCTGAGAAGTGGCAGCTGCGGCTGCCAGCATGGTGGAGCATGAGCAGCCGGCTCCCAGGCCAAATGGCCCAAAGAAATGGTGGCAAGGGGCGGTGGGGAGAACTGCAGAGGAAGGCAAAAAACCGCCGGCGACCAGTGCCAATGTGCCCCAGGGGAAAAAGTTCCTTGCTGAGCCCAGTGCTGGCCATGGGCTGTTCCCTGAGCATGTGAGCCAGACCTGGCTCCTTGTCCCACAGGCTGCTCATGCTTCCCAGGAGCTGCCCAAGCCCTATCCTCCCTTGAGCTGGAGCTATCTGGCGGACTTGCCAGAGTGCCCAAGTGCCTCTGAGCTGATAGACCTTGTGGGCAAGAATCCTTGCTGTCCCTGTGTAGGACACCAGTGGGTGTTCCAAAGCACTGCAAGCCCTTGCAAGCCCTTGCAAGGCCTCGACATCCTATCTCTTACGGCTCCTGAGCGTTGCTCTGTAGGAGATGAGGATGGTGAGCTGTGCAGTGCTCCTCAAGAAGGAATTGCCTTGGTCTTGCCACTGCTATCCAGTTGAAAAGGATTTGCATCCATGAGCCGAGCTTGGAAGGTGGCCCTGCCAGCAGATTGTCTTGCAGCGGAGAACCTCCAGCAGCCTCATGCAAGGTTTGCTTCCCTCAGCCCCTGGCCTGTGATTCCAGCAGCTCCTCAAGTGCTTCCTGTCAGATGTGCTGGGGCTGCCCCCGGGCCAGCTCTGGCAGTGGACACGGGAGGCTGCTCCTCTGGATCCTGCGTGGGGCCTGGTGACCACTGCGTTGCCGGGTGCTGGCATTGTGACATGGGGGTGACACAGCCGCATATGTGCAGCCCTTTGGAGGAAGCCTTTGGGGTGCTGGCTCCAAATCAGTCCCTGTAGCTACAAAATAGGGGAGTAAGCAACCTAATAGAGCCCCTTTTTTGCAAAAAGACAGTGTGGATTTGTTGCCAGTGCAGCCTTCCTTCCAGTAGCAATACTGCCTGTAGTATCATGTATGGAGGCCTCAGAGCTCGCTCAGGGCTTGTCACGCAGAACTGCAGGCCTGACAGAGCAGAACTGCTCTCCTCTCCTCTCCT
This sequence comes from Caloenas nicobarica, assembly GCF_036013445.1. Lineage (NCBI taxonomy): Eukaryota > Metazoa > Chordata > Aves > Columbiformes > Columbidae > Caloenas > Caloenas nicobarica. Next base: position 513,656 of record NW_027017722.1, read on the forward strand.
CTCCTCTCCTCTCCTCTCCTCTCCTCTCCTCTCCTCTCCTCTCCTCTTCTCTCCTGTCCGCCAGTCCAATATCTAAGAGACTGTTTGCCTGAAAGGACAGAGGGTTTTCAGTTCCAAAATCAATGTCAAGGACACATAACACAATGAATTTTATTTTATTTTGTTGTTAATTTATTAATTTTCTTGATTTTATGTTAATTCATGTTATGTTATTTCATGTCATTTTTTTTCCCTTTGTGACTCTGTTTCAGAACCCAGGCTCACAAGCATTAGCTCAAGCCCAAGTGTAGCCAGGAGTAGGCTGAGGCATTCTTCAGTTTAGCATGAGAAAAGATCCCTTGCAGGCTGGCAAAGGCAAGTCCCAGAGCTGCAGAGAGCAGCAGCAGGAACAGAGGCCAAGCTGTCCGCGGTTCCTGCAGAGGGAGAACCTTGACAAGGAGTTGTGGGACTGACCATGCACAAAAGAGGAGGAAGAAGAAGAAGAAGAAGAAGAAGAAGAAGAAGAAGAAGAAGAGGAAGAAGAGGAAGAAGAGGAAGAAGAGGTGAGTGGTACCGTGGCATCGTAAGCTCAAGTGGAAGAGGAGGGTTTACAAATCATGGAAGGAGGGGCTGGCCACTTGGGAAGAATATAAGGCTGTTGTCAGAGGATGTAGTGAGGCAACTAGGAAAGCTAAGGCCTCCTTAGAGTTAAACCTGGTGAGAGGGGTCAAGGACAACAGGAAGAGGTTCTTCAAATACATGGCAGATAAAACTAACACCAGAGGCAATGTAGGCCCACTGATGAACGGGGTGGGTGCCCTGGTGACAGAAGATACAGAGAAGGCAGAATTACTGAATGCCTTCTTTGTCTCTGTCTACTCTGCCGGAGGCTGTCCTGAGGAGCCCCGTACCCCTGAGGCCCCAGAGGAAGGCAGGGCAATGGAGGAGTCTGCCTCAGTTGATGAGGACTGGGTTAGGGAGCAATTAAGCAATCTGGACATCCATAAATCCATGGGTCCAGATGGGATGCACCCGCGGGTGCTGAGGGAGCTGGCTGAAGTCATTGCTGGACCGCTCTCCATCATCTTTGCCAAGTCTTGGGAAACGGGAGAGGTGCCTGAGGACTGGAGGAAAGCAAATGTCACTCCGGTCTTCAAAAAGGGCAAGAAGGAGGACCCGGGCAACTATAGACTGGTCAGCCTCACCTCCATCCCTGGGAAAGTGATGGAACACCTTATCCTTGGTGCCATCTTAAGACATATCAAGGATAAGAGGGTCATCAGAGACAGTCAACATGGCTTCACCAAGGGGAAGTCGTGTTTGACCAACCTCATAGCCTTTTATGAAGACGTAACAAGGTGGATTGACGATGGCAGAGCAGTGGATGTGGTCTACCTTGACTTCAGCAAAGCATTTGACACCGTCTCCCACAGCATCCTCACGGCAAAACTGAGGAAGTGTGGACTGGATGATCGGGTAGTGAGGTGGACTGCAAACTGGCTGAAGGAGAGAAGCCAGAGAGTTGTGATCAATGGAGCGGAGTCTGGTTGGAGGCCTGTATCTGGTGGAGTGCCTCAAGGGTCAGTTCTGGGACCAATACTGTTCAATATATTCATCAATGACTTGGATGAGGGAATTGAGTGTACTATCAGCAAGTTTGCTGATGACACCAAGCTGGGAGGAGTGGCTGACACACCAGAGGGCTGTGCTGCCATCCAGCGAGATCTGGACAGGCTGGAGAGTTGGGTGGGGAAAAATTTAATGAAATATAACAAGGGGAAATGTAGAGTCTTGCATCTGGGCAGGAACAGCCCCAGGTTCCACTACAGGTTGGGGAATGACCTATTAGAGAGCAGTGTAGGGGAAAGGGACCTGGGGGTCCTGGTGGACAGCAGGATGACCATGAGCCAGCACTGTGCCCTTGTGGCCAAGACGGCCAATGGCATCCTGGGGTGTATTAGAAGGGGAGTGGTTAGTAGGTCCAGAGAGGTTCTCCTTCCCCTCTACTCTGCCCTGGTGAGACCTCATCTGGAATATTGTGTCCAGTTCTGGGCCCCTCAGTTCAAGAAGGACAGGGAACTGCTGGAGAGAGTCCAGCGCAGGGCCACAAAGACGATTAAGGGAGTGGAGCATCTCCCTTATGAGGAAAGGCTGAGGGAGCTGGGTCTCTTTAGCTTGGAGAAGAGGAGACTGAGGGGTGACCTCATCAATGTTTATAAATATATAAAGGGTGGGTGTCACGAGGATGGAGCCAGGCTCTTCTCGGTGACAACCAACAGTAAGACAAGGGGTAATGGGTTCAAGCTGGAACACAAGAGGTTCCACTTAAATGTGAGAAGAAACTTCTTCTCAGTGAGGGTGACAGAACACTGGAACAGGCTGCCCAGGGGGGTTGTGGATTCTCCTTCTCTGGAGACATTCAAAACCCGCCTGGACGCCTTCCTGTGTAACCTCACCTAGGTGTTCCTTCTCTGGCAGGGGGATTGGACTAGATGATCTTTCGAGGTCCCTTCCAATCCCTAACATTCTGTGATTCTGTGATTCTGTGATCTCTTCCAAAGCGTGACATGTAGCGATGACGAGCAGACTTTTTGCCTTCCACAACTTGTTTGGCTGCTGTGCTTCTTGGCCAGGGATGCATGAGAAGCGCTCTGGTCCCTGCCAGGCGCTTGTGTTAGCTGCAGGGAGAGCTGAGAAGTGGCAGCTGCGGCTGCCAGCATGGTGGAGCATGAGCAGCCGGCTCCCAGGCCAAATGGCCCAAAGAAATGGTGGCAAGGGGCCGTGCTGAGAACTGCAGAGGAAGGCAAAAAACCGCCGGGGACCAGTGCCAATGTGCCCCAGGGGAAAAAGTTCCTTGCTGAGCCCAGTGCTGGCCATGGGCTGTTCCCTGAGCATGTGAGCCAGACCTGGCTCCTTGTCCCACAGGCTGCTCATGCTTCCCAGGAGCTGCCCAAGCCCTATCCTCCCTTGAGCTGGAGCTATCTGGCGGACTTGCCAGAGTGCCCAAGTGCCTCTGAGCTGATAGACCTTGTGGGCAAGAATCCTTGCTGTCCCTGTGTAGGACACCAGTGGGTGTTCCAAAGCACTGCAAGCCCTTGCAAGCCCTTGCAAGCCCTCGACATCCTATCTCTTACGGCTCCTGAGCGTTGCTGTGTAGGAGATGAGGATGGTGAGCTGTGCAGTGCTCCTCAAGAAGGAATTGCCTTGGTCTTGCCACTGCTATCCAGTTGAAAAGGATTTGCATCCATGAGCCGAGCTTGGAAGGTGGCCCTGCCAGCAGATTGTCTTGCAGCGGAGAACCTCCAGCAGCCTCATGCAAGGTTTGCTTCCCTCAGCCCCTGGCCTGTGATTCCAGCAGCTCCTCAAGTGCTTCCTGTCAGATGTGCTGGGGCTGCCCCCGGGCCAGCTCTGGCAGTGGACACGGGAGGCTGCTCCTCTGGATCCTGCGTGGGGCCTGGTGACCACTGCGTTGCCGGGTGCTGGCATTGTGACATGGGGGTGACACAGCCACATATGTGCAGCCCTTTGGAGGAAGCCTTTGGGGTGCTGGCTCCAAATCAGTCCCTGTAGCTACAAAATAGGGGAGTAAGCAACCTAATAGAGCCCCTTTTTTGCAAAAAGACAGTGTGGATTTGTTGCCAGTGCAGCCTTACTTCCAGTAGCAATACTGCCAGTAGTATCATGTATGGAGGCCTCAGAGCTCGCTCAGGGCTTGTCACGCAGAACTGCAGGCCTGACAGAGCAGAACTGCTCTCCTCTCCTCTCCTCTCCTCTCCTCTCCTCTCCTCTCCTCTCCTCTCCTCTCCTCTCCTCTCCTCTCCTCTCCTCTCCTCTCCTCTTCTCTCCTGTCCGCCAGTCCAATATCTAAGAGACTGTTTGCCTGAAAGGACAGAGGGTTTTCAGTTCCAAAATCAATGTCAAGGACACATAACACAATGAATTTTATTTTATTTTGTTGTTAATTTATTAATTTTCTTGATTTTATGTTAATTCATGTTATGTTATTTCATGTCATTTTTTTTCCCTTTGTGACTCTGTTTCAGAACCCAGGCTCACAAGCATTAGCTCAAGCCCAAGTGTAGCCAGGAGTAGGCTGAGGCATTCTTCAGTTTAGCATGAGAAAAGATCCCTTGCAGGCTGGCAAAGGCAAGTCCCAGAGCTGCAGAGAGCAGCAGCAGGAACAGAGGCCAAGCTGTCCGCGGTTCCTGCAGAGGGAGAAACTTGACAAGGAGTTGTGGGACTGACCATGCACAAAAGAGGAGGAAGAAGAAGAAGAAGAAGAAGAAGAAGAAGAAGAAGAAGAAGAAGAAGAAGAGGAAGAAGAGGAAGAAGAGGTGAGTGGTACCGTGGCATCTCTTCCAAAGCGTGACATGTAGCGATGACGAGCAGACTTTTTGCCTTCCACAACTTGTTTGGCTGCTGTGCTTCTTGGCCAGGGATGCATGAGAAGCGCTCTGGTCCCTGCCAGGCGCTTGTGTTAGCTGCAGGGAGAGCTGAGAAGTGGCAGCTGCGGCTGCCAGCATGGTGGAGCATGAGCAGCCGGCTCCCAGGCCAAATGGCCCAAAGAAATGGTGGCAAGGGGCGGTGCTGAGAAGTGCAGAGGAAGGCAAAAAACCGCCGGGGACCAGTGCCAATGTGCCCCGGGGGAAAAAGTTCCTTGCTGAGCCCAGTGCTGGCCATGGGCTGTTCCCTGAGCATGTGAGCCAGACCTGGCTCCTTGTCCCACAGGCTGCTCATGCTTCCCAGGAGCTGCCCAAGCCCTATCCTCCCTTGAGCTGGAGCTATCTGGCGGACTTGCCAGAGTGCCCAAGTGCCTCTGAGCTGATAGACCTTGTGGGCAAGAATCCTTGCTGTCCCTGTGTAGGACACCAGTGGGTGTTCCAAAGCACTGCAAGCCCTTGCAAGCCCTTGCAAGCCCTTGCAAGCCCTCGACATCCTATCTCTTACAGCTCCTGAGCATTGCTCTGTACGAGATGAGGATGGTGAGCTCTGCAGTGCTCCTCAAGAAGGAATTGCCTTGGTCTTGCCACTGCTATCCAGTTGAAAAGGATTTGCATCCATGAGCCGAGCTTGGAAGGTGGCCCTGCCAGCAGATTGTCTTGCAGCGGAGAACCTCCAGCAGCCTCCTGCAAGGTTTTCTTCCCTCAGCCCCTGGCCTGTGATTCCAGCAGCTCCTCAAGTGCTTCCTGTCAGATGTGCTGGGGCTGCCCCCGGGCCAGCTCTGGCAGTGGACACGGGAGGCTGCTCCTCTGGATCCTGCGTGGGGCCTGGTGACCACTGCGTTGCCGGGTGCTGGCATTGTGACATGGGGGTGACACAGCCGCATATGTGCAGCCCTTTGGAGGAAGCCTTTGGGGTGCTGGCCCCAAGTCAGTCCCTGTAGCTACAAAATAGGGGAGTAAGCAACCTAATAGAGTCCCTTTTTTGCAAAAAGACAGTGTGGATTTGTTGCCAGTGCAGCCTTCCTTCCAGTAGCAATACTGCCTGTAGTATCATGTATGGAGGCCTCAGGGCTCGCTCAGGGCTTGTCACGCAGAACTGCAGGCCTGACAGAGCAGAACTGCTCTCCTCTCCTCTCCTCTCCTCTCCTCTCCTCTCCTCTCCTCTCCTCTCCTCTCCTCTCCTCTCCTCTCCTCTTCTCTCCTGTCCGCCAGTCCAATATCTAAGAGACTGTTTGCCTGAAAGGACAGAGGGGTTTCAGTTCCAAAATCAATGTCAAGGACACATAACACAATGAATTTTATTTTATTTTGTTGTTAATTTATTAATTTTCTTGATTTTATGTTAATTCATGTTATGTTATTTCATGTCATTTTTTTTCCCTTTGTGACTCTGTTTCAGAACCCAGGCTCACAAGCATTAGCTCAAGCCCAAGTGTAGCCAGGAGTAGGCTGAGGCATTCTTCAGTATAGCATGAGAAAAGATCCCTTGCAGGCTGGCAAAGGCAAGTCCCAGAGCTGCAGAGAGCAGCAGCAGGAACAGAGGCAAAGCTGTCCGCGGTTCCTGCAGAGGGAGAACCTTGACAAGGAGTTGTGGGACTGACCATGCACAAAAGAGGAGGAAGAAGAAGAAGAAGAAGAAGAAGAAGAAGAAGAAGAAGAAGAAGAAGAAGAAGAAGAGGAAGAAGAGGAAGAAGAGGTGAGTGGTACCGTGGCATCTCTTCCAAAGCGTGACATGTAGCGATGACGAGCAGACTTTTTGCCTTCCACAACTTGTTTGGCTGCTGTGCTTCTTGGGCAGGGATGCATGAGAAGCGCTCTGGTCCCTGCCAGGCGCTTGTGTTAGCTGCAGGGAGAGCTGAGAAGTGGCAGCTGCGGCTGCCAGCATGGTGGAGCATGAGCAGCCGGCTCCCAGGCCAAATGGCCCAAAGAAATGGTGGCAAGGGGCCGTGCTGAGAACTGCAGAGGAAGGCAAAAAACCGCCGGGGACCAGTGCCAATGTGCCCCGGGGGAAAAAGTTCCTTGCTGAGCCCAGTGCTGGCCATGGGCTGTTCCCTGAGCATGTGAGCCAGACCTGGCTCCTTGTCCCACAGGCTGCTCATGCTTCCCAGGAGCTGCCCAAGCCCTATCCTCCCTTGAGCTGGAGCTATCTGGCGGACTTGCCAGAGTGCCCAAGTGCCTCTGAGCTGATAGACCTTGTGGGCAAGAATCCTTGCTGTCCCTGTGTAGGACACCAGTGGGTGTTCCAAAGCACTGCAAGCCCTTGCAAGCCCTTGCAAGCCCTTGACATCCTATCTCTTACGGGTCCTGAGCATTGCTCTGTAGGAGATGAGGATGGTGAGCTGTGCAGTGCTCCTCAAGAAGGAATTGCCTTGGTCTTGCCACTGCTATCCAGTTGAAAAGGATTTGCATCCATGAGCCGAGCTTGGAAGGTGGCCCTGCCAGCAGATTGTCTTGCAGCGGAGAACCTCCAGCAGCCTCATGCAAGGTTTTCTTCCCTCAGCCCCTGGCCTGTGATTCCAGCAGCTCCTCAAGTGCTTCCTGTGAGATGTGCTGGGGCTGCCCCCGGGCCAGCTCTGGCAGTGGACACGGGAGGCTGCTCCTCTGGATCCTGCGTGGGGCCTGGTGACCACTGCGATGCCGGGTGCTGGCATTGTGACATGGGGGTGACACAGCCGCATATGTGCTGCCCTTTGGAGGAAGCCTTTGGGGTGCTGGCTCCAAATCAGTCCCTGTAGCTACAAAACAGGGGAGTAAGCAACCTACTAGAGTCCCTTTTTTGCAAAAAGACAGTGTGGATTTGTTGCCAGTGCAGCCTTCCTTCCAGTAGCAATACTGCCTGTAGTATCATGTATGGAGGCCTCAGGGCTCGCTCAGGGCTTGTCACGCAGAACTGCAGGCCTGACAGAGCAGAACTGCTCTCCTCTCCTCTCCTCTCCTCTCCTCTTCTCTCCTGTCCGCCAGTCCAATATCTAAGAGCCTGTTTGCCTGAAAGGACAGAGGGTTTTCAGTTCCAAAATCAATGTCAAGGACACATAACACAATGAATTTGATTTTATTTTGTTGTTAATTTATTAATTTTCTTGATTTTATGTTAATTCATGTTATGTTATTTCATGTCATTTTTTTTCCCTTTGTGACTCTGTTTCAGAACCCAGGCTCACAAGCATTAGCTCAAGCCCAAGTGTAGCCAGGAGTAGGCTGAGGCATTCTTCAGTTTAGCCTGAGAAAAGATCCCTTGCAGGCTGGCAAAGGCAAGTCCCAGAGCTGCAGAGAGCAGCAGCAGGAATAGAGGCCAAGCTGTCCACGGGTCCTGCAGAGGGAGAACCTTGACAAGGAGTTGTGGGACTGACCATGCACAAAAGAGGAAGAAGAAGAAGAAGAGGAAGAAGAGGAAGAAGAGGTGAGTGGTACCGTGGCATCTCTTCCAAAGCGTGACATGTAGCGATGACGAGCAGACTTTTTGCCTTCCACAACTTGTTTGGCTGCTGTGCTTCTTGGCCAGGGATGCATGAGAAGCGCTCTGGTCCCTGCCAGGCGCTTGTGTTAGCTGCAGGGAGAGCTGAGAAGTGGCAGCTGCGGCTGCCAGCATGGTGGAGCATGAGCAGCCGGCTCCCAGGCCAAATGGCCCAAAGAAGTGGTGGCAAGGGGCCGTGCTGAGAACTGCAGAGGAAGGCAAAAAACCGCCGGGGACCAGTGCCAATGTGCCCCAGGGGAAAAAGTTCCTTGCTGAGCCCAGTGCTGGCCATGGGCTGTTCCCTGAGCATGTGAGCCAGACCTGGCTCGTTGTCCCACAGGCTGCTCATGCTTCCCAGGAGCTGCCCAAGCCCTATCCTCCCTTGAGCTGGAGCTATCTGGCGGACTTGCCAGAGTGCCCAAGTGCCTCTGAGCTGCTAGACCTTGTGGGCAAGAATCCTTGCTGTCCCTGTGTAGGACACCAGTGGGTGTTCCAAAGCACTGCAAGCCCTTGCAAGCCCTTGCAAGCCCTCGACATCCTATCTCTTACGGCTCCTGACCATTGCTCTGTAGGAGATGAGGATGGTGAGCTGTGCAGTGCTCCTCAAGAAGGAATTGCCTTGGTCTTGCCACTGTTATCCAGTTGAAAAGGATTTGCATCCATGAGCCGAGCTTGGAAGGTGGCCCTGCCAGCAGATTGTCTTGCAGCGGAGAACCTCCAGCAGCCTCATGCAAGGTTTTCTTCCCTCAGCCCCTGGCCTGTGATTCCAGCAGCTCCTCAAGTGCTTCCTGTCAGATGTGCTGGGGCTGCCCCCGGGCCAGCTCTGGCAGTGGACACGGGAGGCTGCTCCTCTGGATCCTGCGTGGGGCCTGGTGACCACTGCGTTGCCGGGTGCTGGCATTGTGACATGAGGGTGACACAGCCGCATATGTGCAGCCCTTTGGAGGAAGCCTTTGGGGTGCTGGCTCCAAATCAGTCCCTGTAGCTACAAAATAGGGGAGTAAGCAACCTAATAGAGTCCCTTTTTTGCAAAAAGACAGTGTGGATTTGTTGCCAGTGCAGCCTTCCTTCCAGTAGCAATACTGCCTGTAGTATCATGTATGGAGGCCTCAGGGCTCACTCAGGGCTTGTCACGCAGAACTGCAGGCCTGACAGAGCAGAACTGCTCTTCTCTCCTCTCCTCTCCTCTCCTCTCCTCTCCTCTCCTCTCCTCTCCTCTCCTCTCCTCTCCTCTCCTCTCCTCTCCTCTCCTCTCCTCTTCTCTCCTGTCCGCCAGTCCAATATCTAAGAGACTGTTTGCCTGAAAGGACAGAGGGGTTTCAGTTCCAAAATCAATGTCAAGGACACAGAACACAATGAATTTTATTTTATTTTGTTGTTAATTTATTAATTTTCTTGATTTTATGTTAATTCATGTTATGTTATTTCATGTCATTTTTTTTCCCTTTGTGACTCTGTTTCAGAACCCAGGCTCACAAGCATTAGCTCAAGCCCAAGTGTAGCCAGGAGTAGGCTGAGGCATTCTTCAGTTTAGCATGAGAAAAGATCCCTTGCAGGCTGGCAAAGGCAAGTCCCAGAGCTGCAGAGAGCAGCAGCAGGAATAGAGGCCAAGCTGTCCGCGGTTCTTGCAGAAGGAGAACCTTGACAAGGAGTTGTGGGACTGACCATGCACAAAAGAGGAAGAAGAAGAAGAAGAAGAAGAAGAAGAAGAGGAAGAAGAGGAAGAACAGGAAGAAGAGTTGAGTGGTACTGTGGCATCTCTTCCAAAGCGTGACACGTAGCGATGACGAGCAGACTTTTTGCCTTCCACAACTTGTTTGGCTGCTGTGCTTCTAGGCCAGGGATGCATGAGAAGCGCTCTGGTCCCTGCCAGGCACTTGTGTTAGCTGCAGGGAGAGCTGAGAAGTGGCAGCTGCGGCTGCCAGCATGGTGGAGCATGAGCAGCCGGCTCCCAGGCCAAATGGCCCAAAGAAATGGTGGCAAGGGGCCGTGCTGAGAACTGCAGAGGAAGGCAAAAAACCGCCGGGGACCAGTGCCAATGTGCCCCGGGGGAAAAAGTTCCTTGCTGAGCCCAGTGCTGGCCATGGGCTGTTCCCTGAGCATGTGAGCCAGACCTGGCTCCTTGTCCCACAGGCTGCTCATGCTTCCCAGGAGCTGCCCAAGCCCTATCCTCCCTTGAGCTGGAGCTATCTGGCGGACTTGCCAGAGTGCCCAAGTGCCTCTGAGCTGCTAGACCTTGTGGGCAAGAATCCTTGCTGTCCCTGTGTAGGACACCAGTGGGTGTTCCAAAGCACTGCAAGCCCTTGCAAGCCCTTGCAAGCCCTTGACATCCTATCTCTTACGGGTCCTGAGCATTGCTCTGTAGGAGATGAGGATGGTGAGCTGTGCAGTGCTCCTCAAGAAGGAATTGCCTTGGTCTTGCCACTGCTATCCAGTTGAAAAGGATTTGCATCCATGAGCCGAGCTTGGAAGGTGGCCCTGCCAGCAGATTGTCTTGCAGCGGAGAACCTCCAGCAGCCTCATGCAAGGTTTTCTTCCCTCAGCCCCTGGCCTGTGATTCCAGCAGCTCCTCAAGTGCTTCCTGTGAGATGTGCTGGGGCTGCCCCCGGGCCAGCTCTGGCAGTGGACACGGGAGGCTGCTCCTCTGGATCCTGCGTGGGGCCTGGTGACCACTGCGATGCCGGGTGCTGGCATTGTGACATGGGGGTGACACAGCCGCATATGTGCTGCCCTTTGGAGGAAGCCTTTGGGGTGCTGGCTCCAAATCAGTCCCTGTAGCTACAAAACAGGGGAGTAAGCAACCTACTAGAGTCCCTTTTTTGCAAAAAGACAGTGTGGATTTGTTGCCAGTGCAGCCTTCCTTCCAGTAGCAATACTGCCTGTAGTATCATGTATGGAGGCCTCAGGGCTCGCTCAGGGCTTGTCACGCAGAACTGCAGGCCTGACAGAGCAGAACTGCTCTCCTCTCCTCTCCTCTCCTCTCCTCTCCTCTCCTCTTCTCTCCTGTCCGCCAGTCCAATATCTAAGAGCCTGTTTGCCTGAAAGGACAGAGGGTTTTCAGTTCCAAAATCAATGTCAAGGACACATAACACAATGAATTTGATTTTATTTTGTTGTTAATTTATTAATTTTCTTGATTTTATGTTAATTCATGTTATGTTATTTCATGTCATTTTTTTTCCCTTTGTGACTCTGTTTCAGAACCCAGGCTCACAAGCATTAGCTCAAGCCCAAGTGTAGCCAGGAGTAGGCTGAGGCATTCTTCAGTTTAGCCTGAGAAAAGATCCCTTGCAGGCTGGCAAAGGCAAGTCCCAGAGCTGCAGAGAGCAGCAGCAGGAAAAGAGGCCAAGCTGTCCACGGGTCCTGCAGAGGGAGAACCTTGACAAGGAGTTGTGGGACTGACCATGCACAAAAGAGGAAGAAGAAGAAGAAGAGGAAGAAGAGGAAGAAGAGGTGAGTGGTACCGTGGCATCTCTTCCAAAGCGTGACATGTAGCGATGACGAGCAGACTTTTTGCCTTCCACTACTTGTTTGGCTGCTGTGCTTCTTGGCCAGGGATGCATGAGAAGCGCTCTGGTCCCTGCCAGGCGCTTGTGTTAGCTGCAGGGAGAGCTGAGAAGTGGCAGCTGCGGCTGCCAGCATGGTGGAGCATGAGCAGCCGGCTCCCAGGCCAAATGGCCCAAAGAAGTGGTGGCAAGGGGCCGTGCTGAGAACTGCAGAGGAAGGCAAAAAACCGCCGGGGACCAGTGCCAATGTGCCCCGGGGGAAAAAGTTCCTTGCTGAGCCCAGTGCTGGCCATGGGCTGTTCCCTGAGCATGTGAGCCAGACCTGGCTCCTTGTCCCACAGGCTGCTCATGCTTCCCAGGAGCTGCCCAAGCCCTATCCTCCCTTGAGCTGGAGCTATCTGGCGGACTTACCAGAGTGCCCAAGTGCCTCTGAGCTGATAGACCTTGTGGGCAAGAATCCTTGCTGTCCCTGTGTAGGACACCAGTGGGTGTTCCAAAGCACTGCAAGCCCTTGCAAGGCCTTGCAAGCCCTCGACATCCTATCTCTTAGGGCTCCTGAGCGTTGCTGTGTAGGAGATGAGGATGGTGAGCTGTGCAGTGCTCCTCAAGAAGGAATTGCCTTGGTCTTGCCACTGCTATCCAGTTGAAAAGGATTTGCATCCATGAGCCGAGCTTGGAAGGTGGCCCTGCCAGCAGATTGTCTTGCAGTGGAGAACCTCCAGCAGCCTCATGCAAGGTTTTCTTCCCTCAGCCCCTGGCCTGTGATTCCAGCAGCTCCTCAAGTGCTTCCTGTCAGATGTGCTGGGGCTGCCCCCGGGCCAGCTCTGGCAGTGGACACGGGAGGCTGCTCCTCTGGATCCTGCGTGGGGCCTGGTGACCACTGCGTTGCCGGGTGCTGGCATTGTGACATGGGGGTGACACAGCCGCATATGTGCAGCCCTTTGGAGGAAGCCTTTGGGGTGCTGGCTCCAAATCAGTCCCTGTACCTACAAAACAGGGGAGTAAGCAACCTCATAGAGTCCCTTTTTTGCAAAAAGACAGTGTGGATTTGTTGCCAGTGCAGCCTTCCTTCCAGTAGCAATACTGCCTGTAGTATCATGGATGGAGGCCTCAGGGCTCGCTCAGGGCTTGTCACGCAGAACTACAGGCCTGACAGAGCAGAACTGCTCTCCTCTCCTCTCCTCTCCTCTCCTCTCCTCTCCTCTCCTCTCCTCTCCTCTCCTGTCCTCTTCTCTCCTGTCCGCCAGTCCAATAACTAAGAGACTGTTTGCCTGAAAGGACAGAGGGTTTTCAGTTCCAAAATCAATGTCAAGGACACATAACACAATGAATTTTATTTTATTTTGTTGTTAATTTATTAATTTTCTTGATTTGATGTTAATTCATGTTATGTTATTTCATGTCATTTTTTTTCCCTTTGTGACTCTGTTTCAGAACCCAGGCTCACAAGCATTAGCTCAAGCCCAAGTGTAGCCAGGAGTAGGCTGAGGCATTCTTCAGTTTAGCATGAGAAAAGATCCCTTGCAGGCTGGCAAAGGCAAGTCCCAGAGCTGCAGAGAGCAGCAGCAGGAACAGAGGCCAAGCTGTGCGCGGTTCCTGCAGAGGGAGAACCTTGACAAGGAGTTGTGGGACTGACCATGCACAAAAGAGGACGAAGAAGAAGAAGAAGAGGAAGAAGAAGAAGAAGAAGAAGAAGAGGAAGAAGGGGAAGAAGAGGTGAGTGGTACCGTGGCATCTCTTCCAAAGCGTGACATGTAGCGATGACGAGCAGACTTTTTGCCTTCCACAACTTGTTTGGCTGCTGTGCTTCTTGGGCAGGGATGCATGAGAAGCGCTCTGGTCCCTGCCAGGCGCTTGTGTTACCTGCAGGGAGAGCTGAGAAGTGGCAGCTGCGGCTGCCAGCATGGTGGAGCATGAGCAGCCGGCTCCCAGGCCAAATGGCCCGAAGAAATGGTGGCAAGGGGCGGTGCTGAGAAGTGCAGAGGAAGGCAAAAAACCGCCGGGGACCAGTGCCAATGTGCCCCAGGGGAAAAAGTTCCTTGCTGAGCCCAGTGCTGGCCATGGGCTGTTCCCTGAGCATGTGAGCCAGACCTGGCTCGTTGTCCCACAGGCTGCTCATGCTTCCCAGGAGCTGCCCAAGCCCTATCCTCCCTTGAGCTGGAGCTATCTGGCGGACTTGCCAGAGTGCCCAAGTGCCTCTGAGCTGATAGACCTTGTGGGCAAGAATCCTTGCTGTCCCTGTGTAGGACACCAGTGGGTGTTCCAAAGCACTGCAAGCCCTTGCAAGCCCTTGCAAGCCCTTGACATCCTATCTCTTACGGGTCCTGAGCATTGCTCTGTAGGAGATGAGGATGGTGAGCTGTGCAGTGCTCCTCAAGAAGGAATTGCCTTGGTCTTGCCACTGCTATCCAGTTGAAAAGGATTTGCATCCATGAGCCGAGCTTGGAAGGTGGCCCTGCCAGCAGATTGTCTTGCAGCGGAGAACCTCCAGCAGCCTCATGCAAGGTTTGCTTCCCTCAGCCCCTGGCCTGTGATTCCAGCAGCTCCTCAAGTGCTTCCTGTCAGATGTGCTGGGGCTGCCCCCGGGCCAGCTCTGGCAGTGGACACGGGAGGCTGCTCCTCTGGATCCTGCGTGGGGCCTGGTGACCACTGCGATGCCGGGTGCTGGCATTGTGACATGGGGGTGACACAGCCGCATATGTGCTGCCCTTTGGAGGAAGCCTTTGGGGTGCTGGCTCCAAATCAGTCCCTGTAGCTACAAAACAGGGGAGTAAGCAACCTACTAGAGTCCCTTTTTTGCAAAAAGACAGTGTGGATTTGTTGCCAGTGCAGCCTTCCTTCCAGTAGCAATACTGCCTGTAGTATCATGTATGGAGGCCTCAGGGCTCGCTCAGGGCTTGTCACGCAGAACTGCAGGCCTGACAGAGCAGAACTGCTCTCCTCTCCTCTCCTCTCCTCTCCTCTCCTCTTCTCTCCTGTCCGCCAGTCCAATATCTAAGAGCCTGTTTGCCTGAAAGGACAGAGGGGTTTCAGTTCCAAAATCAATGTCAAGGACACATAACACAATGAATTTGGTTTTATTTTGTTGTTAATTTATTAATTTTCTTGATTTTATGTTAATTCATGTTATGTTATTTCATGTCATTTTTTTTCCCTTTGTGACTCTGTTTCAGAACCCAGGCTCACAAGCATTAGCTCAAGCCCAAGTGTAGCCAGGAGTAGGCTGAGGCATTCTTCAGTTTAGCCTGAGAAAAGATCCCTTGCAGGCTGGCAAAGGCAAGTCCCAGAGCTGCAGAGAGCAGCAGCAGGAATAGAGGCCAAGCTGTCCACGGGTCCTGCAGAGGGAGAACCTTGACAAGGAGTTGTGGGACTGACCATGCACAAAAGAGGAAGAAGAAGAAGAAGAGGAAGAAGAGGAAGAAGAGGTGAGTGGTACCGTGGCATCTCTTCCAAAGCGTGACATGTAGCGATGACGAGCAGACTTTTTGCCTTCCACAACTTGTTTGGCTGCGGTGCTTCTTGGCCAGGGATGCATGAGAAGCGCTCTGGTCCCTGCCAGGCGCTTGTGTTAGCTGCAGGGAGAGCTGAGAAGTGGCAGCTGCGGCTGCCAGCATGGTGGAGCATGAGCAGCCGGCTCCCAGGCCAAATGGCCCAAAGAAGTGGTGGCAAGGGGCCGTGCTGAGAACTGCAGAGGAAGGCAAAAAACCGCCGGGGACCAGTGCCAATGTGCCCCAGGGGAAAAAGTTCCTTGCTGAGCCCAGTGCTGGCCATGGGCTGTTCCCTGAGCATGTGAGCCAGACCTGGCTCCTTGTCCCACAGGCTGCTCATGCTTCCCAGGAGCTGCCCAAGCCCTATCCTCCCTTGAGCTGGAGCTATCTGGCGGACTTGCCAGAGTGCCCAAGTGCCTCTGAGCTGATAGACCTTGTGGGCAAGAATCCTTGCTGTCCCTGTGTAGGACACCAGTGGGTGTTCCAAAGCACTGCAAGCCCTTGCAAGGCCTTGCAAGCCCTCGACATCCTATCTCTTAGGGCTCCTGAGCGTTGCTGTGTAGGAGATGAGGATGGTGAGCTGTGCAGTGCTCCTCAAGAAGGAATTGCCTTGGTCTTGCCACTGCTATCCAGTTGAAAAGGATTTGCATCCATGAGCCGAGCTTGGAAGGTGGCCCTGCCAGCAGATTGTCTTGCAGTGGAGAACCTCCAGCAGCCTCATGCAAGGTTTTCTTCCCTCAGCCCCTGGCCTGTGATTCCAGCAGCTCCTCAAGTGCTTCCTGTCAGATGTGCTGGGGCTGCCCCCGGGCCAGCTCTGGCAGTGGACACGGGAGGCTGCTCCTCTGGATCCTGCGTGGGGCCTGGTGACCACTGCGTTGCCGGGTGCTGGCATTGTGACATGGGGGTGACACAGCCGCATATGTGCAGCCCTTTGGAGGAAGCCTTTGGGGTGCTGGCTCCAAATCAGTCCCTGTACCTACAAAACAGGGGAGTAAGCAACCTCATAGAGTCCCTTTTTTGCAAAAAGACAGTGTGGATTTGTTGCCAGTGCAGCCTTCCTTCCAGTAGCAATACTGCCTGTAGTATCATGGATGGAGGCCTCAGGGCTCGCTCAGGGCTTGTCACGCAGAACTGCAGGCCTGACAGAGCAGAACTGCTCTCCTCTCCTCTCCTCTCCTCTCCTCTCCTCTCCTCTCCTCTCCTCTCCTCTCCTCTCCTCTCCTGTCCTCTTCTCTCCTGTCCGCCAGTCCAATATCTAAGAGACTGTTTGCCTGAAAGGACAGAGGGTTTTCAGTTCCAAAATCAATGTCAAGGACACATAACACAATGAATTTTATTTTATTTTGTTGTTAATTTATTAATTTTCTTGATTTTATGTTAATTCATGTTATGTTATTTCATGTCATTTTTTTTCCCTTTGTGACTCTGTTTCAGAACCCAGGCTCACAAGCATTAGCTCAAGCCCAAGTGTAGCCAGGAGTAGGCTGAGGCATTCTTCAGTTTAGCCTGAGAAAAGATCCCTTGCAGGCTGGCAAAGGCAAGTCCCAGAGCTGCAGAGAGCAGCAGCAGGAACAGAGGCCAAGCTGTCCGCGGTTCCTGCAGAGGGAGAACCTTGACAAGGAGTTGTGGGACTGACCATGCACAAAAGAGGACGAAGAAGAAGAAGAAGAGGAAGAAGAAGAAGAAGAAGAAGAAGAGGAAGAAGGGGAAGAAGAGGTGAGTGGTACCGTGGCATCTCTTCCAAAGCGTGACATGTAGCGATGACGAGCAGACTTTTTGCCTTCCACAACTTGTTTGGCTGCTGTGCTTCTTGGGCAGGGATGCATGAGAAGCGCTCTGGTCCCTGCCAGGCGCTTGTGTTAGCTGCAGGGAGAGCTGAGAAGTGGCAGCTGCGGCTGCCAGCATGGTGGAGCATGAGCAGCCGGCTCCCAGGCCAAATGGCCCGAAGAAATGGTGGCAAGGGGCGGTGCTGAGAAGTGCAGAGGAAGGCAAAAAACCGCCGGGGACCAGTGCCAATGTGCCCCAGGGGAAAAAGTTCCTTGCTGAGCCCAGTGCTGGCCATGGGCTGTTCCCTGAGCATGTGAGCCAGACCTGGCTCGTTGTCCCACAGGCTGCTCATGCTTCCCAGGAGCTGCCCAAGCCCTATCCTCCCTTGAGCTGGAGCTATCTGGCGGACTTGCCAGAGTGCCCAAGTGCCTCTGAGCTGATAGACCTTGTGGGCAAGAATCCTTGCTGTCCCTGTGTAGGACACCAGTGGGTGTTCCAAAGCACTGCAAGCCCTTGCAAGCCCTTGCAAGCCCTCGACATCCTATCTCTTACAGCTCCTGAGCGTTGCTGTGTAGGAGATGAGGATGGTGAGCTCTGCAGTGCTCCTCAAGAAGGAATTGCCTTGGTCTTGCCACTGCTATCCAGTTGAAAAGGATTTGCATCCATGAGCCGAGCTTGGAAGGTGGCCCTGCCAGCACATTGTCTTGCAGCGGAGAACCTCCAGCAGCCTCATGCAAGGTTTTCTTCCCTCAGCCCCTGGCCTGTGATTCCAGCAGCTCCTCAAGTGCTTCCTGTGAGACGTGCTGGGGCTGCCCCCGGGCCAGCTCTGGCAGTGGACACGGGAGGCTGCTCCTCTGGATCCTGCGTGGGGCCTGGTGACCACTGCGTTGCCGGGTGCTGGCATTGTGACATGGGGGTGACACAGCCGCATATGTGCAGCCCTTTGGAGGAAGCCTTTGGGGTGCTGGCTCCAAATCAGTCCCTGTACCTACAAAATAGGGGAGTAAGCAACCTACTAGAGTCCCTTTTTTGCAAAAAGACAGTGTGGATTTGTTGCCAGTACAGCCTTCCTTCCAGTAGCAATACTGCCTGTAGTATCATGTATGGAGGCCTCAGGGCTCGCTCAGGGCTTGTCACGCAGAACTGCAGGCCTGACAGAGCAGAACTGCTCTCCTCTCCTCTCCTCTCCTCTCCTCTCCTCTCCTCTCCTCTCCTCTCCTCTCCTCTCCTCTCCTCTCCTCTCCTCTCCTCTTCTATCCTGTCCGCCAGTCCAATATCTAAGAGACTGTTTGCCTGAAAGGACAGAGGGTTTTCAGTTCCAAAATCAATGTCAAGGACACATAACACAATGAATTTGATTTTATTTTGTTGTTAGTTTAGTAATTTTCTTGATTTTATGTTAATTCATGTGATGTTTCTTCGTGTCATTTTTTTTCCCTTTGTGACTCTGTTTCAGAAGCCAGGCTCACAAGCATTAGCTCAAGCCCAAGTGTAGCCAGGAGTAGGCTGAGGCATTCTTCAGTTTAGCATGAGAAAAGATCCCTTGCAGGCTGGCAAAGGCAAGTCCCAGAGCTGCAGAGAGCAGCAGCAGGAATAGAGGCCAAGCTGTCCGCGCTTCCTGCAGAGGGAGAACCTTGACAAGGAGTTATGGGACTGACCATGCACAAAAGAGGAAGAAGAAGAAGAAGAAGAAGAAGAAGAGGAAGAAGAGGAAGAAGAGGAAGAAGAGGTGAGTGGTACCGTGGCATCTCTTCCAAAGCGTGACATGTAGCGATGACGAGCAGACTTTTTGCCTTCCACAACTTGTTTGGCTGCTGTGCTTCTTGGCCAGGGATGCATGAGAAGCGCTCTGGTCCCTGCCAGGCGCTTGTGTTAGCTGCAGGGAGAGCTGAGAAGTGGCAGCTGCGGCTGCCAGCATGGTGGAGCATGAGTAGCCGGCTCCCAGGCCAAATGGCCCAAAGAAATGGTGGCAAGGGGCGGTGCTGAGAAGTGCAGAGGAAGGCAAAAAACCGCCGGCGACCAGTGCCAATGTGCCCCAGGGGAAAAAGTTCCTTGCTGAGCCCAGTGCTGGCCATGGGCTGTTCCCTGAGCATGTGAGCCAGACCTGGCTCCTTGTCCCACAGGCTGCTCATGCTTCCCAGGAGCTGCCCAAGCCCTATCCTCCCTTGAGCTGGAGCTATCTGGCGGACTTGCCAGAGTGCCCAAGTGCCTCTGAGCTGATAGACCTTGTGGGCAAGAATCCTTGCTGTCCCTGTGTAGGACACCAGTGGGTGTTCCAAAGCACTGCAAGCCCTTGCAAGCCCTTGCAAGCCCTCGACATCCTATCTCTTATGACTCCTGAGCGTTGCTGTGTAGGAGATGAGGATGGTGAGCTCTGCAGTGCTCCTCAAGAAGGAATTGTCTTGGTGTTGCCACTGCTATCCAGTTGAAAAGGATTTGCATCCATGAGCCGAGCTTGGAAGGTGGCCCTGCCAGCAGATTGTCTTGCAGCGGAGAACCTCCAGCAGCCTCATGCAAGGTTTTCTTCCCTCAGCCCCTGGCCTGTGATTCCAGCAGCTCCTCAAGTGCTTCCTGTCAGATGTGCTGGGGCTGCCCCCGGGCCAGCTCTGGCAGTGGACACGGGAGGCTGCTCCTCTGGATCCTGCGTGGGGCCTGGTGACCACTGCGTTGCCGGGTGCTGGCATTGTGACATGGGGGTGACACAGCCGCATATGTGCAGCCCTTTGGAGGAAGCCTTTGGGGTGCTGGCCCCAAGTCAGTCCCTGTACCTACAAAATAGGGGAGTAAGCAACCTAATAGAGTCCCTTTTTTGCAAAAAGACAGTGTGGATTTGTTGCCAGTGCAGCCTTCCTTCCAGTAGCAATACTGCCTGTAGTATCATGTATGGAGGCCTCAGGGCTCGCTCAGGGCTTGTCACGCAGAACTGCAGGCCTGACAGAGCAGAACTGCTCTCCTCTCCTCTCCTCTCCTCTCCTCTCCTCTCCTCTCCTCTCCTCTCCTCTCCTCTTCTCTCCTGTCCGCCAGTCCAATATCTAAGAGACTGTTTGCCTGAAAGGACAGAGGGTTTTCAGTTCCAAAATCAATGTCAAGGACACAGAACACAATGAATTTTATTTTATTTTGTTGTTAATTTATTAATTTTCTTGATTTTATGTTAATTCATGTTATGTTATTTCATGTCATTTTTTTTCCCTTTGTGACTCTGTTTCAGAACCCAGGCTCACAAGCATTAGCTCAAGCCCAAGTGTAGCCAGGAGTAGGCTGAGGCATTCTTCAGTTTAGCCTGAGAAAAGATCCCTTGCAGGCTGGCAAAGGCAAGTCCCAGAGCTGCAGAGAGCAGCAGCAGGAACAGAGGCCAAGCTGTCCGCGGTTCCTGCAGAGGGAGAACCTTGACAAGGAGTTGTGGGACTGACCATGCACAAAAGAGGACGAAGAAGAAGAAGAAGAGGAAGAAGAAGAAGAAGAAGAAGAAGAGGAAGAAGGGGAAGAAGAGGTGAGTGGTACCGTGGCATCTCTTCCAAAGCGTGACATGTAGCGATGACGAGCAGACTTTTTGCCTTCCACAACTTGTTTGGCTGCTGTGCTTCTTGGGCAGGGATGCATGAGAAGCGCTCTGGTCCCTGCCAGGCGCTTGTGTTAGCTGCAGGGAGAGCTGAGAAGTGGCAGCTGCGGCTGCCAGCATGGTGGAGCATGAGCAGCCGGCTCCCAGGCCAAATGGCCCGAAGAAATGGTGGCAAGGGGCGGTGCTGAGAAGTGCAGAGGAAGGCAAAAAACCGCCGGGGACCAGTGCCAATGTGCCCCAGGGGAAAAAGTTCCTTGCTGAGCCCAGTGCTGGCCATGGGCTGTTCCCTGAGCATGTGAGCCAGACCTGGCTCGTTGTCCCACAGGCTGCTCATGCTTCCCAGGAGCTGCCCAAGCCCTATCCTCCCTTGAGCTGGAGCTATCTGGCGGACTTGCCAGAGTGCCCAAGTGCCTCTGAGCTGATAGACCTTGTGGGCAAGAATCCTTGCTGTCCCTGTGTAGGACACCAGTGGGTGTTCCAAAGCACTGCAAGCCCTTGCAAGCCCTTGCAAGCCCTCGACATCCTATCTCTTACAGCTCCTGAGCGTTGCTGTGTAGGAGATGAGGATGGTGAGCTCTGCAGTGCTCCTCAAGAAGGAATTGCCTTGGTCTTGCCACTGCTATCCAGTTGAAAAGGATTTGCATCCATGAGCCGAGCTTGGAAGGTGGCCCTGCCAGCACATTGTCTTGCAGCGGAGAACCTCCAGCAGCCTCATGCAAGGTTTTCTTCCCTCAGCCCCTGGCCTGTGATTCCAGCAGCTCCTCAAGTGCTTCCTGTGAGACGTGCTGGGGCTGCCCCCGGGCCAGCTCTGGCAGTGGACACGGGAGGCTGCTCCTCTGGATCCTGCGTGGGGCCTGGTGACCACTGCGTTGCCGGGTGCTGGCATTGTGACATGGGGGTGACACAGCCGCATATGTGCAGCCCTTTGGAGGAAGCCTTTGGGGTGCTGGCTCCAAATCAGTCCCTGTACCTACAAAATAGGGGAGTAAGCAACCTACTAGAGTCCCTTTTTTGCAAAAAGACAGTGTGGATTTGTTGCCAGTACAGCCTTCCTTCCAGTAGCAATACTGCCTGTAGTATCATGTATGGAGGCCTCAGGGCTCGCTCAGGGCTTGTCACGCAGAACTGCAGGCCTGACAGAGCAGAACTGCTCTCCTCTCCTCTCCTCTCCTCTCCTCTCCTCTCCTCTCCTCTCCTCTCCTCTCCTCTCCTCTCCTCTCCTCTCCTCTCCTCTCCTCTTCTATCCTGTCCGCCAGTCCAATATCTAAGAGACTGTTTGCCTGAAAGGACAGAGGGTTTTCAGTTCCAAAATCAATGTCAAGGACACATAACACAATGAATTTGATTTTATTTTGTTGTTAGTTTAGTAATTTTCTTGATTTTATGTTAATTCATGTGATGTTTCTTCGTGTCATTTTTTTTCCCTTTGTGACTCTGTTTCAGAAGCCAGGCTCACAAGCATTAGCTCAAGCCCAAGTGTAGCCAGGAGTAGGCTGAGGCATTCTTCAGTTTAGCATGAGAAAAGATCCCTTGCAGGCTGGCAAAGGCAAGTCCCAGAGCTGCAGAGAGCAGCAGCAGGAATAGAGGCCAAGCTGTCCGCGCTTCCTGCAGAGGGAGAACCTTGACAAGGAGTTATGGGACTGACCATGCACAAAAGAGGAAGAAGAAGAAGAAGAAGAAGAAGAAGAGGAAGAAGAGGAAGAAGAGGAAGAAGAGGTGAGTGGTACCGTGGCATCTCTTCCAAAGCGTGACATGTAGCGATGACGAGCAGACTTTTTGCCTTCCACAACTTGTTTGGCTGCTGTGCTTCTTGGCCAGGGATGCATGAGAAGCGCTCTGGTCCCTGCCAGGCGCTTGTGTTAGCTGCAGGGAGAGCTGAGAAGTGGCAGCTGCGGCTGCCAGCATGGTGGAGCATGAGTAGCCGGCTCCCAGGCCAAATGGCCCAAAGAAATGGTGGCAAGGGGCGGTGCTGAGAAGTGCAGAGGAAGGCAAAAAACCGCCGGCGACCAGTGCCAATGTGCCCCAGGGGAAAAAGTTCCTTGCTGAGCCCAGTGCTGGCCATGGGCTGTTCCCTGAGCATGTGAGCCAGACCTGGCTCCTTGTCCCACAGGCTGCTCATGCTTCCCAGGAGCTGCCCAAGCCCTATCCTCCCTTGAGCTGGAGCTATCTGGCGGACTTGCCAGAGTGCCCAAGTGCCTCTGAGCTGATAGACCTTGTGGGCAAGAATCCTTGCTGTCCCTGTGTAGGACACCAGTGGGTGTTCCAAAGCACTGCAAGCCCTTGCAAGCCCTTGCAAGCCCTCGACATCCTATCTCTTATGACTCCTGAGCGTTGCTGTGTAGGAGATGAGGATGGTGAGCTCTGCAGTGCTCCTCAAGAAGGAATTGTCTTGGTGTTGCCACTGCTATCCAGTTGAAAAGGATTTGCATCCATGAGCCGAGCTTGGAAGGTGGCCCTGCCAGCAGATTGTCTTGCAGCGGAGAACCTCCAGCAGCCTCATGCAAGGTTTTCTTCCCTCAGCCCCTGGCCTGTGATTCCAGCAGCTCCTCAAGTGCTTCCTGTCAGATGTGCTGGGGCTGCCCCCGGGCCAGCTCTGGCAGTGGACACGGGAGGCTGCTCCTCTGGATCCTGCGTGGGGCCTGGTGACCACTGCGTTGCCGGGTGCTGGCATTGTGACATGGGGGTGACACAGCCGCATATGTGCAGCCCTTTGGAGGAAGCCTTTGGGGTGCTGGCCCCAAGTCAGTCCCTGTACCTACAAAATAGGGGAGTAAGCAACCTAATAGAGTCCCTTTTTTGCAAAAAGACAGTGTGGATTTGTTGCCAGTGCAGCCTTACTTCCAGTAGCAATACTGCCTGTAGTATCATGTATGGAGGCCTCAGGGCTCGCTCAGGGCTTGTCACGCAGAACTGCAGGCCTGACAGAGCAGAACTGCTCTCCTCTCCTCTCCTCTCCTCTCCTCTCCTCTCCTCTCCTCTCCTCTCCTCTCCTCTTCTCTCCTGTCCGCCAGTCCAATATCTAAGAGACTGTTTGCCTGAAAGGACAGAGGGTTTTCAGTTCCAAAATCAATGTCAAGGACACAGAACACAATGAATTTTATTTTATTTTGTTGTTAATTTATTAATTTTCTTGATTTTATGTTAATTCATGTTATGTTATTTCATGTCATTTTTTTTCCCTTTGTGACTCTGTTTCAGAACCCAGGCTCACAAGCATTAGCTCAAGCCCAAGTGTAGCCAGGAGTAGGCTGAGGCATTCTTCAGTTTAGCCTGAGAAAAGATCCCTTGCAGGCTGGCAAAGGCAAGTCCCAGAGCTGCAGAGAGCAGCAGCAGGAACAGAGGCCAAGCTGTCCGCGGTTCCTGCAGAGGGAGAACCTTGACAAGGAGTTGTGGGACTGACCATGCACAAAAGAGGACGAAGAAGAAGAAGAAGAGGAAGAAGAAGAAGAAGAAGAAGAAGAGGAAGAAGGGGAAGAAGAGGTGAGTGGTACCGTGGCATCTCTTCCAAAGCGTGACATGTAGCGATGACGAGCAGACTTTTTGCCTTCCACAACTTGTTTGGCTGCTGTGCTTCTTGGGCAGGGATGCATGAGAAGCGCTCTGGTCCCTGCCAGGCGCTTGTGTTAGCTGCAGGGAGAGCTGAGAAGTGGCAGCTGCGGCTGCCAGCATGGTGGAGCATGAGCAGCCGGCTCCCAGGCCAAATGGCCCGAAGAAATGGTGGCAAGGGGCGGTGCTGAGAAGTGCAGAGGAAGGCAAAAAACCGCCGGGGACCAGTGCCAATGTGCCCCAGGGGAAAAAGTTCCTTGCTGAGCCCAGTGCTGGCCATGGGCTGTTCCCTGAGCATGTGAGCCAGACCTGGCTCGTTGTCCCACAGGCTGCTCATGCTTCCCAGGAGCTGCCCAAGCCCTATCCTCCCTTGAGCTGGAGCTATCTGGCGGACTTGCCAGAGTGCCCAAGTGCCTCTGAGCTGATAGACCTTGTGGGCAAGAATCCTTGCTGTCCCTGTGTAGGACACCAGTGGGTGTTCCAAAGCACTGCAAGCCCTTGCAAGCCCTTGCAAGCCCTCGACATCCTATCTCTTACAGCTCCTGAGCGTTGCTGTGTAGGAGATGAGGATGGTGAGCTCTGCAGTGCTCCTCAAGAAGGAATTGCCTTGGTCTTGCCACTGCTATCCAGTTGAAAAGGATTTGCATCCATGAGCCGAGCTTGGAAGGTGGCCCTGCCAGCACATTGTCTTGCAGCGGAGAACCTCCAGCAGCCTCATGCAAGGTTTTCTTCCCTCAGCCCCTGGCCTGTGATTCCAGCAGCTCCTCAAGTGCTTCCTGTGAGACGTGCTGGGGCTGCCCCCGGGCCAGCTCTGGCAGTGGACACGGGAGGCTGCTCCTCTGGATCCTGCGTGGGGCCTGGTGACCACTGCGTTGCCGGGTGCTGGCATTGTGACATGGGGGTGACACAGCCGCATATGTGCAGCCCTTTGGAGGAAGCCTTTGGGGTGCTGGCTCCAAATCAGTCCCTGTACCTACAAAATAGGGGAGTAAGCAACCTACTAGAGTCCCTTTTTTGCAAAAAGACAGTGTGGATTTGTTGCCAGTACAGCCTTCCTTCCAGTAGCAATACTGCCTGTAGTATCATGTATGGAGGCCTCAGGGCTCGCTCAGGGCTTGTCACGCAGAACTGCAGGCCTGACAGAGCAGAACTGCTCTCCTCTCCTCTCCTCTCCTCTCCTCTCCTCTCCTCTCCTCTCCTCTCCTCTCCTCTCCTCTCCTCTCCTCTTCTATCCTGTCCGCCAGTCCAATATCTAAGAGACTGTTTGCCTGAAAGGACAGAGGGTTTTCAGTTCCAAAATCAATGTCAAGGACACATAACACAATGAATTTGATTTTATTTTGTTGTTAGTTTAGTAATTTTCTTGATTTTATGTTAATTCATGTGATGTTTCTTCGTGTCATTTTTTTTCCCTTTGTGACTCTGTTTCAGAAGCCAGGCTCACAAGCATTAGCTCAAGCCCAAGTGTAGCCAGGAGTAGGCTGAGGCATTCTTCAGTTTAGCATGAGAAAAGATCCCTTGCAGGCTGGCAAAGGCAAGTCCCAGAGCTGCAGAGAGCAGCAGCAGGAATAGAGGCCAAGCTGTCCGCGCTTCCTGCAGAGGGAGAACCTTGACAAGGAGTTATGGGACTGACCATGCACAAAAGAGGAAGAAGAAGAAGAAGAAGAAGAAGAAGAGGAAGAAGAGGAAGAAGAGGAAGAAGAGGTGAGTGGTACCGTGGCATCTCTTCCAAAGCGTGACATGTAGCGATGACGAGCAGACTTTTTGCCTTCCACAACTTGTTTGGCTGCTGTGCTTCTTGGCCAGGGATGCATGAGAAGCGCTCTGGTCCCTGCCAGGCGCTTGTGTTAGCTGCAGGGAGAGCTGAGAAGTGGCAGCTGCGGCTGCCAGCATGGTGGAGCATGAGTAGCCGGCTCCCAGGCCAAATGGCCCAAAGAAATGGTGGCAAGGGGCGGTGCTGAGAAGTGCAGAGGAAGGCAAAAAACCGCCGGCGACCAGTGCCAATGTGCCCCAGGGGAAAAAGTTCCTTGCTGAGCCCAGTGCTGGCCATGGGCTGTTCCCTGAGCATGTGAGCCAGACCTGGCTCCTTGTCCCACAGGCTGCTCATGCTTCCCAGGAGCTGCCCAAGCCCTATCCTCCCTTGAGCTGGAGCTATCTGGCGGACTTGCCAGAGTGCCCAAGTGCCTCTGAGCTGATAGACCTTGTGGGCAAGAATCCTTGCTGTCCCTGTGTAGGACACCAGTGGGTGTTCCAAAGCACTGCAAGCCCTTGCAAGCCCTTGCAAGCCCTCGACATCCTATCTCTTATGACTCCTGAGCGTTGCTGTGTAGGAGATGAGGATGGTGAGCTCTGCAGTGCTCCTCAAGAAGGAATTGTCTTGGTGTTGCCACTGCTATCCAGTTGAAAAGGATTTGCATCCATGAGCCGAGCTTGGAAGGTGGCCCTGCCAGCAGATTGTCTTGCAGCGGAGAACCTCCAGCAGCCTCATGCAAGGTTTGCTTCCCTCAGCCCCTGGCCTGTGATTCCAGCAGCTCCTCAAGTGCTTCCTGTGAGATGTGCTGGGGCTGCCCCCGGGCCAGCTCTGGCAGTGGACACGGGAGGCTGCTCCTCTGGATCCTGCGTGGGGCCTGGTGACCACTGCGTTGCCGGGTGCTGGCATTGTGACATGGGGGTGACACAGCCGCATATGTGCAGCCCTTTGGAGGAAGCCTTTGGGGTGCTGGCTCCAAATCAGTCCCTGTAGCTACAAAATAGGGGAGTAAGCAACCTAATAGAGCCCCTTTTTTGCAAAAAGACAGTGTGGATTTGTTGCCAGTGCAGCCTTCCTTCCAGTAGCAATACTGCCTGTAGTATCATGTATGGAGGCCTCAGAGCTCGCTCAGGGCTTGTCACGCAGAACTGCAGGCCTGACAGAGCAGAACTGCTCTCCTCTCCTCTCCTCTCCTCTCCTCTCCTCTCCTCTCCTCTCCTCTCCTCTCCTCTCCTCTCCTCTCCTCTTCTCTCCTGTCCGCCAGTCCAATATCTAAGAGACTGTTTGCCTGAAAGGACAGAGGGGTTTCAGTTCCAAAATCAATGTCAAGGACACAGAACACAATGAATTTTATTTTATTTTGTTGTTAATTTATTAATTTTCTTGATTTTATGTTAATTCATGTTATGTTATTTCATGTCATTTTTTTTCCCTTTGTGACTCTGTTTCAGAACCCAGGCTCACAAGCATTAGCTCAAGCCCAAGTGTAGCCAGGAGTAGGCTGAGGCATTCTTCAGTTTAGCATGAGAAAAGATCCCTTGCAGGCTGGCAAAGGCAAGTCCCAGAGCTGCAGAGAGCAGCAGCAGGAACAGAGGCCAAGCTGTCCGCGGTTCCTGCAGAGGGAGAACCTTGACAAGGAGTTGTGGGACTGACCATGCACAAAAGAGGAGGAAGAAGAAGAAGAAGAAGAAGAAGAAGAAGAAGAAGAAGAAGAAGAGGAAGAAGAGGAAGAAGAGGAAGAAGAGGAAGAAGAGGTGAGTGGTACCGTGGCATCGTAAGCTCAAGTGGAAGAGGAGGGTTTACAAATCATGGAAGGAGGGGCTGGCCACTTGGGAAGAATATAAGGCTGTTGTCAGAGGATGTAGTGAGGCAACTAGGAAAGCTAAGGCCTCCTTAGAGTTAAACCTGGCGAGAGGGGTCAAGGACAACAGGAAGAGGTTCTTCAAATACATGGCAGATAAAACTAACACCAGAGGCAATGTAGGCCCACTGATGAACGGGGTGGGTGCCCTGGTGACAGAAGATACAGAGAAGGCAGAATTACTGAATGCCTTCTTTGTCTCTGTCTACTCTGCCGGAGGCTGTCCTGAGGAGCCCCGTACCCCTGAGGCCCCAGAGGAAGGCAGGGCAATGGAGGAGTCTGCCTCAGTTGATGAGGACTGGGTTAGGGAGCAATTAAGCAATCTGGACATCCATAAATCCATGGGTCCAGATGGGATGCACCCGCGGGTGCTGAGGGAGCTGGCTGAAGTCATTGCTGGACCGCTCTCCATCATCTTTGCCAAGTCTTGGGAAACGGGAGAGGTGCCTGAGGACTGGAGGAAAGCAAATGTCACTCCGGTCTTCAAAAAGGGCAAGAAGGAGGACCCGGGCAACTATAGACTGGTCAGCCTCACCTCCATCCCTGGGAAAGTGATGGAACACCTTATCCTTGGTGCCATCTTAAGACATATCAAGGATAAGAGGGTCATCAGAGACAGTCAACATGGCTTCACCAAGGGGAAGTCGTGTTTGACCAACCTCATAGCCTTTTATGAAGACGTAACAAGGTGGATTGACGATGGCAGAGCAGTGGATGTGGTCTACCTTGACTTCAGCAAAGCATTTGACACCGTCTCCCACAGCATCCTCACGGCAAAACTGAGGAAGTGTGGACTGGATGATCGGGTAGTGAGGTGGACTGCAAACTGGCTGAAGGAGAGAAGCCAGAGAGTTGTGATCAATGGAGCGGAGTCTGGTTGGAGGCCTGTATCTGGTGGAGTGCCTCAAGGGTCAGTTCTGGGACCAATACTGTTCAATATATTCATCAATGACTTGGATGAGGGAATTGAGTGTACTATCAGCAAGTTTGCTGATGACACCAAGCTGGGAGGAGTGGCTGACACGCCAGAGGGCTGTGCTGCCATCCAGCGAGATCTGGACAGGCTGGAGAGTTGGGTGGGGAAAAATTTAATGAAATATAACAAGGGGAAATGTAGAGTCTTGCATCTGGGCAGGAACAACCCCAGGTTCCACTACAGGTTGGGGAATGACCTATTAGAGAGCAGTGTAGGGGAAAGGGACCTGGGGGTCCTGGTGGACAGCAGGATGACCATGAGCCAGCACTGTGCCCTTGTGGCCAAGAAGGCCAATGGCATCCTGGGGTGTATTAGAAGGGGAGTGGTTAGTAGGTCCAGAGAGGTTCTCCTTCCCCTCTACTCTGCCCTGGTGAGACCTCATCTGGAATATTGTGTCCAGTTCTGGGCCCCTCAGTTCAAGAAGGACAGGGAACTGCTGGAGAGAGTCCAGCGCAGGGCCACAAAGACGATTAAGGGAGTGGAGCATCTCCCTTATGAGGAAAGGCTGAGGGAGCTGGGTCTCTTTAGCTTGGAGAAGAGGAGACTGAGGGGTGACCTCATCAATGTTTATAAATATATAAAGGGTGGGTGTCACGAGGATGGAGCCAGGCTCTTCTCGGTGACAACCAACAGTAAGACAAGGGGTAATGGGTTCAAGCTGGAACACAAGAGGTTCCACTTAAATGTGAGAAGAAACTTCTTCTCAGTGAGGGTGACAGAACACTGGAACAGGCTGCCCAGGGGGGCTGTGGATTCTCCTTCTCTGGAGATATTCAAAACCCGCCTGGACGCCTTCCTGTGTAACCTCACCTAGGTGTTCCTTCTCTGGCAGGGGGATTGGACTAGATGATCTTTCGAGGTCCCTTCCAATCCCTAACATTCTGTGATTCTGTGATTCTGTGATATCTTCCAAAGCGTGACATGTAGCGATGACGAGCAGACTTTTTGCCTTCCACAACTTGTTTGGCTGCTGTGCTTCTTGGCCAGGGATGCATGAGAAGTGCTCTGGTCCCTGCCAGGCGCTTGTGTTAGCTGCAGGGAGAGCTGAGAAGTGGCAGCTGCGGCTGCCAGCATGGTGGAGCATGAGCAGCCGGCTCCCAGGCCAAATGGCCCAAAGAAATGGTGGCAAGGGGCGGTGCTGAGAACTGCAGAGGAAGGCAAAAAACCGCCGGGGACCAGTGCCAATGTGCCCCAGGGGAAAAAGTTCCTTGCTGAGCCCAGTGCTGGCCATGGGCTGTTCCCTGAGCATGTGAGCCAGACCTGGCTCCTTGTCCCACAGGCTGCTCATGCTTCCCAGGAGCTGCCCAAGCCCTATCCTCCCTTGAGCTGGAGCTATCTGGCGGACTTGCCAGAGTGCCCAAGTGCCTCTGAGCTGATAGACCTTGTGGGCAAGAATCCTTGCTGTCCCTGTGTAGGACACCAGTGGGTGTTCCAAAGCACTGCAAGCCCTTGCAAGCCCTTGCAAGCCCTCGACATCCTATCTCTTACGGCTCCTGAGCGTTGCTCTGTAGGAGATGAGGATGGTGAGCTGTGCAGTGCTCCTCAAGAAGGAATTGCCTTGGTCTTGCCACTGCTATCCAGTTGAAAAGGATTTGCATCCATGAGCCGAGCTTGGAAGGTGGCCCTGCCAGCAGATTGTCTTGCAGCGGAGAACCTCCAGCAGCCTCATGCAAGGTTTTCTTCCCTCAGCCCCTGGCCTGTGATTCCAGCAGCTCCTCAAGTGCTTCCTGTCAGATGTGCTGGGGCTGCCCCCGGGCCAGCTCTGGCAGTGGACACGGGAGGCTGCTCCTCTGGATCCTGCGTGGGGCCTGGTGACCACTGCGTTGCCGGGTGCTGGCATTGTGACATGGGGGTGACACAGCCACATATGTGCAGCCCTTTGGAGGAAGCCTTTGGGGTGCTGGCTCCAAATCAGTCCCTGTAGCTACAAAATAGGGGAGTAAGCAACCTAATAGAGCCCCTTTTTTGCAAAAAGACAGTGTGGATTTGTTGCCAGTGCAGCCTTACTTCCAGTAGCAATACTGCCTGTAGTATCATGTATGGAGGCCTCAGAGCTCGCTCAGGGCTTGTCACGCAGAACTGCAGGCCTGACAGAGCAGAACTGCTCTCCTCTCCTCTCCTCTCCTCTCCTCTCCTCTCCTCTCCTCTCCTCTCCTCTCCTCTCCTCTCCTCTTCTCTCCTGTCCGCCAGTCCAATATCTAAGAGACTGTTTGCCTGAAAGGACAGAGGGTTTTCAGTTCCAAAATCAATGTCAAGGACACATAACACAATGAATTTTATTTTATTTTGTTGTTAATTTATTAATTTTCTTGATTTTATGTTAATTCATGTTATGTTATTTCATGTCATTTTTTTTCCCTTTGTGACTCTGTTTCAGAACCCAGGCTCACAAGCATTAGCTCAAGCCCAAGTGTAGCCAGGAGTAGGCTGAGGCATTCTTCAGTATAGCATGAGAAAAGATCCCTTGCAGGCTGGCAAAGGCAAGTCCCAGAGCTGCAGAGAGCAGCAGCAGGAACAGAGGCCAAGCTGTCCGCGGTTCCTGCAGAGGGAGAACCTTGACAAGGAGTTGTGGGACTGACCATGCACAAAAGAGGAGGAAGAAGAAGAAGAAGAAGAAGAAGAAGAAGAAGAAGAAGAAGAGGAAGAAGAGGAAGAAGAGGTGAGTGGTACCGTGGCATCTCTTCCAAAGCGTGACATGTAGCGATGACGAGCAGACTTTTTGCCTTCCACAACTTGTTTGGCTGCTGTGCTTCTTGGCCAGGGATGCATGAGAAGCGCTCTGGTCCCTGCCAGGCGCTTGTGTTAGCTGCAGGGAGAGCTGAGAAGTGGCAGCTGCGGCTGCCAGCATGGTGGAGCATGAGCAGCCGGCTCCCAGGCCAAATGGCCCAAAGAAATGGTGGCAAGGGGCGGTGCTGAGAAGTGCAGAGGAAGGCAAAAAACCGCCGGGGACCAGTGCCAATGTGCCCCGGGGGAAAAAGTTCCTTGCTGAGCCCAGTGCTGGCCATGGGCTGTTCCCTGAGCATGTGAGCCAGACCTGGCTCCTTGTCCCACAGGCTGCTCATGCTTCCCAGGAGCTGCCCAAGCCCTATCCTCCCTTGAGCTGGAGCTATCTGGCGGACTTGCCAGAGTGCCCAAGTGCCTCTGAGCTGATAGACCTTGTGGGCAAGAATCCTTGCTGTCCCTGTGTAGGACACCAGTGGGTGTTCCAAAGCACTGCAAGCCCTTGCAAGCCCTTGCA
The DNA here is from genome assembly GCF_036013445.1 of Caloenas nicobarica. NCBI lineage: Eukaryota > Metazoa > Chordata > Aves > Columbiformes > Columbidae > Caloenas > Caloenas nicobarica. The sequence continues at coordinate 545,225 of NW_027017722.1, forward strand.
AGCCCTTGCAAGCCCTCGACATCCTATTTCTTACAGCTCCTGAGCATTGCTCTGTACGAGATGAGGATGGTGAGCTGTGCAGTGCTCCTCAAGAAGGAATTGCCTTGGTCTTGCCACTGCTATCCAGTTGAAAAGGATTTGCATCCATGAGCCGAGCTTGGAAGGTGGCCCTGCCAGCAGATTGTCTTGCAGCGGAGAACCTCCAGCAGCCTCATGCAAGGTTTTCTTCCCTCAGCCCCTGGCCTGTGATTCCAGCAGCTCCTCAAGTGCTTCCTGTCAGATGTGCTGGGGCTGCCCCCGGGCCAGCTCTGGCAGTGGACACGGGAGGCTGCTCCTCTGGATCCTGCGTGGGGCCTGGTGACCACTGCGTTGCCGGGTGCTGGCATTGTGACATGGGGGTGACACAGCCGCATATGTGCAGCCCATTGGAGGAAGCCTTTGGGGTGCTGGCCCCAAGTCAGTCCCTGTAGCTACAAAATAGGGGAGTAAGCAACCTAATAGAGTCCCTTTTTTGCAAAAAGACAGTGTGGATTTGTTGCCAGTGCAGCCTTCCTTCCAGTAGCAATACTGCCTGTAGTATCATGTATGGAGGCCTCAGGGCTCGCTCAGGGCTTGTCACGCAGAACTGCAGGCCTGACAGAGCAGAACTGCTCTCCTCTCCTCTCCTCTCCTCTCCTCTCCTCTCCTCTCCTCTCCTCTCCTCTCCTCTCCTCTCCTCTCCTCTTCTCTCCTGTCCGCCAGTCCAATATCTAAGAGACTGTTTGCCTGAAAGGACAGAGGGTTTTCAGTTCCAAAATCAATGTCAAGGACACATAACACAATGAATTTTATTTTATTTTGTTGTTAATTTATTAATTTTCTTGATTTTATGTTAATTCATGTTATGTTATTTCATGTCATTTTTTTTCCCTTTGTGACTCTGTTTCAGAACCCAGGCTCACAAGCATTAGCTCAAGCCCAAGTGTAGCCAGGAGTAGGCTGAGGCATTCTTCAGTATAGCATGAGAAAAGATCCCTTGCAGGCTGGCAAAGGCAAGTCCCAGAGCTGCAGAGAGCAGCAGCAGGAACAGAGGCCAAGCTGTCCGCGGTTCCTGCAGAGGGAGAACCTTGACAAGGAGTTGTGGGACTGACCATGCACAAAAGAGGAGGAAGAAGAAGAAGAAGAAGAAGAAGAAGAAGAAGAAGAAGAAGAAGAAGAGGAAGAAGAGGAAGAAGAGGTGAGTGGTACCGTGGCATCTCTTCCAAAGCGTGACATGTAGCGATGACGAGCAGACTTTTTGCCTTCCACAACTTGTTTGGCTGCTGTGCTTCTTGGCCAGGGATGCATGAGAAGCGCTCTGGTCCCTGCCAGGCGCTTGTGTTAGCTGCAGGGAGAGCTGAGAAGTGGCAGCTGCGGCTGCCAGCATGGTGGAGCATGAGCAGCCGGCTCCCAGGCCAAATGGCCCAAAGAAATGGTGGCAAGGGGCCGTGCTGAGAACTGCAGAGGAAGGCAAAAAACCGCCGGGGACCAGTGCCAATGTGCCCCGGGGGAAAAAGTTCCTTGCTGAGCCCAGTGCTGGCCATGGGCTGTTCCCTGAGCATGTGAGCCAGACCTGGCTCCTTGTCCCACAGGCTGCTCATGCTTCCCAGGAGCTGCCCAAGCCCTATCCTCCCTTGAGCTGGAGCTATCTGGCGGACTTGCCAGAGTGCCCAAGTGCCTCTGAGCTGATAGACCTTGTGGGCAAGAATCCTTGCTGTCCCTGTGTAGGACACCAGTGGGTGTTCCAAAGCACTGCAAGCCCTTGCAAGCCCTTGCAAGCCCTTGCAAGCCCTCGACATCCTACCTCTTACAGCTCCTGAGCATTGCTCTGTACGAGATGAGGATGGTGAGCTGTGCAGTGCTCCTCAAGAAGGAATTGCCTTGGTCTTGCCACTGCTATCCAGTTGAAAAGGATTTGCATCCATGAGCCGAGCTTGGAAGGTGGCCCTGCCAGCAGATTGTCTTGCAGCGGAGAACCTCCAGCAGCCTCATGCAAGGTTTGCTTCCCTCAGCCCCTGGCCTGTGATTCCAGCAGCTCCTCAAGTGCTTCCTGTCAGATGTGCTGGGGCTGCCCCCGGGCCAGCTCTGGCAGTGGACACGGGAGGCTGCTCCTCTGGATCCTGCGTGGGGCCTGGTGACCACTGCGTTGCCGGGTGCTGGCATTGTGACATGGGGGTGACACAGCCGCATATGTGCAGCCCTTTGGAGGAAGCCTTTGGGGTGCTGGCTCCAAATCAGTCCCTGTAGCTACAAAATAGGGGAGTAAGCAACCTAATAGAGCCCCTTTTTTGCAAAAAGACAGTGTGGATTTGTTGCCAGTGCAGCCTTACTTCCAGTAGCAATACTGCCTGTAGTATCATGTATGGAGGCCTCAGGGCTCGCTCAGGGCTTGTCACGCAGAACTGCAGGCCTGACAGAGCAGAACTGCTCTCCTCTCCTCTCCTCTCCTCTCCTCTCCTCTCCTCTCCTCTCCTCTCCTCTCCTCTCCTCTTCTCTCCTGTCCGCCAGTCCAATATCTAAGAGACTGTTTGCCTGAAAGGACAGAGGGGTTTCAGTTCCAAAATCAATGTCAAGGACACATAACACAATGAATTTTATTTTATTTTGTTGTTAATTTATTAATTTTCTTGATTTTATGTTAATTCATGTTATGTTATTTCATGTCATTTTTTTTCCCTTTGTGACTCTGTTTCAGAACCCAGGCTCACAAGCATTAGCTCAAGCCCAAGTGTAGCCAGGAGTAGGCTGAGGCATTCTTCAGTATAGCATGAGAAAAGATCCCTTGCAGGCTGGCAAAGGCAAGTCCCAGAGCTGCAGAGAGCAGCAGCAGGAACAGAGGCCAAGCTGTCCGCGGTTCCTGCAGAGGGAGAACCTTGACAAGGAGTTGTGGGACTGACCATGCACAAAAGAGGAGGAAGAAGAAGAAGAAGAAGAAGAAGAAGAAGAAGAAGAAGAAGAAGAAGAAGAGGAAGAAGAGGAAGAAGAGGTGAGTGGTACCGTGGCATCTCTTCCAAAGCGTGACATGTAGCGATGACGAGCAGACTTTTTGCCTTCCACAACTTGTTTGGCTGCTGTGCTTCTTGGGCAGGGATGCATGAGAAGCGCTCTGGTCCCTGCCAGGCACTTGTGTTAGCTGCAGGGAGAGCTGAGAAGTGGCAGCTGCGGCTGCCAGCATGGTGGAGCATGAGCAGCCGGCTCCCAGGCCAAATGGCCCAAAGAAATGGTGGCAAGGGGCCGTGCTGAGAACTGCAGAGGAAGGCAAAAAACCGCCGGGGACCAGTGCCAATGTGCCCCGGGGGAAAAAGTTCCTTGCTGAGCCCAGTGCTGGCCATGGGCTGTTCCCTGAGCATGTGAGCCAGACCTGGCTCCTTGTCCCACAGGCTGCTCATGCTTCCCAGGAGCTGCCCAAGCCCTATCCTCCCTTGAGCTGGAGCTATCTGGCGGACTTGCCAGAGTGCCCAAGTGCCTCTGAGCTGATAGACCTTGTGGGCAAGAATCCTTGCTGTCCCTGTGTAGGACACCAGTGGGTGTTCCAAAGCACTGCAAGCCCTTGCAAGCCCTTGCAAGCCCTTGCAAGCCCTCGACATCCTATCTCTTACAGCTCCTGAGCATTGCTCTGTACGAGATGAGGATGGTGAGCTCTGCAGTGCTCCTCAAGAAGGAATTGCCTTGGTCTTGCCACTGCTATCCAGTTGAAAAGGATTTGCATCCATGAGCCGAGCTTGGAAGGTGGCCCTGCCAGCAGATTGTCTTGCAGCGGAGAACCTCCAGCAGCCTCATGCAAGGTTTTCTTCCCTCAGCCCCTGGCCTGTGATTCCAGCAGCTCCTCAAGTGCTTCCTGTCAGATGTGCTGGGGCTGCCCCCGGGCCAGCTCTGGCAGTGGACACGGGAGGCTGCTCCTCTGGATCCTGCGTGGGGCCTGGTGACCACTGCGTTGCCGGGTGCTGGCATTGTGACATGGGGCTGACACAGCCGCATATGTGCAGCCCTTTGGAGGAAGCCTTTGGGGTGCTGGCCCCAAGTCAGTCCCTGTAGCTACAAAATAGGGGAGTAAGCAACCTAATAGAGTCCCTTTTTTGCAAAAAGACAGTGTGGATTTGTTGCCAGTGCAGCCTTCCTTCCAGTAGCAATACTGCCTGTAGTATCATGTATGGAGGCCTCAGGGCTCGCTCAGGGCTTGTCACGCAGAACTGCAGGCCTGACAGAGCAGAACTGCTCTCCTCTCCTCTCCTCTCCTCTCCTCTCCTCTCCTCTCCTCTCCTCTCCTCTCCTCTTCTCTCCTCTCCTCTCCTCTTCTCTCCTGTCCGCCAGTCCAATATCTAAGAGACTGTTTGCCTGAAAGGACAGAGGGTTTTCAGTTCCAAAATCAATGTCAAGGACACATAACACAATGAATTTTATTTTATTTTGTTGTTAATTTATTAATTTTCTTGATTTTATGTTAATTCATGTGATGTTTCTTCGTGTCATTTTTTTTCCCTTTGTGACTCTGTTTCAGAACCCAGGCTCACAAGCATTAGCTCAAGCCCAAGTGTAGCCAGGAATAGGCTGAGGCATTCTTCAGTTTAGCCTGAGAAAAGATCCCTTGCAGGCTGGCAAAGGCAAGTCCCAGAGCTGCAGACAGCAGCAGCAGGAATAGAGGCCAAGCTGTCCGCGGTTCCTGCAGAGGGAGAACCTTGACAAGGAGTTGTGGGACTGACCATGCACAAAAGGGGAGGAAGAACAAGAAGAAGAAGAAGAAGAAGAAGAAGAAGAAGAAGAGGAAGAAGAGGAAGAAGAGGTGAGTGGTACCGTGGCATCTCTTCCAAAGCGTGACATGTAGCGATGACGAGCAGACTTTTTGCCTTCCACAACTTGTTTGGCTGCTGTGCTTCTTGGCCAGGGATGCATGAGAAGCGCTCTGGTCCCTGCCAGGCGCTTGTGTTAGCTGCAGGGAGAGCTGAGAAGTGGCAGCTGCGGCTGCCAGCATGGTGGAGCATGAGCAGCCGGCTCCCAGGCCAAATGGCCCAAAGAAATGGTGGCAAGGGCGGTGCTGAGAACTGCAGAGGAAGGCAAAAAACTGCCAGGGACCAGTGCCAATGTGCCCCGGGGGAAAAAGTTCCTTGCTGAGCCCAGTGCTGGCCATGGGCTGTTCCCTGAGCATGTGAGCCAGACCTGGCTCCTTGTCCCACAGGCTGCTCATGCTTCCCAGGAGCTGCCCAAGCCCTATCCTCCCTTGAGCTGGAGCTATCTGGCGGACTTGCCAGAGTGCCCAAGTGCCTCTGAGCTGATAGACCTTGTGGGCAAGAATCCTTGCTGTCCCTGTGTAGGACACCAGTGGGTGTTCCAAAGCACTGCAAGCCCTTGCAAGCCCTTGCAAGCCCTCGACATCCTATCTCTTACGGCTCCTGAGCGTTGCTCTGTAGGAGATGAGGATGGTGAGCTGTGCAGTGCTCCTCAAGAAGGAATTGCCTTGGTCTTGCCACTGCTATCCAGTTGAAAAGGATTTGCATCCATGAGCCGAGCTTGGAAGGTGGCCCTGCCAGCAGATTGTCTTGCAGCGGAGAACCTCCAGCAGCCTCATGCAAGGTTTTCCTCCCTCAGCCCCTGGCCTGTGATTCCAGCAGCTCCTCAAGTGCTTCCTGTCAGATGTGCTGGGGCTGCCCCCGGGCCAGCTCTGGCAGTGGACACGGGAGGCTGCTCCTCTGGATCCTGCGTGGGGCCTGGTGACCACTGCGTTGCCGGGTGCTGGCATTGTGACATGGGGCTGACACAGCCGCATATGTGCAGCCCTTTGGAGGAAGCCTTTGGGGTGCTGGCTCCAAATCAGTCCCTGTACCTACAAAACAGGGGAGTAAGCAACCTAATAGTGTCCCTTTTTTGCAAAAAGACAGTGTGGATTTGTTGCCAGTGCAGCCTTCCTTCCAGTAGCAATACTGCCTGTAGTATCATGTATGGAGGCCTCAGGGCTCACTCAGGGCTTGTCACGCAGAACTGCAGGCCTGACAGAGCAGAACTGCTCTCCTCTCCTCTCCTCTCCTCTCCTCTCCTCTCCTCTCCTCTCCTCTCCTCTTCTCTCCTGTCCGCCAGTCCAATATCTAAGAGACTGTTTGCCTGAAAGGACAGAGGGTTTTCAGTTCCAAAATCAATGTCAAGGACACATAACACAATGAATTTTATTTTATTTTGTTGTTAATTTATTAATTTTCTTGATTTTATGTTAATTCATGTGATGTTTCTTCGTGTCATTTTTTTTCCCTTTGTGACTCTGTTTCAGAACCCAGGCTCACAAGCATTAGCTCAAGCCCAAGTGTAGCCAGGAATAGGCTGAGGCATTCTTCAGTTTAGCCTGAGAAAAGATCCCTTGCAGGCTGGCAAAGGCAAGTCCCAGAGCTGCAGACAGCAGCAGCAGGAATAGAGGCCAAGCTGTGCGCGGTTCCTGCAGAGGGAGAACCTTGACAAGGAGTTGTGGGACTGACCATGCACAAAAGGGGAGGAAGAACAAGAAGAAGAAGAAGAAGAAGAAGAAGAAGAAGAAGAGGAAGAAGAGGAAGAAGAGGTGAGTGGTACCGTGGCATCTCTTCCAAAGCGTGACATGTAGCGATGACGAGCAGACTTTTTGCCTTCCACAACTTGTTTGGCTGCTGTGCTTCTTGGCCAGGGATGCATGAGAAGCGCTCTGGTCCCTGCCAGGCGCTTGTGTTACCTGCAGCGAGAGCTGAGAAGTGGCAGCTGCAGCTGCCAGCATGGTGGAGCATGAGCAGCCGGCTCCCAGGCCAAATGGCCCAAAGAAATGGTGGCAAGGGGCGGTGCTGAGAACTGCAGAGGAAGGCAAAAAACCGCCGGGGACCAGTGCCAATGTGCCCCAGGGGAAAAAGTTCCTTGCTGAGCCCAGTGCTGGCCATGGGCTGTTCCCTGAGCATGTGAGCCAGACCTGGCTCCTTGTCCCACAGGCTGCCCATGCTTCCCAGGAGCTGCCCAAGCCCTATCCTCCCTTGAGCTGGAGCTATCTGGCGGACTTGCCAGAGTGCCCAGCTGCCTCTGAGCTGATGGAGCTTGTGGGCAAGAATCCTTGCTGTCCCTGTGTAGGACACCAGTGGGTGTTCCAAAGCACTGCAAGCCCTTGCAAGCCCTTGCAAGCCCTTGACATCCTATCTCTTACGGCTCCTGAGCGTTGCTCTGTAGGAGATGAGGATGGTGAGCTGTGCAGTGCTCCTCAAGAAGGAATTGCCTTGGTCTTGCCACTGCTATCCAGTTGAAAAGGATTTGCATCCATGAGCCGAGCTTGGAAGGTGGCCCTGCCAGCAGATTGCCTTGCAGCGGAGAACCTCCAGCAGCCTCATGCAAGGTTTTCTTCCCTCAGCCCCTGGCCTGTGATTCCAGCAGCTCCTCAAGTGCTTCCTGTGAGATGTGCTGGGGCTGCCCCCGGGCCAGCTCTGGCAGTGGACACGGGAGGCTGCTCCTCTGGATCCTGCGTGGGGCCTCGTGACCACTGTGTTGCCGGGTGCTGGCATTGTGCCATGGGGGTGACACAGCCGCACATGTGCAGCCCTTTGGAGGAAGCCTTTGGGGTGCTGGCTCCAAATCAGTCCCTGTAGCTACAAAATAGGGGAGTAAGCAACCTAATAGAGTCCCTTTTTTGCAAAAAGACAGTGTGGATTTGTTGCCAGTACAGCCTTCCTTCCAGTAGCAACACTGCCTGTAGTATCATGTATGGAGGCCTCAGGGCTCGCTCAGGGCTTGTCACGCAGAACTGCAGGCCTGACAGAGCAGAACTGCTCTCCTCTCCTCTCCTCTCCTCTCCTCTCATCTTCTCTTCTCTACTGTCCGCCAGTCCAATATCTAAGAGACTGTTTGCCTGAAAGGACAGAGGGTTTTCAGTTCCAAAATCAATTTCAAGGACACATAATACAATGAATTTTAGTTTATTTTGTTGTTAATTTATTAATTTTCTTGATTTTATGTTAATTCATGTGATGTTTCTTCGTGTCATTTTTTTTCCCTTTGTGACTCTGTTTCAGAAGCCAGGCTCACAAGCATTAGCTCAAGCCCAAGTGTAGCCAGGAGTAGGCTGAGGCATTCTTCAGTTTAGCATGAGAAAAGATCCCTTGCAGGCTGGCAAAGGCAAGTCCCAGAGCTGCAGAGAGCAGCAGCAGGAATAGAGGCCAAGCTGTCCACGGTTCCTGCAGAGGGAGAACCTTGACAAGGAGTTGTGGGACTGACCACGCACAAAAGAGGAGGAAGTAGAAGAAGAAGAAGAAGAAGAAGAAGAAGAAGAAGAAGAAGAAGAGGAAGAAGAGTAAGAAGAGGTGAGTGGTACCATGGCATCTCTTCCAAAGCGTGACATGTAGCGATGACGAGCAGACTTTTTGCCTTCCACAACTTGTTTGGCTGCTGTGCTTCTTGGCCAGGGATGCATGAGAAGCGCTCTGGTCCCTGCCAGGCGCTTGTGTTACCTGCAGCGAGAGCTGAGAAGTGGCAGCTGCGGCTGCCAGCATGGTGGAGCATGAGCAGCCGGCTCCCAGGCCAAATGGCCCAAAGAAATGGTGGCAAGGGGCGGTGCTGAGAACTGCAGAGGAAGGCAAAAAACCGCCGGGGACCAGTGCCAATGTGCCCCGGGGGAAAAAGTTCCTTGCTGAGCCCAGTGCTGGCCGTGGGCTGTTCCCTGAGCATGTGAGCCAGACCTGGCTCCTTGTCCCACAGGCTGCTCATGCTTCCCAGGAGCTGCCCAAGCCCTATACCCCCTTGAGCTGGAGCTATGTCGCGGACTTGCCAGAGTGCCCAAGTGCCTCTGAGCTGATGGAGCTTGTGGGCAAGAATCCTTGCTGTCCCTGTGTAGGACACCAGTGGGTGTTCCAAAGCACTGCAAGCCCTTGCAAGCCCTTGCAAGCCCTCGACATCCTATCTCTTACGGCTCCTGAGCGTTGCTCTGTAGGAGATGAGGATGCTGAGCTGTGCAGTGCTCCTCAAGAAGGAATTGCCTTGGTCTTGCCACTGCTATCCAGTTGAAAAGGATTTGCATCCATGAGCCGAGCTTGGAAGGTGGCCCTGTCAGCAGATTGTCTTGCAGCAGAGAACCTCCAGCAGCCTCATGCAAGGTTTTCTTCCCTCAGCCCCTGGCCTGTGATTCCAGCAGCTCCTCAAGTGCTTCCTGTCAGATGTGCTGGGGCTGCCCCCGGGCCAGCTCTGGCAGTGGACACGGGAGGCTGCTCCTCTGGATCCTGCGTGGGGCCTGGTGACCACTGCGTTGCCGGGTGCTGGCATTGTGACATGGGGCTGACACAGCCGCACATGTGCAGCCCTTTGGAGGAAGCCTTTGGGGTGCTGGCTCCAAATCAGTCCCTGTACCTACAAAATAGGGGAGTAAGCAACCTCATAGAGTCCCTTTTTTGCAAAAAGACAGTGTGGATTTGTTGCCAGTGCAGCCTTCCTTCCAGTAGCAATACTGCCTGTAGTATCATGTATGGAGGCCTCAGGGCTCGCTTAGGGCTTGTCACGCAGAACTGCAGGCCTGACAGAGCAGAACTGCTCTCCTCTCCTCTCCTCTCCTCTCCTCTCCTCTCCTCTCCTCTCCTCTCCTCTCCTCTTCTCTTCTCTCCGGTCCGCCAGTCCAATATCTAAGAGACTGTTTGCCTGAAAGGACAGAGGGGTTTCAGTTCCAAAATCAATTTCAAGGACACATAACACAATGAATTTTATTTTATTTTGTTGTTAATTTAGTAATTTTCTTGATTTTATGTTAATTCATGTGATGTTTGTTCGTGTCATTTTTTTTCCCTTTGTGACTCTGTTTCAGAACCCAGGCTCACAAGCATTAGCTCACGCCCAAGTGTAGCCAGGAGTAGGCTGAGGCATTCTTCAGTTTAGCCTGAGAAAAGATCCCTTGCAGGCTGGCAAAGACAAATCCCAGAGCTGCAGAGAGCAGCAGCAGGAATAGAGGCCAAGCTGTCCGCGGTTCCTGCAGAGGGAGAAACTTGACAAGGAGTTGTGGGACTGACCATGCACAAAAGAGGAGGAAGAAGAAGAAGAAGAAGAAGAAGAAGAAGAAGAAGAGGAAGAAGAGGAAGAAGAGGTGTGTGGTACCGTGGCATCTCTTCCAAAGCGTGACATGTAGCGATGACGAGCAGACTTTTTGCCTTGCACAACTTGTTTGGCTGCTGTGCTTCTTGGGCAGGGATGCATGAGAAGCGCTCTGGTCCCTGCCAGGCACTTGTGTTACCTGCAGGGAGAGCTGAGAAGTGGCAGCTGCGGCTGCCAGCATGGTGGAGCATGAGCAGCCGGCTCCCAGGCCAAATGGCCCAAAGAAATGGTGGCAAGGGGCGGTGCTGAGAACTGCAGAGGAAGGTAAAAAACCACCGGGGACCAGTGCCAATGTGCCCCGGGGCAAAAAGATCCTTGCTGAGCCCAGTGCTGGCCATGGGCTGTTCCCTGAGCATGTGAGCCAGACCTGGCTCCTTGTCCCACAGGCTGCTCATGCTTCCCAGGAGCTGCCCAAGCCCTATCCTCCCTTGAGCTGGAGCTATGTCGTGGACTTGCCAGAGTGCCCAAGTGCCTCTGAGCTGATGGAGCTTGTGGGCAAGAATCCTTGCTGTCCCTGTGTAGGACACCAGTGGGTGTTCCAAAGCACTGCAAGCCCTTGCAAGCCCTTGCAAGCCCTCGACATCCTATCTCTTACGGCTCCTGAGCGTTGCTCTGTAGGAGATGAGGATGGTGAGCTGTGCAGTGCTCCTCAAGAAGGAATTGCCTTGGTCTTGCCACTGCTATCCAGTTGAAAAGGATTTGCATCCATGAGCCGAGCTTGGAAGGTGGCCCTGCCAGCAGATTGTCTTGCAGCGGAGAACCTCCAGCAGCCTCATGCAAGGTTTTCTTCCCTCAGCCCCTGGCCTGTGATTCCAGCAGCTCCTCAAGTGCTTCCTGTGAGATGTGCTGGGGCTGCCCCCGGGCCAGCTCTGGCAGTGGACACGGGAGGCTGCTCCTCTGGATCCTGCGTGGGGCTTGGTGACCACTGCGTTGCTGGGTGCTGGCATTGTGACATGGGGGTGACACAGCCGCATATGTGCAGCCCTTTGGAGGAAGCCTTTGGGGTGCTGGCTCCAAATCAGTCCCTGTAGCTACAAAATAGGGGAGTAAGCAACCTCATAGACTCCCTTTTTTGCAAAAAGACAGTGTGGATTTGTTGCCAGTGCAGCCTTCCTTCCAGTAGCAATACTGCCTGTAGTATCATGTATGGAGGCCTCAGGGCTCGCTCAGGGCTTGTCACGCAGAACTGCAGGCCTGACAGAGCAGAACTGCTCTCCTCTCCTCTCCTCTCCTCTCCTCTCCTCTCCTCTCCTCTCCTCTCCTCTCCTCTCCTCTCCTCTTCTCTCCTCTCCTCTCCTCTTCTCTCCTGTCCGCCAGTCCAATATCTAAGAGACTGTTTGCCTGAAAGGACAGAGGGTTTTCAGTTCCAAAATCAATGTCAAGGACACATAACACAATGAATTTTATTTTATTTTGTTGTTAATTTATTAATTTTCTTGATTTTATGTTAATTCATGTGATGTTTCTTCGTGTCATTTTTTTTCCCTTTGTGACTCTGTTTCAGAACCCAGGCTCACAAGCATTAGCTCAAGCCCAAGTGTAGCCAGGAATAGGCTGAGGCATTCTTCAGTTTAGCCTGAGAAAAGATCCCTTGCAGGCTGGCAAAGGCAAGTCCCAGAGCTGCAGACAGCAGCAGCAGGAATAGAGGCCAAGCTGTCCGCGGTTCCTGCAGAGGGAGAACCTTGACAAGGAGTTGTGGGACTGACCATGCACAAAAGGGGAGGAAGAACAAGAAGAAGAAGAAGAAGAAGAAGAAGAAGAAGAAGAAGAAGAAGAAGAAGAGGAAGAAGAGGAAGAAGAGGTGAGTGGTACCGTGGCATCTCTTCCAAAGCGTGACATGTAGCGATGACGAGCAGACTTTTTGCCTTCCACAACTTGTTTGGCTGCTGTGCTTCTTGGCCAGGGATGCATGAGAAGCGCTCTGGTCCCTGCCAGGCGCTTGTGTTAGCTGCAGGGAGAGCTGAGAAGTGGCAGCTGCGGCTGCCAGCATGGTGGAGCATGAGCAGCCGGCTCCCAGGCCAAATGGCCCAAAGAAATGGTGGCAAGGGCGGTGCTGAGAACTGCAGAGGAAGGCAAAAAACTGCCAGGGACCAGTGCCAATGTGCCCCGGGGGAAAAAGTTCCTTGCTGAGCCCAGTGCTGGCCATGGGCTGTTCCCTGAGCATGTGAGCCAGACCTGGCTCCTTGTCCCACAGGCTGCTCATGCTTCCCAGGAGCTGCCCAAGCCCTATCCTCCCTTGAGCTGGAGCTATCTGGCGGACTTGCCAGAGTGCCCAAGTGCCTCTGAGCTGATAGACCTTGTGGGCAAGAATCCTTGCTGTCCCTGTGTAGGACACCAGTGGGTGTTCCAAAGCACTGCAAGCCCTTGCAAGCCCTTGCAAGCCCTCGACATCCTATCTCTTACGGCTCCTGAGCGTTGCTCTGTAGGAGATGAGGATGGTGAGCTGTGCAGTGCTCCTCAAGAAGGAATTGCCTTGGTCTTGCCACTGCTATCCAGTTGAAAAGGATTTGCATCCATGAGCCGAGCTTGGAAGGTGGCCCTGCCAGCAGATTGTCTTGCAGCGGAGAACCTCCAGCAGCCTCATGCAAGGTTTTCCTCCCTCAGCCCCTGGCCTGTGATTCCAGCAGCTCCTCAGGTGCTTCCTGTCAGATGTGCTGGGGCTGCCCCCGGGCCAGCTCTGGCAGTGGACACGGGAGGCTGCTCCTCTGGATCCTGCGTGGGGCCTCGTGACCACTGTGTTGCCGGGTGCTGGCATTGTGCCATGGGGGTGACACAGCCGCACATGTGCAGCCCTTTGGAGGAAGCCTTTGGGGTGCTGGCTCCAAATCAGTCCCTGTAGCTACAAAATAGGGGAGTAATCAACCTAATAGAGTCCCTTTTTTGCAAAAAGACAGTGTGGATTTGTTGCCAGTGCAGCCTTCCTTCCAGTAGCAACACTGCCTGTAGTATCATGTATGGAGGCCTCAGGGCTCGCTCAGGGCTTGTCACGCAGAACTGCAGGCCTGACAGAGCAGAACTGCTCTCCTCTCCTCTCCTCTCCTCTCCTCTCCTCTCCTCTCCTCTCCTCTCCTCTCCTCTCCTCTCCTCTCCTCTCCTCTCCTCTCCTCTCCTCTCCTCTTCTCTTCTCTCCTCTCCTCTCCTCTCCTCTCCTCTTCTCTTCTCTCCGGTCCGCCAGTCCAATATCTAAGAGACTGTTTGCCTGAAAGGACAGAGGGGTTTCAGTTCCAAAATCAATTTCAAGGACACATAACACAATGAATTTTATTTTATTTTGTTGTTAATTTAGTAATTTTCTTGATTTTATGTTAATTCATGTGATGTTTGTTCGTGTCATTTTTTTTCCCTTTGTGACTCTGTTTCAGAACCCAGGCTCACAAGCATTAGCTCACGCCCAAGTGTAGCCAGGAGTAGGCTGAGGCATTCTTCAGTTTAGCCTGAGAAAAGATCCCTTGCAGGCTGGCAAAGACAAATCCCAGAGCTGCAGAGAGCAGCAGCAGGAATAGAGGCCAAGCTGTCCGCGGTTCCTGCAGAGGGAGAAACTTGACAAGGAGTTGTGGGACTGACCATGCACAAAAGAGGAGGAAGAAGAAGAAGAAGAAGAAGAAGAAGAAGAAGAAGAAGAAGAGGAAGAAGAGGAAGAAGAGGTGAGTGGTACCGTGGCATCTCTTCCAAAGCGTGACATGTAGCGATGACGAGCAGACTTTTTGCCTTCCACAACTTGTTTGGCTGCTGTGCTTCTTGGGCAGGGATGCATGAGAAGCGCTCTGGTCCCTGCCAGGCGCTTGTGTTACCTGCAGGGAGAGCTGAGAAGTGGCAGCTGCGGCTGCCAGCATGGTGGAGCATGAGCAGCCGGCTCCCAGGCCAAATGGCCCAAAGAAATGGTGGCAAGGGGCGGTGCTGAGAACTGCAGAGGAAGGCAAAAAACCGCCGGGGACCAGTGCCAATGTGCCCCGGGGGAAAAAGTTCCTTGCTGAGCCCAGTGCTGGCCATGGGCTGTTCCCTGAGCATGTGAGCCAGACCTGGCTCCTTGTCCCACAGGCTGCTCATGCTTCCCAGGAGCTGCCCAAGCCCTATCCTCCCTTGAGCTGGAGCTATGTCGCGGACTTGCCAGAGTGCCCAAGTGCCTCTGAGCTGATGGAGCTTGTGGGCAAGAATCCTTGCTGTCCCTGTGTAGGACACCAGTGGGTGTTCCAAAGCACTGCAAGCCCTTGCAAGCCCTCGACATCCTATCTCTTACGGCTCCTGAGCGTTGCTGTGTAGGAGATGAGGATGGTGAGCTGTGCAGTGCTCCTCAAGAAGGAATTGCCTTGGTCTTGCCACTGCTATCCAGTTGAAAAGGATTTGCATCCATGAGCCGAGCTTGGAAGGTGGCCCTGCCAGCAGATTGTCTTGCAGCGGAGAACCTCCAGCAGCCTCATGCAAGGTTTTCTTCCCTCAGCCCCTGGCCTGTGATTCCAGCAGCTCCTCAAGTGCTTCCTGTGAGATGTGCTGGGGCTGCCCCCGGGCCAGTTCTGGCAGTGGACACGGGAGGCTGCTTCTCTGGACCCTGCGTGGGGCCTCATGACCACTGCGTTGCCGGGTGCTGGCATTGTGACATGGGGGTGACACAGCCGCATATGTGCAGCCCTTTGGAGGAAGCCTTTGGGGTGCTGGCTCCAAATCAGTCCCTGTAGCTACAAAATAGGGGAGTAAGCAACCTCATAGAGTCCCTTTTTTGCAAAAAGACAGTGTGGATTTGTTGCCAGTGCAGCCTTACTTCCAGTAGCAATACTGCCTGTAGTATCATGTATGGAGGCCTCAGGGCTCGCTCAGGGCTTGTCATGCAGAACTGCAGGCCTGACAGAGCAGAACTGCTCTCCTCTCCTCTCCTCTCCTCTCCTCTCCTCTTCTCTCCTGTCCGCCAGTATAAATATCTAAGAGACTGTTTGCCTGAAAGGACAGAGGGGTTTCAGTTCCAAAATCAATTTCAAGGACACATAACGCAATGAATTTTATTTTATTTTGTTGTTAATTTAGTAATTTTCTTGATTTTATGTTAATTCATGTGATGTTTCTTCGTGTCATTTTTTTTCCCTTTGTGACTCTGTTTCAGAACCCAGGCTCACAAGCATTAGCTCAAGCCCAAGTGTAGCCAGGAGTAGGCTGAGGCATTCTTCAGTTTGGCCTGAGAAAAGATCCCTTGCAGGCTGGCAAAGACAAATCCCAGAGCTGCAGAGAGCAGCAGCAGGAATAGAGGCCAAGCTGTGCGCGGTTCCTGCAGAGGGAGAACCTTGACAAGGAGTTGTGGGACTGACCATGCACATAAGAGGAGGAAGAAGAAGAAGAAGAAGAAGAAGAAGAAGAAGAAGAAGAGGAAGAAGAGGAAGAAGAGGTGAGTGGTACCGTGGCATCTCTTCCAAAGCGTGACATGTAGCGATGACGAGCAGACTTTTTGCCTTCCACAACTTGTTTGGCTGCTGTGCTTCTTGGGCAGGGATGCATGAGAAGCGCTCTGGTCCCTGCCAGGCGCTTGTGTTACCTGCAGGGAGAGCTGAGAAGTGGCAGCTGCGGCTGCCAGCATGGTGGAGCATGAGCAGCCGGCTCCCAGGCCAAATGGCCCAAAGAAATGGTGGCAAGGGCGGTGCTGAGAACTGCAGAGGAAGGTAAAAAACCGCCGGGGACCAGTGCCAATGTGACCCGGGGGAAAAAGTTCCTTGCTGAGCCCAGTGCTGGCCATGGGCTGTTCCCTGAGCATGTGAGCCAGACCTGGCTCCTTGTCCCACAGGCTGCTCATGCTTCCCAGGAGCTGCCCAAGCCCTATCCTCCCTTGAGCTGGAGCTATGTCGCGGACTTGCCAGAGTGCCCAACTGCCTCTGAGCTGATGGAGCTTGTGGGCAAGAATCCTTGCTGTCCCTGTGTAGGACACCAGTGGGTGTTCCAAAGCACTGCAAGCCCTTGCAAGCCCTTGCAAGCCCTCGACATCCTATCTCTTACGGCTCCTGACCATTGCTCTGTAGGAGATGAGGATGGTGAGCTCTGCAGTGCTCCTCAAGAAGGAATTGCCTTGGTCTTGCCACTGCTATCCAGTTGAAAAGGATTTGCATCCATGAGCCGAGCTTGGAAGGTGGCCCTGCCAGCAGATTGTCTTGCAGCGGAGAACCTCCAGCAGCCTCATGCAAGGTTTTCTTCCCTCAGCCCCTGGCCTGTGATTCCAGCAGCTCCTCAAGTGCTTCCTGTCAGATGTGCTGGGGCTGCCCCCGGGCCAGCTCTGGCAGTGGACACGGGAGGCTGCTCCTCTGGATCCTGCGTGGGGCCTGGTGACCACTGCGTTGCCGGGTGCTGGCATTGTGACATGGGGCTGACACAGCCGCATATGTGCAGCCCTTTGGAGGAAGCCTTTGGGGTGCTGGCTCCAAATCAGTCCCTGTAGCTACAAAATAGGGGAGTAAGCAACCTCATAGACTCCCTTTTTTGCAAAAAGACAGTGTGGATTTGTTGCCAGTGCAGCCTTACTTCCAGTAGCAATACTGCCTCTGGTATCATGGATGGAGGCCTCAGGGCTCGCTCAGGGCTTGTCACGCAGAACTGCAGGCCTGACAGAGCAGAACTGCTCTCCTCTCCTCTCCTCTCCTCTCCTCTCCTCTCCTCTCCTCTCCTCTCCTCTCCTCTCCTCTTCTCTTCTCTCCTGTCCGCCAGTCCAATATCTAAGAGACTGTTTGCCTGAAAGGACAGAGGGCTTTCAGTTCCAAAATCAATTTCAAGGACACATAACACAATGAATTTTATTTTATTTTGTTGTTAATTCAGTAATTTTCTTGATTTTATGTTAATTCATGTGATGTTTCTTCGTGTCATTTTTTTTCCCTTTGTGACTCTGTTTCAGAAGCCAGGCTCACAAGCATTAGCTCAAGCCCAAGTGTAGCCAGGAGTAGGCTGAGGCATTCTTCAGTTTAGCCTGAGAAAAGATCCCTTGCAGGCTGGCAAAGGCAAGTCCCAGAGCTGCGGAGAGCAGCAGCAGGAATAGAGGCCAAGCTGTCCGCGGTTCCTGCAGAGGGAAACCTTGACAAGGAGTTGTGGGACTGACCATGCACAAAAGAGGAGGAAGAAGAAGAAGAAGAAGAAGAAGAAGAAGAAGAAGAAGAAGAGGAAGAAGAGGAAGAAGAGGTGAGTGGTACCGTGGCATCTCTTCCAAAGCGTGACATGTAGCGATGACGAGCAGACTTTTTGCCTTCCACAACTTGTTTGGCTGCTGTGCTTCTTGGGCAGGGATGCATGAGAAGCGCTCTGGTCCCTGCCAGGCGCTTGTGTTACCTGCAGGGAGAGCTGAGAAGTGGCAGCTGCGGCTGCCAGCATGGTGGAGCATGAGCAGCCGGCTCCCAGGCCAAATGGCCCAAAGAAATGGTGGCAAGGGGCGGTGCTGAGAACTGCAGAGGAAGGCAAAAAACCGCCGGGGACCAGTGCCAATGTGCCCCGGGGGAAAAAGTTCCTTGCTGAGCCCAGTGCTGGCCATGGGCTGTTCCCTGAGCATGTGAGCCAGACCTGGCTCCTTGTCCCACAGGCTGCTCATGCTTCCCAGGAGCTGCCCAAGCCCTATCCTCCCTTGAGCTGGAGCTATGTCGCGGACTTGCCAGAGTGCCCAAGTGCCTCTGAGCTGATGGAGCTTGTGGGCAAGAATCCTTGCTGTCCCTGTGTAGGACACCAGTGGGTGTTCCAAAGCACTGCAAGCCCTTGCAAGCCCTCGACATCCTATCTCTTACGGCTCCTGAGCGTTGCTGTGTAGGAGATGAGGATGGTGAGCTGTGCAGTGCTCCTCAAGAAGGAATTGCCTTGGTCTTGCCACTGCTATCCAGTTGAAAAGGATTTGCATCCATGAGCCGAGCTTGGAAGGTGGCCCTGCCAGCAGATTGTCTTGCAGCGGAGAACCTCCAGCAGCCTCATGCAAGGTTTTCTTCCCTCAGCCCCTGGCCTGTGATTCCAGCAGCTCCTCAAGTGCTTCCTGTGAGATGTGCTGGGGCTGCCCCCGGGCCAGTTCTGGCAGTGGACACGGGAGGCTGCTTCTCTGGACCCTGCGTGGGGCCTCATGACCACTGCGTTGCCGGGTGCTGGCATTGTGACATGGGGGTGACACAGCCGCATATGTGCAGCCCTTTGGAGGAAGCCTTTGGGGTGCTGGCTCCAAATCAGTCCCTGTAGCTACAAAATAGGGGAGTAAGCAACCTCATAGAGTCCCTTTTTTGCAAAAAGACAGTGTGGATTTGTTGCCAGTGCAGCCTTACTTCCAGTAGCAATACTGCCTGTAGTATCATGTATGGAGGCCTCAGGGCTCGCTCAGGGCTTGTCATGCAGAACTGCAGGCCTGACAGAGCAGAACTGCTCTCCTCTCCTCTCCTCTCATCTCCTCTCCTCTCCTCTCCTCTCCTCTCCTCTCCTCTTCTCTCCTGTCCGCCAGTATAAATATCTAAGAGACTGTTTGCCTGAAAGGACAGAGGGGTTTCAGTTCCAAAATCAATTTCAAGGACACATAACGCAATGAATTTTATTTTATTTTGTTGTTAATTTAGTAATTTTCTTGATTTTATGTTAATTCATGTGATGTTTCTTCGTGTCATTTTTTTTCCCTTTGTGACTCTGTTTCAGAACCCAGGCTCACAAGCATTAGCTCAAGCCCAAGTGTAGCCAGGAGTAGGCTGAGGCATTCTTCAGTTTGGCCTGAGAAAAGATCCCTTGCAGGCTGGCAAAGACAAATCCCAGAGCTGCAGAGAGCAGCAGCAGGAATAGAGGACAAGCTGTGCGCGGTTCCTGCAGAGGGAGAACCTTGACAAGGAGTTGTGGGACTGACCATGCACATAAGAGGAAGAAGAAGAAGAAGAAGAAGAAGAAGAAGAAGAAGAAGAAGAGGAAGAAGAGGAAGAAGAGGTGAGTGGTACCGTGGCATCTCTTCCAAAGCGTGACATGTAGCGATGACGAGCAGACTTTTTGCCTTCCACAACTTGTTTGGCTGCTGTGCTTCTTGGGCAGGGATGCATGAGAAGTGCTCTGGTCCCTGCCAGGCGCTTGTGTTACCTGCAGGGAGAGCTGAGAAGTGGCAGCTGCGGCTGCCAGCATGGTGGAGCATGAGCAGCCGGCTCCCAGGCCAAATGGCCCAAAGAAATGGTGGCAAGGGCGGTGCTGAGAACTGCAGAGGAAGGTAAAAAACCACCGGGGACCAGTGCCAATGTGACCCGGGGGAAAAAGTTCCTTGCTGAGCCCAGTGCTGGCCATGGGCTGTTCCCTGAGCATGTGAGCCAGACCTGGCTCCTTGTCCCACAGGCTGCTCATGCTTCCCAGGAGCTGCCCAAGCCCTATCCTCCCTTGAGCTGGAGCTATGTCGCGGACTTGCCAGAGTGCCCAACTGCCTCTGAGCTGATGGAGCTTGTGGGCAAGAATCCTTGCTGTCCCTGTGTAGGACACCAGTGGGTGTTCCAAAGCACTGCAAGCCCTTGCAAGCCCTTGCAAGCCCTCGACATCCTATCTCTTACGGCTCCTGACCATTGCTCTGTAGGAGATGAGGATGGTGAGCTCTGCAGTGCTCCTCAAGAAGGAATTGCCTTGGTCTTGCCACTGCTATCCAGTTGAAAAGGATTTGCATCCATGAGCCGAGCTTGGAAGGTGGCCCTGCCAGCAGATTGTCTTGCAGCGGAGAACCTCCAGCAGCCTCATGCAAGGTTTTCTTCCCTCAGCCCCTGGCCTGTGATTCCAGCAGCTCCTCAAGTGCTTCCTGTGAGACGTGCTGGGGCTGCCCCCGGGCCAGCTCTGGCAGTGGACACGGGAGGCTGCTCCTCTGGATCCTGCGTGGGGCCTGGTGACCACTGCGTTGCCGGGTGCTGGCATTGTGACATGGGGCTGACACAGCCGCATATGTGCAGCCCTTTGGAGGAAGCCTTTGGGGTGCTGGCTCCAAATCAGTCCCTGTAGCTACAAAATAGGGGAGTAAGCAACCTCATAGACTCCCTTTTTTGCAAAAAGACAGTGTGGATTTGTTGCCAGTGCAGCCTTACTTCCAGTAGCAATACTGCCTCTGGTATCATGGATGGAGGCCTCAGGGCTCGCTCAGGGCTTGTCACGCAGAACTGCAGGCCTGACAGAGCAGAACTGCTCTCCTCTCCTCTCCTCTCCTCTCCTCTCCTCTCCTCTCCTCTCCTCTCCTCTCCTCTCCTCTTCTCTTCTCTCCTGTCCGCCAGTCCAATATCTAAGAGACTGTTTGCCTGAAAGGACAGAGGGCTTTCAGTTCCAAAATCAATTTCAAGGACACATAACACAATGAATTTTATTTTATTTTGTTGTTAATTCAGTAATTTTCTTGATTTTATGTTAATTCATGTGATGTTTCTTCGTGTCATTTTTTTTCCCTTTGTGACTCTGTTTCAGAAGCCAGGCTCACAAGCATTAGCTCAAGCCCAAGTGTAGCCAGGAGTAGGCTGAGGCATTCTTCAGTTTAGCCTGAGAAAAGATCCCTTGCAGGCTGGCAAAGGCAAGTCCCAGAGCTGCGGAGAGCAGCAGCAGGAATAGAGGCCAAGCTGTCCGCGGTTCCTGCAGAGGGAGAACCTTGACAAGGAGTTGTGGGACTGACCATGCACAAAAGAGGAGGAAGAAGAAGAAGAAGAAGAAGAAGAAGAAGAAGAAGAAGAAGAAGAAGAGGAAGAAGAGGAAGAAGAGGTGAGTGGTACCGTGGCATCTCTTCCAAAGCGTGACATGTAGCGATGACGAGCAGACTTTTTGCCTTCCACAACTTGTTTGGCTGCTGTGCTTCTTGGGCAGGGATGCATGAGAAGCGCTCTGGTCCCTGCCAGGCGCTTGTGTTACCTGCAGGGAGAGCTGAGAAGTGGCAGCTGCGGCTGCCAGCATGGTGGAGCATGAGCAGCCGGCTCCCAGGCCAAATGGCCCAAAGAAATGGTGGCAAGGGGCGGTGCTGAGAACTGCAGAGGAAGGCAAAAAACCGCCGGGGACCAGTGCCAATGTGCCCCGGGGGAAAAATTTCCTTGCTGAGCCCAGTGCTGGCCATGGGCTGTTCCCTGAGCATGTGAGCCAGACCTGGCTCCTTGTCCCACAGGCTGCTCATGCTTCCCAGGAGCTGCCCAAGCCCTATCCTCCCTTGAGCTGGAGCTATGTCGCGGACTTGCCAGAGTGCCCAAGTGCCTCTGAGCTGATGGAGCTTGTGGGCAAGAATCCTTGCTGTCCCTGTGTAGGACACCAGTGGGTGTTCCAAAGCACTGCAAGCCCTTGCAAGCCCTCGACATCCTATCTCTTACGGCTCCTGAGCGTTGCTGTGTAGGAGATGAGGATGGTGAGCTGTGCAGTGCTCCTCAAGAAGGAATTGCCTTGGTCTTGCCACTGCTATCCAGTTGAAAAGGATTTGCATCCATGAGCCGAGCTTGGAAGGTGGCCCTGCCAGCAGATTGTCTTGCAGCGGAGAACCTCCAGCAGCCTCATGCAAGGTTTTCTTCCCTCAGCCCCTGGCCTGTGATTCCAGCAGCTCCTCAAGTGCTTCCTGTGAGATGTGCTGGGGCTGCCCCCGGGCCAGTTCTGGCAGTGGACACGGGAGGCTGCTTCTCTGGACCCTGCGTGGGGCCTCATGACCACTGCGTTGCCGGGTGCTGGCATTGTGACATGGGGGTGACACAGCCGCATATGTGCAGCCCTTTGGAGGAAGCCTTTGGGGTGCTGGCTCCAAATCAGTCCCTGTAGCTACAAAATAGGGGAGTAAGCAACCTCATAGAGTCCCTTTTTTGCAAAAAGACAGTGTGGATTTGTTGCCAGTGCAGCCTTACTTCCAGTAGCAATACTGCCTGTAGTATCATGTATGGAGGCCTCAGGGCTCGCTCAGGGCTTGTCATGCAGAACTGCAGGCCTGACAGAGCAGAACTGCTCTCCTCTCCTCTCCTCTCCTCTCCTCTCCTCTTCTCTCCTGTCCGCCAGTATAAATATCTAAGAGACTGTTTGCCTGAAAGGACAGAGGGGTTTCAGTTCCAAAATCAATTTCAAGGACACATAACGCAATGAATTTTATTTTATTTTGTTGTTAATTTAGTAATTTTCTTGATTTTATGTTAATTCATGTGATGTTTCTTCGTGTCATTTTTTTTCCCTTTGTGACTCTGTTTCAGAACCCAGGCTCACAAGCATTAGCTCAAGCCCAAGTGTAGCCAGGAGTAGGCTGAGGCATTCTTCAGTTTGGCCTGAGAAAAGATCCCTTGCAGGCTGGCAAAGACAAATCCCAGAGCTGCAGAGAGCAGCAGCAGGAATAGAGGCCAAGCTGTGCGCGGTTCCTGCAGAGGGAGAACCTTGACAAGGAGTTGTGGGACTGACCATGCACATAAGAGGAGGAAGAAGAAGAAGAAGAAGAAGAAGAAGAAGAAGAAGAAGAGGAAGAAGAGGAAGAAGAGGTGAGTGGTACCGTGGCATCTCTTCCAAAGCGTGACATGTAGCGATGACGAGCAGACTTTTTGCCTTCCACAACTTGTTTGGCTGCTGTGCTTCTTGGCCAGGGATGCATGAGAAGCGCTCTGGTCCCTGCCAGGCGCTTGTGTTAGCTGCAGGGAGAGCTGAGAAGTGGCAGCTGCGGCTGCCAGCATGGTGGAGCATGAGCAGCCGGCTCCCAGGCCAAATGGCCCAAAGAAATGGTGGCAAGGGGCGGTGCTGAGAACTGCAGAGGAAGGCAAAAAACCGCCGGGGACCAGTGCCAATGTGCCCCGGGGGAAAAAGTTCCTTGCTGAGCCCAGTGCTGGCCATGGGCTGTTCCCTGAGCATGTGAGCCAGACCTGGCTCCTTGTCCCACAGGCTGCTCATGCTTCCCAGGAGCTGCCCAAGCCCTATCCTCCCTTGAGCTGGAGCTATGTCGCGGACTTGCCAGAGTGCCCAAGTGCCTCTGAGCTGATGGAGCTTGTGGGCAAGAATCCTTGCTGTCCCTGTGTAGGACACCAGTGGGTGTTCCAAAGCACTGCAAGCCCTTGCAAGCCCTTGCAAGCCCTCGACATCCTATCTCTTAGGGCTCCTGAGCGTTGCTGTGTAGGAGATGAGGATGGTGAGCTGTGCAGTGCTCCTCAAGAAGGAATTGCCTTGGTCTTGCCACTGCTATCCAGTTGAAAAGGATTTGCATCCATGAGCCGAGCTTGGAAGGTGGCCCTGCCAGCAGATTGTCTTGCAGCGGAGAACCTCCAGCAGCCTCATGCAAGGTTTTCTTCCCTCAGCCCCTGGCCTGTGATTCCAGCAGCTCCTCAAGTGCTTCTTGTCAGATGTGCTGGGGCTGCCCCCGGGCCAGCTCTGGCAGTGGACACGGGAGGCTGCTCCTGTGGATCCTGCGTGGGGCCTGGTGACCACTGCGTTGCCGGGTGCTGGCATTGTGACATGGGGCTGACACAGCCGCATATGTGCAGCCCTTTGGAGGAAGCCTTTGGGGTGCTGGCTCCAAATCAGTCCCTGTAGCTACAAAATAGGGGAGTAAGCAACCTCATAGAGTCCCTTTTTTGCAAAAAGACAGTGTGGATTTGTTGCCAGTGCAGCCTTCCTTCCAGTAGCAATACTGCCTGTAGTATCATGTCTGGAGGCCTCAGGGCTCGCTCAGGGCTTGTCACGCAGAACTGCAGGCCTGACAGAGCAGAACTGCTCTCCTCTCCTCTCCTCTCCTCTCCACTCCTCTCCTCTTCTCTCCTGTCCGCCAGTCCAGTATCTAAGAGACTGTTTGCCTGAAAGGACAGAGGGTTTTCAGTTCCAAAATCAATTTCAAGGACACATAACGCAATGAATTTTATTTTATTTTGTTGTTAATTTTTTCATTTTCTTGATTTTATGTTAATTCATGTGATGTTTGTTCGTGTCATTTTTTTTCCCTTTGTGACTCTGTTTCAGAAGCCAGGCTCACAAGCATTAGCTCAAGCCCAAGTGTAGCCAGGAGTAGGCTGAGGCATTCTTCAGTTTAGCCTGAGAAAAGATCCCTTGCAGGCTGGCAAAGGCAAGTCCCAGAGCTGCAGAGAGCAGCAGCAGGAATAGAGGCCAAGCTGTCCACGGTTCCTGCAGAGGGAGAACCTTGACAAGGACTTGTGGGACTGACCATGCACAAAAGAGGAGGAAGAAGAAGAAGAAGAAGAAGAAGAAGAAGAAGAAGAGGAAGAAGAGGAAGAAGAGGTGAGTTGTACCGTGGCATCTCTTCCTAAGCGTGACATGTAGCGATGACGAGCAGACTTTTTGCCTTCCACAACTTGTTTGGCTGCTGTGCTTCTTGGGCAGGGATGCATGAGAAGCGCTCTGGTCCCTGCCAGGCGCTTGTGTTAGCTGCAGGGAGAGCTGAGAAGTGGCAGCTGCGGCTGCCAGCATGGTGGAGCATGAGCAGCCGGCTCCCAGGCCAAATGGCCCAAAGAAATGGTGGCAAGGGGCCGTGCTGAGAACTGCAGAGGAAGGCAAAAAACCGCCGGGGACCAGTGCCAATGTGCCCCGGGGGAAAAAGTTCCTTGCTGAGCCCAGTGCTGGCCATGGGCTGTTCCCTGAGCATGTGAGCCAGACCTGGCTCCTTGTCCCACAGGCTGCTCATGCTTCCCAGGAGCTGCCCAAGCCCTATCCTCCCTTGAGCTGGAGCTATGTCGCGGACTTGCCAGAGTGCCCAACTGCCTCTGAGCTGATAGACCTTGTGGGCAAGAATCCTTGCTGTCCCTGTGTAGGACACCAGTGGGTGTTCCAAAGCACTGCAAGCCCTTGCAAGCCCTTGCAAGCCCTTGACATCCTGTCTCTTATGGCTCCTGGGCGTTGCACTGTAGGAGATGAGGATGGTGAGCTCTGCAGTACTCCTCAAGAAGGAATTGTCTTGGTCTTGCCACTGCTATCCAGTTGAAAAGGATTTGCATCCATGAGCCGAGCTTGGAAGGTGGCCCTGCCAGCAGATTGTCTTGCAGCGGAGAACCTCCAGCAGCCTCATGCAAGGTTTTCTTCCCTCAGCCCCTGGCCTGTGATTCCAGCAGCTCCTCAAGTGCTTCCTGTCAGATGTGCTGGGGCTGCCCCCGGGCCAGCTCTGGCAGTGGACACGGGAGGCTGCTCCTGTGGATCCTGCGTGGGGCCTGGTGACCACTGCGTTGCCGGGTGCTGGCATTGTGACATGGGGGTGACACAGCCGCATATGTGCAGCCCTTTGGAGGAAGCCTTTGGGGTGCTGGCTCCAAATCAGTCCCTGTAGCTGCAAAATAGGGGAGTTAGCAACCTCATAGACTCCCTTTTTTGCAAAAAGACAGTGTGGATTTGTTGCCAGTGCAGCCTTCCTTCCAGTAGCAATACTGCCTGTAGTATCATGTATGGAGGCCTCAGGGCTCGCTCAGGGCTTGTCACGCAGAACTGCAGGCCTGACAGAGCAGAACTGCTCTCCTCTCCTCTCCTCTCCTCTCCTCTCCTCTCCTCTTCTCTCCTCTCCTCTCATGTCCGCCAGTCCAATATCTAAGAGACTGTTTGCCTGAAAGGACAGAGGGGTTTCAGTTCCAAAATCAATTTCAAGGACACATAACACAATGAATTTTATTTTATTTTGTTGTTAATTTAGTAATTTTCTTGATTTGATGTTAATTCATCTGATGTTTCTTCGTGTCATTTTTTTTCCCTTTGTGACTCTGTTTCAGAACCCAGGCTCACAAGCATTAGCTCAAGCCCAAGTGTAGCCAGGAGTAGGCTGAGGCATTCTTCAGTTTAGCCTGAGAAAAGATCCCTTGCAGGCTGGCAAAGGCAAGTCCCAGAGCTGCAGAGAGCAGCAGCAGGAATAGAGGCCAAGCTGTGCGCGGTTCCTGCAGAGGGAAACCTTGACAAGGACTTGTGGGACTGACCATGCACAAAAGAGGAGGAAGAAGAAGAAGAAGAAGAAGAAGAAGAAGAAGAGGAAGAAGAGGAAGAAGAGGAAGAAGAGGTGAGTGGTACCGTGGCATCTCTTCCAAAGCGTGATATGTAGCGATGACGAGCAGACTTTTTGCCTTCCACAACTTGTTTGGCTGCTGTGCTTCTTGGGCAGGGATGCATGAGAAGCGCTCTGGTCCCTGCCAGGCGCTTGTGTTACCTGCAGGGAGAGCTGAGAAGTGGCAGCTGCGGCTGCCAGCATGGTGGAGCATGAGCAGCCGGCTCCCAGGCCAAATGGCCCAAAGAAATGGTGGCAAGGGACGGTGCTGAGAACTGCAGAGGAAGGCAAAAAACCGCCAGGGACCAGTGCCAATGTGCCCCCGGGCAAAAAGTTCCTTGCTGAGCCCAGTGCTGGCCATGGGCTGTTTCCTGAGCATGTGAGCCAGACCTGGCTCCATGTCCCACAGGCTGCTCATGCTTCCCAGGAGCTGCCCAAGCCCTATCCTCCCTTGAGCTGGAGCTATGTCGCGGACTTGCCAGAGTGCCCAAGTGCCTCTGAGCTGATGGAGCTTGTGGGCAAGAATCCTTGCTGTCCCTGTGTAGGACACCAGTGGGTGTTCCGAAGCACTGCAAGCCCTTGCAAGCCCTCGACATCCTATCTCTTAGGGCTCCTGAGCGTTGCTGTGCAGGAGATGAGGATGGTGAGCTGTGCAGTGCTCCTCAAGAAGGAATTGCCTTGGTCTTGCCACTGCTATCCAGTTGAAAAGGATTTGCATCCATGAGCCGAGCTTGGAAGGTGGCCCTGCCAGCAGATTGTCTTGCAGCGGAGAACCTCCAGCAGCCTCATGCAAGGTTTTCTTCCCTCAGCCCCCGGCCTGTGATTCCAGCAGCTCCTCAAGTGCTTCCTGTGAGATGTGCTGGGGCTGCCCCCGGGCCAGTTCTGGCAGTGGACACGGGAGGCTGCTTCTCTGGACCCTGCGTGGGGCCTCATGACCACTGCGTTGCCGGGTGCTGGCATTGTGACATGGGGGTGACACAGCCGCATATGTGCAGCCCTTTGGAGGAAGCCTTTGGGGTGCTGGCTCCAAATCAGTCCCTGTAGCTACAAAATAGGGGAGTAAGCAACCTCATAGAGTCCCTTTTTTGCAAAAAGACAGTGTGGATTTGTTGCCAGTGCAGCCTTACTTCCAGTAGCAATACTGCCTGTAGTATCATGTATGGAGGCCTCAGGGCTCGCTCAGGGCTTGTCACGCAGAACTGCAGGCCTGACAGAGCAGAACTGCTCTCCTCTCCTCTCCTCTCCTCTCCTCTCCTCTCCTCTCCTCTCCTCTCCTCTCCTCTCCTCTCCTCTCCTCTCCTCTCCTCTCCTCTCCTCTCCTGTCCGCCAGTCCAGTATCTAAGAGACTGTTTGCCTGAAAGGACAGAGGGTTTTCAGTTCCAAAATCAATGTCAAGGACACATAGTACAATGAATTTGATTTTATTTTGTTGTTAATTTATTAATTTTCTTGATTTTATGTTAATTCATGTGATGTTTCTTCGTGTCATTTTTTTCCCTTTGTGACTCTGTTTCAGAACCCAGGCTCACAAGCATTAGCTCAAGCCCAAGTGTAGCCAGGAGTAGGCTGAGGCATTCTTCAGTTTAGCCTGAGAAAAGATCCCTTGCAGGCTGGCAAAGGCAAGTCCCAGAGCTGCAGAGAGCAGCAGCAGGAATAGAGGCCAAGCTGTCCGCGGTTCCTGCAGAGGGAGAACCTTGACAAGGAGTTGTGGGACTGACCATGCACAAAAGAGGAGGAAGAAGAAGAAGAAGAAGAAGAAGAAGAGGAAGAAGAGGAAGAAGAGGAAGAAGAGGTGAGTGGTACCGTGGCATCTCTTCCAAAGCATGACATGTAGCGATGACGAGCAGACTTTTTGCCTTCCACAACTTGTTTGGCTGCTGTGCTTCTTGGGCAGGGATGCATGAGAAGCGCTCTGGTCCCTGCCAGGCGCTTGTGTTAGCTGCAGGGAGAGCTGAGAAGTGGCAGCTGCGGCTGCCAGCATGGTGGAGCATGAGCAGCCGGCTCCCAGGCCAAATGGCCCAAAGAAATGGTGGCAAGGGGCGGTGCTGAGAACTGCAGAGGAAGGCAAAAAACCGCCGGGGACCAGTGCCAATGTGCCGCGGGGGAAAAAGTTCCTTGCTGAGCCCAGTGCTGGCCATGGGCTGTTCCCTGAGCATGTGAGCCAGACCTGGCTCCTTCTCCCACAGGCTGCTCATGCTTCCCAGGAGCTGCCCAAGCCCTATCCTCCCTTGAACTGGAGCTATGTCGCGGACTTGCCAGAGTGCCCAAGTGCCTCTGAGCTGATGGAGCTTGTGGGCAAGAATCCTTGCTGTCCCTGTGTAGGACACCAGTGGGTGTTCCAAAGCACTGCAAGCCCTTGCAAGCCCTTGCAAGCCCTCGACATCCTATCTCTTACGGCTCCTGAGCGTTGCTGTGTAGGAGATGAGGATGGTGAGCTGTGCAGTGCTCCTCAAGAAGGAATTGCCTTGGTCTTGCCACTGCTATCCAGTTGAAAAGGATTTGCATCCATGAGCCGAGCTTGGAAGGTGGCCCTGCCAGCAGATTGTCTTGCAGCGGAGAACCTCCAGCAGCCTCATGCAAGGTTTTCTTCCCTCAGCCCCTGGCCTGTGATTCCAGCAGCTCCTCAAGTGCTTCCTGTCAGATGTGCTGGGGCTGCCCCCGGGCCAGCTCTGGCAGTGGACACGGGAGGCTGCTCCTCTGGATCCTGCGTGGGGCCTCGTGACCACTGCGTTGCCGGGTGCTGGCATTGTGACATGGGGCTGACACAGCCGCATATGTGCAGCCCTTTGGAGGAAGCCTTTGGGGTGCTGGCTCCAAATCAGTCCCTGTAGCTACAAAATAGGGGAGTAAGCAACCTAATAGAGTCCCTTTTTTGCAAAAAGACAGTGTGGATTTGTTGCCAGTGCAGCCTTCCTTCCAGTAGCAATACTGCCTGTAGTATCATGTATGGAGGCCTCAGGGCTCGCTCAGGGCTTGTCACGCAGAACTGCAGGCCTGACAGAGCAGAACTGCTCTCCTCTCCTCTCCTCTCCTCTCCTCTCCTCTCCTCTCCTCTCCTCTCCTCTCATGTCCGCCAGTCCAATATCTAAGAGACTGTTTGCCTGAAAGGACAGAGGGGTTTCAGTTCCAAAATTAATTTCAAGGACACATAACACAATGAATTTTATTTTATTTTGTTGTTAATTTATTAATTTTCTTGATTTTATGTTAATTCATGTGATGTTTCTTCGTGTCATTTTTTTTCCCTTTGTGACTCTGTTTCAGAACCCAGGCTCACAAGCACTAGCTCAAGCCCAAGTGTAGCCAGGAGTAGGCTGAGGCATTCTTCAGTTTAGCCTGAGAAAAGATCCCTTGCAGGCTGGCAAAGGCAAGTCCCAGAGCTGCAGAGAGCAGCAGCAGGAATAGAGGCCAAGCTGTGCACGGTTCCTGCAGAGGGAAACCTTGACAAGGACTTGTGGGACTGACCATGCACAAAAGAGGAGGAAGAAGAAGAAGAAGAAGAAGAAGAAGAAGAAGAGGAAGAAGAGGAAGAAGAGGAAGAAGAGGTGAGTGGTACCGTGGCATCTCTTCCAAAGCGTGACATGTAGCGATGACGAGCAGACTTTTTGCCTTCCACAACTTGTTTGGCTGCTGTGCTTCTTGGGCAGGGATGCATGAGAAGCGCTCTGGTCCCTGCCAGGCGCTTGTGTTACCTGCAGGGAGAGCTGAGAAGTGGCAGCTGCGGCTGCCAGCATGGTGGAGCATGAGCAGCCGGCTCCCAGGCCAAATGGCCCAAAGAAATGGTGGCAAGGGGCGGTGCTGAGAACTGCAGAGGAAGGCAAAAAACCGCCGGGGACCAGTGCCAATGTGCCCCGGGGGAAAAAGTTCCTTGCTGAGCCCAGTGCTGGCCATGGGCTGTTTCCTGAGCATGTGAGCCAGACCTGGCTCCATGTCCCACAGGCTGCTCATGCTTCCCAGGAGCTGCCCAAGCCCTATCCTCCCTTGAGCTGGAGCTATGTCGCGGACTTGCCAGAGTGCCCAAGTGCCTCTGAGCTGATGGAGCTTGTGGGCAAGAATCCTTGCTGTCCCTGTGTAGGACACCAGTGGGTGTTCCAAAGCACTGCAAGCCCTTGCAAGCCCTTGCAAGCCCTCGACATCCTATCTCTTACGGCTCCTGAGCGTTGCTGTGTAGGAGATGAGGATGGTGAGCTGTGCAGTGCTCCTCAAGAAGGAATTGCCTTGGTCTTGCCACTGCTATCCAGTTGAAAAGGATTTGCATCCATGAGCCGAGCTTGGAAGGTGGCCCTGCCAGCAGACTGTCTTGCAGCGGAGAACCTCCAGCAGCCTCATGCAAGGTTTTCTTCCCTCAGCCCCTGGCCTGTGATTCCAGCAGCTCCTCAAGTGCTTCCTGTCAGATGTGCTGGGGCTGCCCCCGGGCCAGCTCTGGCAGTGGACACGGGAGGCTGCTCCTCTGGATCCTGCGTGGGGCCTCGTGACCACTGCGTTGCCAGGTGCTGGCATTGTGACATGGGGCTGACACAGCCGCATATGTGCAGCCCTTTGGAGGAAGCCTTTGGGGTGCTGGCTCCAAATCAGTCCCTGTAGCTACAAAATAGGGGAGTAAGCAACCTAATAGAGTCCCTTTTTTGCAAAAAGACAGTGTGGATTTGTTGCCAGTGCAGCCTTCCT
This sequence comes from Caloenas nicobarica, assembly GCF_036013445.1. Lineage (NCBI taxonomy): Eukaryota > Metazoa > Chordata > Aves > Columbiformes > Columbidae > Caloenas > Caloenas nicobarica. Next base: position 575,847 of record NW_027017722.1, read on the forward strand.
TCCAGTAGCAATACTGCCTGTAGTATCATGTATGGAGGCCTCAGGGCTCGCTCAGGGCTTGTCACGCAGAACTGCAGGCCTGACAGAGCAGAACTGCTCTCCTCTCCTCTCCTCTCCTCTCCTCTCCTCTCCTCTCCTCTCCTCTCCTCTCCTCTCCTCTCCTCTCCTCTCCTCTCATGTCCGCCAGTCCAATATCTAAGAGACTGTTTGCCTGAAAGGACAGAGGGGTTTCAGTTCCAAAATTAATTTCAAGGACACATAACACAATGAATTTTATTTTATTTTGTTGTTAATTTATTAATTTTCTTGATTTTATGTTAATTCATGTGATGTTTCTTCGTGTCATTTTTTTTCCCTTTGTGACTCTGTTTCAGAACCCAGGCTCACAAGCACTAGCTCAAGCCCAAGTGTAGCCAGGAGTAGGCTGAGGCATTCTTCAGTTTAGCCTGAGAAAAGATCCCTTGCAGGCTGGCAAAGGCAAGTCCCAGAGCTGCAGAGAGCAGCAGCAGGAATAGAGGCCAAGCTGTGCACGGTTCCTGCAGAGGGAAACCTTGACAAGGACTTGTGGGACTGACCATGCACAAAAGAGGAGGAAGAAGAAGAAGAAGAAGAAGAAGAAGAAGAAGAGGAAGAAGAGGAAGAAGAGGAAGAAGAGGTGAGTGGTACCGTGGCATCTCTTCCAAAGCGTGACATGTAGCGATGACGAGCAGACTTTTTGCCTTCCACAACTTGTTTGGCTGCTGTGCTTCTTGGGCAGGGATGCATGAGAAGCGCTCTGGTCCCTGCCAGGCGCTTGTGTTACCTGCAGGGAGAGCTGAGAAGTGGCAGCTGCGGCTGCCAGCATGGTGGAGCATGAGCAGCCGGCTCCCAGGCCAAATGGCCCAAAGAAATGGTGGCAAGGGGCGGTGCTGAGAACTGCAGAGGAAGGCAAAAAACCGCCGGGGACCAGTGCCAATGTGCCCCGGGGGAAAAAGTTCCTTGCTGAGCCCAGTGCTGGCCATGGGCTGTTTCCTGAGCATGTGAGCCAGACCTGGCTCCATGTCCCACAGGCTGCTCATGCTTCCCAGGAGCTGCCCAAGCCCTATCCTCCCTTGAGCTGGAGCTATGTCGCGGACTTGCCAGAGTGCCCAAGTGCCTCTGAGCTGATGGAGCTTGTGGGCAAGAATCCTTGCTGTCCCTGTGTAGGACACCAGTGGGTGTTCCAAAGCACTGCAAGCCCTTGCAAGCCCTTGCAAGCCCTCGACATCCTATCTCTTACGGCTCCTGAGCGTTGCTGTGTAGGAGATGAGGATGGTGAGCTCTGCAGTGCTCCTCAAGAAGGAATTGCCTTGGTCTTGCCACTGCTATCCAGTTGAAAAGGATTTGCATCCATGAGCCGAGCTTGGAAGGTGGCCCTGCCAGCAGATTGTCTTGCAGCGGAGAACCTCCAGCAGCCTCATGCAAGGTTTTCTTCCCTCAGCCCCTGGCCTGTGATTCCAGCAGCTCCTCAAGTGCTTCCTGTCAGATGTGCTGGGGCTGCCCCCGGGCCAGCTCTGGCAGTGGACACGGGAGGCTGCTCCTCTGGATCCTGCGTGGGGCCTCGTGACCACTGCGTTGCCAGGTGCTGGCATTGTGACATGGGGCTGACACAGCCGCATATGTGCAGCCCTTTGGAGGAAGCCTTTGGGGTGCTGGCTCCAAATCAGTCCCTGTAGCTACAAAATAGGGGAGTAAGCAACCTAATAGAGTCCCTTTTTTGCAAAAAGACAGTGTGGATTTGTTGCCAGTGCAGCCTTCCTTCCAGTAGCAATACTGCCTGTAGTATCATGTATGGAGGCCTCAGGGCTCGCTCAGGGCTTGTCACGCAGAACTGCAGGCCTGACAGAGCAGAACTGCTCTCCTCTCCTCTCCTCTCCTCTCCTCTCCTCTCCTCTCCTCTCCTCTCCTCTTCTCTCCTGTCCGCCAGTCCAATATCTAAGAGACTGTTTGCCTGAAAGGACAGAGGGGTTTCAGTTCCAAAATCAATTTCAAGGACACATAACACAATGAATTTTATTTTATTTTGTTGTTAATTTATTAATTTTCTTGATTTGATGTAAATTCATGTGATGTTTCTTCGTGTCATTTTTTTTCCCTTTGTGACTCTGTTTCAGAACCCAGGCTCACAAGCATTAGCTCAAGCCCAAGTGTAGCCAGGAGTAGGCTGAGGCATTCTTCAGTTTAGCCTGAGAAAAGATCCCTTGCAGGCTGGCAAAGGCAAGTCCCAGAGCTGCAGAGAGCAGCAGCAGGAATAGAGGCCAAGCTGTGCGCGGTTCCTGCAGAGGGAGAACCTTGACAAGGAGTTGTGGGACTGACCATGCACAAAAGAGGAGGAAGAAGAAGAAGAAGAAGAAGAAGAAGAAGAGGAAGAAGAGGAAGAAGAGGTGAGTTGTACCGTGGCATCTCTTCCAAAGCGTGACATGTAGCAATGACGAGCAGACTTTTTGCCTTCCACAACTTGTTTGGCTGCTGTGCTTCTTGGGCAGGGATGCATGAGAAGCGCTCTGGTCCCTGCCAGGCGCTTGTGTTAGCTGCAGGGAGAGCTGAGAAGTGGCAGCTGCGGCTGCCAGCATGGTGGAGCATGAGCAGCCGGCTCCCAGGCCAAATGGCCCAAAGAAATGGTGGCAAGGGGCGGTGCTGAGAACTGCAGAGGAAGGCAAAAAACCGCCGGGGACCAGTGCCGATGTGCCCCGGGGGAAAAAGTTCCTTGCTGAGCCCAGTGCTGGCCATGGGCTGTTCCCTGAGCATGTGAGCCAGACCTGGCTCCTTGTCCCACAGGCTGCTCATGCTTCCCAGGAGCTGCCCAAGCCCTATCCTCCCTTGAGCTGGAGCTATGTCGCGGACTTGCCAGAGTGCCCAAGTGCCTCTGAGCTGATGGAGATTGTGGGCAAGAATCCTTGCTGTCCCTGTGTAGGACACCAGTGGGTGTTCCAAAGCACTGCAAGCCCTTGCAAGCCCTTGCAAGCCCTCGACATCCTATCTCTTACGGCTCCTGAGCGTTGCTGTGTAGGAGATGAGGATGGTGAGCTGTGCAGTGCTCCTCAAGAAGGAATTGCCTTGGTCTTGCCACTGCTATCCAGTTGAAAAGGATTTGCATCCATGAGCCGAGCTTGGAAGGTGGCCCTGCCAGCAGATTGTCTTGCAGCGGAGAACCTCCAGCAGCCTCATGCAAGGTTTTCTTCCCTCAGCCCCTGGCCTGTGATTCCAGCAGCTCCTCAAGTGCTTCCTGTCAGATGTGCTGGGGCTGCCCCCGGGCCAGCTCTGGCAGTGGACACGGGAGGCTGCTCCTCTGGATCCTGCGTGGGGCCTGGTGACCACTGCGTTGCTGGGTGCTGGCATTGTGACATGGGGCTGACACAGCCGCATATGTGCAGCCCTTTGGAGGAAGCCTTTGGGGTGCTGGCTCCAAATAAGTCCCTGTACCTACAAAATAGGGGAGTAAGCAACCTCATAGAGTCCCTTTTTTGCAAAAAGACAGTGTGGATTTGTTGCCAGTGCAGCCTTACTTCCAGTAGCAATACTGCCTGTAGTATCATGTATGGAGGCCTCAGGGCTCGCTCAGGGCTTGTCACGCATAACTGCAGGCCTGACAGAGCAGAACTGCTCTCCTCTCCTCTCCTCTCCTCTCCTCTCCACTCCTCTCCTCTCCTCTCCTGTCCGCCAGTCCAGTATCTAAGAGACTGTTTGCCTGAAAGGACAGAGGGGTTTCAGTTCCAAAATCAATTTCAAGGACACATAACACAATGAATTTTATTTTATTTTGTTGTTAATTTATTAATTTTCTTGATTTTATGTTAATTCATGTGATGTTTCTTCGTGTCATTTTTTTTCCCTTTGTGACTCTGTTTCAGAAGCCAGGCTCACAAGCATTAGCTCAAGCCCAAGTGTAGCCAGGAGTAGGCTGAGGCATTCTTCAGTTTAGCCTGAGAAAAGATCCCTTGCAGGCTGGCAAAGACAAATCCCAGAGCTGCAGAGAGCAGCAGCAGGAATAGAGGCCAAGCTGTGCGCGGTTCCTGCAGAGGGAGAACCTTGACAAGGAGTTGTGGGACTGACCATGCACAAAAGAGGAGGAAGAAGAAGAAGAAGAAGAAGAAGAAGAAGAAGAGGAAGAAGAGGAAGAAGAGGTGAGTTGTACCGTGGCATCTCTTCCAAAGCGTGACATGTAGCGATGACGAGCAGACTTTTTGCCTTCCACAACTTGTTTGGCTGCTGTGCTTCTTGGCCAGGGATGCATGAGAAGCGCTCTGGTCCCTGCCAGGCGCTTGTGTTACCTGCAGCGAGAGCTGAGAAGTGGCAGCTGCGGCTGCCAGCATGGTGGAGCATGAGCAGCCGGCTCCCAGGCCAAATGGCCCAAAGAAATGGTGGCAAGGGGCGGTGCTGAGAACTGCAGAGGAAGGCAAAAAACCGCCGGGGACCAGTGCCAATGTGCCCCGGGGGAAAAAGTTCCTTGCTGAGCCCAGTGCTGGCCATGGGCTGTTCCCTGAGCATGTGAGCCAGACCTGGCTCCTTGTCCCACAGGCTGCTCATGCTTCCCAGGAGCTGCCCAAGCCCTATCCTCCCTTGAGCTGGAGCTATGTCGTGGACTTGCCAGAGTGCCCGACTGCCTCTGAGCTGATAGACCTTGTGGGCAAGAATCCTTGCTGTCCCTGTGTAGGACACCAGTGGGTGTTCCAAAGCACTGCAAGCCCTTGCAAGCCCTTGCAAGCCCTCGACATCCTATCTCTTACGGCTCCTGGGCGTTGCTGTGTAGGAGATGAGGATGGTGAGCTGTGCAGTGCTCCTCAAGAAGGAATTGTCTTGGTCTTGCCACTGCTATCCAGTTGAAAAGGATTTGCATCCATGAGCCGAGCTTGGAAGGTGGCCCTGCCAGCAGATTGTCTTGCAGCGGAGAACCTCCAGCAGCCTCATGCAAGGTTTTCTTCCCTCAGCCCCTGGCCTGTGATTCCAGCAGCTCCTCAAGTGCTTCCTGTCAGATGTGCTGGGGCTGCCCCCGGGCCAGCTCTGGCAGTGGACACGGGAGGCTGCTCCTGTGGATCCTGCGTGGGGCCTGGTGACCACTGCGTTGCCGGGTGCTGGCATTGTGACATGGGGGTGACACAGCCGCATATGTGCAGCCCTTTGGAGGAAGCCTTTGGGGTGCTGGCTCCAAATCAGTCCCTGCAGCTGCAAAATAGGGGAGTTAGCAACCTAATAGAGTCCCTTTTTTGCAAAAAGACAGTGTGGATTTGTTGCCAGTGCAGCCTTACTTCCAGTAGCAATACTGCCTGTAGTATCATGGATGGAGGCCTCAGGGCTCGCTCAGGGCTTGTCACGCAGAACTGCAGGCCTGACAGAGCAGAACTGCTCTCCTCTCCTCTCCTCTCCTCTCCTCTCCTCTCCTCTCATGTCCGCCAGTCCAATATCTAAGAGACTGTTTGCCTGAAAGGACAGAGGGGTTTCAGTTCCAAAATCAATGTCAAGGACACATAACACAATGAATTTTATTTTATTTTGTTGTTAATTTTTTAATTTTCTTGATTTTATGTTAATTCATGTGATGTTTCTTCGTGTCATTTTTTTTCCCTTTGTGACTCTGTTTCAGAAGCCAGGCTCACAAGCATTAGCTCAAGCCCAAGTGTAGCCAGGAGTAGGCTGAGGCATTCTTCAGTTTAGCCTGAGAAAAGATCCCTTGCAGGCTTGCAAAGGCAAGTCCCAGAGCTGCAGAGAGCAGCAGCAGGAATAGAGGCCAAGCTGTCCGCGGTTCCTGCAGAGGGAGAACCTTGACAAGGAGTTGTGGGACTGACCATGCACAAAAGAGGAGGAAGAAGAAGAAGAAGAAGAAGAAGAAGAAGAGGAAGAAGAGGAAGAAGAGGTGAGTGGTACCGTGGCATCTCTTCCAAAGCGTGACATGTAGCAATGACGAGCAGACTTTTTGCCTTCCACAACTTGTTTGGCTGCTGTGCTTCTTGGGCAGGGATGCATGAGAAGCGCTCTGGTCCCTGCCAGGCGCTTGTGTTACCTGCAGGGAGAGCTGAGAAGTGGCAGCTGCGGCTGCCAGCATGGTGGAGCATGAGCAGCCGGCTCCCAGGCCAAATGGCCCAAAGAAATGGTGGCAAGGGGCCATGCTGAGAAGTGCAGAGGAAGGCAAAAAACCGCCGGGGACCAGTGCCAATGTGCCCCGGGGGAAAAAGTTCCTTGCTGAGCCCAGTGCTGGCCATGGACTGTTCCCTGAGCATGTGAGCCAGACCTGGCTCCTTGTCCCACAGGCTGCTCATGCTTCGCAGGAGCTGCCCAAGCCCTATCCTCCCTTGAGCTGGAGCTATCTGGCGGACTTGCCAGAGTGCCCAAGTGCCTCTGAGCTGATGGAGCTTGTGGGCAAGAATCCTTGCTGTCCCTGTGTAGGACACCAGTGGGTGTTCCAAAGCACTGCAAGCCCTTGCAAGCCCTTGCAAGCCCTCGACATCCTATCTCTTAGGGCTCCTGAGCGTTGCTGTGTAGGAGATGAGGATGGTGAGCTGTGCAGTGCTCCTCAAGAAGGAATTGCCTTGGTCTTGCCACTGCTATCCAGTTGAAAAGGATTTGCATCCATGAGCCGAGCTTGGAAGGTGGCCCTGCCAGCAGATTGTCTTGCAGCGGAGAACCTCCAGCAGCCTCATGCAAGGTTTTCTTCCCTCAGCCCCTGGCCTGTGATTCCAGCAGCTCCTCAAGTGCTTCCTGTCAGATGTGCTGGGGCTGCCCCCGGGCCAGCTCTGGCAGTGGACACGGGAGGCTGCTCCTCTGGATCCTGCGTGGGGCCTGGTGACCACTGCGTTGCCGGGTGCTGGCATTGTGCCATGGGGGTGACACAGCCGCATATGTGCAGCCCTTTGGAGGAAGCCTTTGGGGTGCTGGCTCCAAATCAGTCCCTGTACCTACAAAATAGGGGAGTAAGCAACCTAATAGAGTCCCTTTTTTGCAAAAAGACAGTGTGGATTTGTAGCCAGTGCAGCCTTCCTTCCAGTAGCAATACTGCCTGTAGTATCATGTATGGAGGCCTCAGGGCTCGCTCAGGGCTTGTCACGCAGAACTGCAGGCCTGACAGAGCAGAACTGCTCTCCTCTCCTCTCCTCTCCTCTCCTCTCCTCTCCTCTCCTCTCCTCTCCTCTCCTCTCCTCTCCTCTCCTCTCCTCTCCTCTTCTCTCCTGTCCGCCAGTCCAATATCTAAGAGACTGTTTGCCTGAAAGGACAGAGGGTTTTCAGTTCCAAAATCAATGTCAAGGACACATAACACAATGAATTTTATTTTATTTTGTTGTTAATTTATTAATTTTCTTGATTTTATGTTAATTCATGTTATGTTATTTCATGTCATTTTTTTTCCCTTTGTGACTCTGTTTCAGAACCCAGGCTCACAAGCATTAGCTCAAGCCCAAGTGTAGCCAGGAGTAGGCTGAGGCATTCTTCAGTTTAGCAGGACAAAAGATCCCTTGCAGGCTGGCAAAGGCAAGTCCCAGAGCTGCAGAGAGCAGCAGCAGGAATAGAGGCCAAGCTGTCCGCGGTTCCTGCAGAGGGAGAACCTTGACAAGGAGTTGTGGGACTGACCATGCACAAAAGAGGAAGAAGAAGAAGAAGAAGAAGAAGAAGAAGAAGAAGAAGAGGTGAGTGGTACCGTGGCATCTCTTCCAAAGCGTGACATGTAGCGATGACGAGCAGACTTTTTGCCTTCCACAACTTGTTTGGCTGCTGTGCTTCTTGGGCAGGGATGCATGAGAAGCGCTCTGGTCCCTGCCAGGCGCTTGTGTTAGCTACAGGGAGAGCTGAGAAGTGACAGCTGCGGCTGCCAGCATGGTGGAGCATGAGCAGCCGGCTCCCAGGCCAAATGGCCCAAAGAAATGGTGGCAAGGGGCCGTGCTGAGAACTGCAGAGGAAGGCAAAAAACCGCCGGGGACCAGTGCCAATGTGCCCCAGGGGAGAAAGTTCCTTGCTGAGCCCAGTGCTGGCCATGGGCTGTTCCCTGAGCATGTGAGCCAGACCTGGCTCCTTGTCCCACAGGCTGCTCATGCTTCGCAGGAGCTGCCCAAGCCCTATCCTCCCTTGAGCTGGAGCTATCTGGCGGACTTGCCAGAGTGCCCAAGTGCCTCTGAGCTGATAGACCTTGTGGGCAAGAATCCTTGCTGTCCCTGTGTAGGACACCAGTGGGTGTTCCAAAGCACTGCAAGCCCTTGCAAGCCCTTGCAAGCCCTCGACATCCTACCTCTTACGGCTCCTCAGCGTTGCTGTGTAGGAGATGAGGATGGTGAGCTGTGCAGTGCTCCTCAAGAAGGAATTGCCTTGGTCTTGCCACTGCTATCCAGTTGAAAAGGATTTGCATCCATGAGCCGAGCTTGGAAGGTGGCCCTGCCAGCAGATTGTCTTGCAGCGGAGAACCTCCAGCAGCCTCATGCAAGGTTTTCTTCCCTCAGCCCCAGGCCTGTGATTCCAGCAGCTCCTCAAGTGCTTCCTGTCAGATGTGCTGGGGCTGCCCCCGGGCCAGCTCTGGCAGTGGACACGGGAGGCTGCTCCTCTGGATCCTGCGTGGGGCCTGGTGACCACTGCGTTGCCGGGTGCTGGCATTGTGACATGGGGATGACACAGCCGCATATGTGCAGCCCTTTGGAGGAAGCCTTTGGGGTGCTGGCTCCAAATCAGTCCCTGTACCTACAAAATAGGGGAGTAAGCAACCTAATAGAGTCCCTTTTTTGCAAAAAGACAGTGTGGATTTGTAGCCAGTGTAGCCTTCCTTCCAGGAGCAATACTGCCTGTAGTATCATGTATGGAGGCCTCAGGGCTCGCTCAGGGCTTGTCACGCAGAACTGCAGGCCTGACAGAGCAGAACTGCTCTCCTCTCCTCTCCTCTCCTCTCCTCTCCTCTCCTCTCCTCTCCTCTCCTCTCCTCTCCTCTCCTCTCCTCTTCTCTCCTGTCCGCCAGTCCAATATCTAAGAGACTGTTTGCCTGAAAGGACAGAGGGTTTTCAGTTCCAAAATCAATGTCAAGGACACATAACACAATGAATTTTATTTTATTTTGTTGTTAATTTATTAATTTTCTTGATTTGATGTTAATTCATGTTATGTTATTTCATGTCATTTTTTTTCCCTTTGTGACTCTGTTTCAGAACCCAGGCTCACAAGCATTAGCTCAAGCCCAAGTGTAGCCAGGAGTAGGCTGAGGCATTCTTCAGTTTAGCCTGAGAAAAGATCCCTTGCAGGCTGGCAAAGGCAAGTCCCAGAGCTGCAGAGAGCAGCAGCAGGAATAGAGGCCAAGCTGTGCGCGGTTCCTGCAGAGGGAGAACCTTGACAAGGAGTTGTGGGACTGACCATGCACAAAAGAGGAAGAAGAAGAAGAAGAATAAGAAGAGGAAGAAGAAGAAGAGGAAGAAGAGGAAGAAGAGGAAGAAGAGGTGAGTGGTACCGTGGCATCTCTTCCAAAGCGTGACATGTAGCGATGACGAGCAGACTTTTTGCCTTCCACAACTTGTTTGGCTGCTGTGCTTCTTGGGCAGGGATGCATGAGAAGCGCTCTGGTCCCTGCCAGGCGCTTGTGTTAGCTGCAGGGAGAGCTGAGAAGTGGCAGCTGTGGCTGCCAGCATGGTGGAGCATGAGCAGCCGGCTCCCAGGCCAAATGGCCCAAAGAAATGGTGGCAAGGGGCCGTGCTGAGAACTGCAGAGGAAGGCAAAAAACCGCCGGGGACCAGTGCCAATGTGCCCCAGGGGAAAAAGTTCCTTGCTGAGCCCAGTGCTGGCCATGGGCTGTTCCCTGAGCATGTGAGCCAGACCTGGCTCCTTGTCCCACAGGCTGCTCATGCTTCCCAGGAGCTGCCCAAGCCCTATCCTCCCTTGAGCTGGAGCTATCTGGCGGACTTGCCAGAGTGCCCAAGTGCCTCTGAGCTGATAGACCTTGTGGGCAAGAATCCTTGCTGTCCCTGTGTAGGACACCAGTGGGTGTTCCAAAGCACTGCAAGCCCTTGCAAGCCCTTGCAAGCCCTCGACATCCTATCTCTTAGGGCTCCTGAGCGTTGCTCTGTAGGAGATGAGGATGGTGAGCTGTGCAGTGCTCCTCAAGAAGGAATTGCCTTGGTCTTGCCACTGCTATCCAGTTGAAAAGGATTTGCATCCATGAGCCGAGCTTGGAAGGTGGCCCTGCCAGCAGATTGTCTTGCAGCGGAGAACCTCCAGCAGCCTCCTGCAAGGTTTTCTTCCCTCAGCCCCTGGCCTGTGATTCCAGCAGCTCCTCAAGTGCTTCCTGTCAGATGTGCTGGGGCTGCCCCCGGGACAGCTCTGGCAGTGGACACGGGAGGCTGCTCCTCTGGATCCTGCGTGGGGCCTGGTGACCACTGCGTTGCCGGGTGCTGGCATTGTGACATGGGGGTGACACAGCCGCATATGTGCAGCCCTTTGGAGGAAGCCTTTGGGGTGCTGGCTCCAAATCAGTCCCTGTACCTACAAAATAGGGGAGTAAGCAACCTAATAGAGTCCCTTTTTTGCAAAAAGACAGTGTGGATTTGTTGCCAGTGCAGCCTTCCTTCCAGTAGCAATACTGCCTGTAGTATCATGTATGGAGGCCTCAGGGCTCGCTCAGGGCTTGTCACGCAGAACTGCAGGCCTGACAGAGCAGAACTGCTCTCCTCTCCTCTCCTCTCCTCTCCTCTCCTCTCCTCTCCTCTCCTCTCCTCTCCTCTTCTCTCCTGTCCGCCAGTCCAATATCTAAGAAACTGTTTGCCTGAAAGGACAGAGGGTTTTCAGTTCCAAAATCAATGTCAAGGACACATAACACAATGAATTTTATTTTATTTTGTTGTTAATTTATTAATTTTCTTGATTTTATGTTAATTCATGTTATGTTATTTCATGTCATTTTTTTTCCCTTTGTGACTCTGTTTCAGAACCCAGGCTCACAAGCATTAGCTCAAGCCCAAGTGTAGCCAGGAGTAGGCTGAGGCATTCTTCAGTTTAGCCTGAGAAAAGATCCCTTGCAGGCTGGCAAAGGCAAGTCCCAGAGCTGCAGAGAGCAGCAGCAGGAATAGAGGCCAAGCTGTGCGCGGTTCCTGCAGAGGGAGAACCTTGACAAGGAGTTGTGGGACTGACCATGCACAAAAGAGGAAGAAGAAGAAGAAGAAGAAGAAGAAGAGGAAGAAGAAGAAGAGGAAGAAGAGGAAGAAGAGGAAGAAGAGGTGAGTGGTACCGTGGCATCTCTTCCAAAGCGTGACATGTAGCGATGACGAGCAGACTTTTTGCCTTCCACAACTTGTTTGGCTGCTGTGCTTCTTGGGCAGGGATGCATGAGAAGCGCTCTGGTCCCTGCCAGGCGCTTGTGTTAGCTGCAGGGAGAGCTGAGAAGTGGCAGCTGTGGCTGCCAGCATGGTGGAGCATGAGCAGCCGGCTCCCAGGCCAAATGGCCCAAAGAAATGGTGGCAAGGGGCCGTGCTGAGAACTGCAGAGGAAGGTAAAAAACCGCCGGGGACCAGTGCCAATGTGCCCCAGGGGAAAAAGTTCCTTGCTGAGCCCAGTGCTGGCCATGGGCTGTTCCCTGAGCATGTGAGCCAGACCTGGCTCCTTGTCCCACAGGCTGCTCATGCTTCCAAGGAGCTGCCCAAGCCCTATCCTCCCTTGAGCTGGAGCTATCTGGCGGACTTGCCAGAGTGCCCAAGTGCCTCTGAGCTGATAGACCTTGTGGGCAAGAATCCTTGCTGTCCCTGTGTAGGACACCAGTGGGTGTTCCAAAGCACTGCAAGCCCTTGCAAGCCCTTGCAAGCCCTCGACATCCTATCTCTTACAGCTCCTGAGCGTTGCTGTGTAGGAGATGAGGATGGTGAGCTGTGCAGTGCTCCTCAAGAAGGAATTGCCTTGGTCTTGCCACTGCTATCCAGTTGAAAAGGATTTGCATCCATGAGCCGAGCTTGGAAGGTGGCCCTGCCAGCAGCTTGTCTTGCAGCGGAGAACCTCCAGCAGCCTCATGCAAGGTTTTCTTCCCTCAGCCCCTGGCCTGTGATTCCAGCAGCTCCTCAAGTGCTTCCTGTCAGATGTGCTGGGGCTGCCCCCGGGCCAGCTCTGGCAGTGGACACGGGAGGCTGCTCCTCTGGATCCTGCGTGGGGCCTGGTGACCGCTGCGTTGCCGGGTGCTGGCATTGTGACATGGGGGTGACACAGCCGCATATGTGCAGCCCTTTGGAGGAAGCCTTTGGGGTGCTGGCTCCAAATCAGTCCCTGTAGCTACAAAATAGGGGAGTAAGCAACCTAATAGAGTCCCTTTTTTGCAAAAAGACAGTGTGGATTTGTTGCCAGTGCAGCCTTCCTTCCAGTAGCAATACTGCCTGTAGTATCATGTATGGAGGCCTCAGGGCTCGCTCAGGGCTTGTCACGCAGAACTGCAGGCCTGACAGAGCAGAACTGCTCTCCTCTCCTCTCCTCTCCTCTCCTCTCCTCTCCTCTCCTCTCCTCTCCTCTCCTCTCCTCTCCTCTCCTCTCCTCTCCTCTCCTCTCCTCTCCTCTCCTCTCCTGTCCGCCAGTCCAATATCTAAGAGACTGTTTGCCTGAAAGGACAGAGGGTTTTCAGTTCCAAAATCAATGTCAAGGACACATAACACAATGAATTTTATTTTATTTTGTTGTTAATTTATTAATTTTCTTGATTTTATGTTAATTCATGTTATGTTATTTCATGTCATTTTTTTTCCCTTTGTGACTCTGTTTCAGAACCCAGGCTCACAAGCATTAGCTCAAGCCCAAGTGTAGCCAGGAGTAGGCTGAGGCATTCTTCAGTTTAGCATGAGAAAAGATCCCTTGCAGGCTGGCAAAGGCAAGTCCCAGAGCTGCAGAGAGCAGCAGCAGGAATAGAGGCCAAGCTGTCCGTGGTTCCTGCAGAGGGAGAACCTTGACAAGGAGTTGTGGGACTGACCATGCACAAAAGAGGAAGAAGAAGAAGAAGAAGAAGAAGAGGAAGAAGAGGAAGAAGAGGTGAGTGGTACCGTGGCATCTCTTCCAAAGCGTGACATGTAGCGATGACGAGCAGACTTTTTGCCTTCCACAACTTGTTTGGCTGCTGTGCTTCTTGGCCAGGGATGCATGAGAAGCGCTCTGGTCCCTTCCAGGCGCTTGTGTTAGCTGCAGGGAGAGCTGAGAAGTGGCAGCTGCGGCTGCCAGCATGGTGGAGCTTGAGCAGCCGGCTCCCAGGCCAAATGGCCCAAAGAAATGGTGGCAAGGGGCCATGCTGAGAACTGCAGAGGAAGGCAAAAAACCGCCGGGGACCAGTGCCAATGTGCCCCGGGGGAAAAGCTTCCTTGCTGAGCCCAGTGCTGGCCATGGGCTGTTCCCTGAGCATGTGAGCCAGACCTGGCTCTTTGTCCCACAGGCTGCTCATGCTTCCCAGGAGCTGCCCAAGCCCTATCCTCCCTTGAGCTGGAGCTATCTGGCGGACTTGCCAGAGTGCCCAAGTGCCTCTGAGCTGATAGACCTTGTGGGCAAGAATCCTTGCTGTCCCTGTGTAGGACACCAGTGGGTGTTCCAAAGCACTGCAAGACCTTGCAAGCCCTTGCAAGCCCTCGACATCCTATCTCTTACGGCTCCTGAGCGTTGCTGTGTAGGAGATGAGGATGGTGAGCTGTGCAGTGCTCCTCAAGAAGGAATTGCCTTGGTCTTGCCACTGCTATCCAGTTGAAAAGGACTTGCATCCATGAGCCGAGCTTGGAAGGTGGCCCTGCCAGCAGATTGTCTTGCAGCGGAGAACCTCCAGCAGCCTCATGCAAGGTTTTCTTCCCTCAGCCCCTGGCCTGTGATTCCAGCAGCTCCTCAAGTGCTTCCTGTGAGATGTGCTGGGGCTGCCCCCGGGCCAGCTCTGGCAGTGGACACGGGAGGCTGCTCCTCTGGATCCTGCGTGGGGCCTGGTGACCACTGCGTTGCCGGGTGCTGGCATTGTGACATGGGGGTGACACAGCCGCATATGTGCAGCCCTTTGGAGGAAGCCTTTGGGGTGCTGGCTCCAAATCAGTCCCTGTACCTACAAAACAGGGGAGTAAGCAACCTAATAGTGTCCCTTTTTTGCAAAAAGACAGTGTGGATTTGTTGCCAGTGCAGCCTTCCTTCCAGTAGCAATACTGCCTGTAGTATCATGTATGGAGGCCTCAGGGCTCGCTCAGGGCTTGTCACGCAGAACTGCAGGCCTGACAGAGCAGAACTGCTCTCCTCTCCTCTCCTCTCCTCTCCTCTCCTCTCCTCACCTCTCCTCTCCTCTCCTCTCCTCTCCTCTCCTCTCCTCTCCTCTCCTCTTCTCTTCTCTCCTGTCCGCCAGTCCAATATCTAAGAGACTGTTTGCCTGAAAGGACAGAGGGTTTTCAGTTCCAAAATCAATGTCAAGGACACATAACACAATGAATTTTATTTTATTTTGTTGTTAATTTATTAATTTTCTTGATTTTATGTTAATTCATGTTATGTTATTTCATGTCATTTTTTTTCCCTTTGTGACTCTGTTTCAGAAGCCAGGCTCACAAGCATTAGCTCAAGCCCAAGTGTAGCCAGGAGTAGGCTGAGGCATTCTTCAGTTTAGCATGAGAAAAGATCCCTTGCAGGCTGGCAAAGGCAAGTCCCAGAGCTGCAGAGAGCAGCAGCAGGAATAGAGGCCAAGCTGTCCGCGCTTCCTGCAGAGGGAGAACCTTGACAAGGAGTTGTGGGACTGACCATGCACAAAAGAGGAAGAAGAAGAAGAAGAAGAAGAAGAAGAAGAAGAAGAAGAAGAGGAAGAAGAGGAAGAAGAGGTGAGTGGTACCGTGGCATCTCTTCCAAAGCGTGACACGTAGCGATGACGAGCAGACTTTTTGCCTTCCACAACTTGTTTGGCTGCTGTGCTTCTTGGGCAGGGATGCATGAGAAGCGCTCTGATCCCTGCCAGGCGCTTGTGTTAGCTGCAGGGAGAGCTGAGAAGTGGCAGCTGCGGCTGGCAGCATGGTGGAGCATGAGCAGCCGGCTCCCAGGCCAAATGGCCCAAAGAAATGGTGGCAAGGGGCCGTGCTGAGAACTGCAGAGGAAGGCAAAAAACCGCCGGGGACCAGTGCCAATGTGCCCCAGGGGAAAAAGTTCCTTGCTGAGCCCAGTGCTGGCCATGGGCTGTTCCCTGAGCATGTGAGCCAGACCTGGCTCTTTGTCCCACAGGCTGCTCATGCTTCCCAGGAGCTGCCCAAGCCCTATCCTCCCTTGAGCTGGAGTTATCTGGCGGACTTGCCAGAGTGCCCAAGTGCCTCTGAGCTGATAGACCTTGTGGGCAAGAATCCTTGCTGTCCCTGTGTAGGACACCAGTGGGTGTTCCAAAGCACTGCAAGCCCTTGCAAGCCCTTGCAAGCCCTCGACATCCTATCTCTTACGGCTCCTGAGCGTTGCTGTGTAGGAGATGAGGATGGTGAGCTGTGCAGTGCTCCTCAAGAAGGAATTGCCTTGGTCTTGCCACTGCTATCCAGTTGAAAAGGATTTGCATCCATGAGCCGAGCTTGGAAGGTGGCCCTGCCAGCAGATTGTCTTGCAGCGGAGAACCTCCAGCAGCCTCATGCAAGGTTTTCTTCCCTCAGCCCCTGGCCGGTGATTCCAGCAGCTCCTCAAGTGCTTCCTGTGAGATGTGCTGGGGCTGCCCCCGGGCCAGCTCTGGCAGTGGACACGGGAGGCTGCTCCTCTGGATCCTGCGTGGGGCCTGGTGACCACTGCGTTGCCGGGTGCTGGCATTGTGACATGGGGGTGACACAGCCGCATATGTGCAGCCCTTTGGAGGAAGCCTTTGGGGTGCTGGCTCCAAATCAGTCCCTGTAGCTACAAAATAGGGGAGTAAGCAACCTAATAGAGTCCCTTTTTTGCAAAAAGACAGTGTGGATTTGTTGCCAGTGCAGCCTTCCTTCCAGTAGCAATACTGCCTGTAGTATCATGTATGGAGGCCTCAGGGCTCGCTCAGGGCTTGTCACGCAGAACTGCAGGCCTGACAGAGCAGAACTGCTCTCCTCTCCTCTCCTCTCCTCTCCTCTCCTCTCCTCTCCTCTCCTCTCCTCTCCTCTCCTGTCCGCCAGTCCAATATCTAAGAGACTGTTTGCCTGAAAGGACAGAGGGTTTTCAGTTCCAAAATCAATGTCAAGGACACATAACACAATGAATTTTATTTTATTTTGTTGTTAATTTATTAATTTTCTTGATTTTATGTTAATTCATGTTATGTTATTTCATGTCATTTTTTTTCCCTTTGTGACTCTGTTTCAGAACCCAGGCTCACAAGCATTAGCTCAAGCCCAAGTGTAGCCAGGAGTAGGCTGAGGCATTCTTCAGTTTAGCATGAGAAAAGATCCCTTGCAGGCTGGCAAAGGCAAGTCCCAGAGCTGCAGAGAGCAGCAGCAGGAATAGAGGCCAAGCTGTCCGCGCTTCCTGCAGAGGGAGAACCTTGACAAGGAGTTGTGGGACTGACCATGCACAAAAGAGGAAGAAGAAGAAGAAGAAGAAGAAGAAGAAGAAGAAGAGGAAGAAGAGGAAGAAGAGGAAGAAGAGGTGAGTGGTACCGTGGCATCTCTTCCAAAGCGTGACATGTAGCGATGACGAGCAGACTTTTTGCCTTCCACAACTTGTTTGGCTGCTGTGCTTCTTGGGCAGGGATGCATGAGAAGTGCTCTGGTCCCTGCCAGGCACTTGTGTTAGCTGCAGGGAGAGCTGAGAAGTGGCAGCTGCGGCTGCCAGCATGGTGGAGCATGAGCAGCCGGCTCCCAGGCCAAATGGCCCAAAGAAATGGTGGCAAGGGGCCATGCTGAGAACTGCAGAGGAAGGCAAAAAACCGCCGGGGACCAGTGCCAATGTGCCCCGGGGGAAAAAGTTCCTTGCTGAGCCCAGTGCTGGCCATGGACTGTTCCCTGAGCATGTGAGCCAGACCTGGCTCCTTGTCCCACAGGCTGCTCATGCTTCCCAGGAGCTGCCCAAGCCCTATCCTCCCTTGAGCTGGAGCTATCTGGCGGACTTGCCAGAGTGCCCAAGTGCCTCTGAGCTGATGGAGCTTGTGGGCAAGAATCCTTGCTGTCCCTGTGTAGGACACCAGTGGGTGTTCCAAAGCACTGCAAGCCCTTGCAAGCCCTTGCAAGCCCTCGACATCCTATCTCTTAGGGCTCCTGAGCGTTGCTCTGTAGGAGATGAGGATGGTGAGCTGTGCAGTGCTCCTCAAGAAGGAATTGCCTTGGTCTTGCCACTGCTATCCAGTTGAAAAGGATTTGCATCCATGAGCCGAGCTTGGAAGGTGGCCCTGCCAGCAGATTGTCTTGCAGCGGAGAACCTCCAGCAGCCTCATGCAAGGTTTTCTTCCCTCAGCCCCTGGCCTGTGATTCCAGCAGCTCCTCAAGTGCTTCCTGTGAGACGTGCTGGGGCTGCCCCCGGGCCAGCTCTGGCAGTGGACACGGGAGGCTGCTCCTCTGGATCCTGCGTGGGGCCTGGTGACCACTGCGTTGCCGGGTGCTGGCATTGTGACATGGGGGTGACACAGCCGCATATGTGCAGCCCTTTGGAGGAAGCCTTTGGGGTGCTGGCTCCAAATCAGTCCCTGTAGCTACAAAATAGGGGAGTAAGCAACCTAATAGAGTCCCTTTTTTGCAAAAAGACAGTGTGGATTTGTTGCCAGTGCGGATTTGTTGCCAGTGCAGCCTTCCTTCCAGTAGCAATACTGCCTGTAGTATCATGTATGGAGGCCTCAGGGCTCGCTCAGGGCTTGTCACGCAGAACTGCAGGCCTGACAGAGCAGAACTGCTCTCCTCTCCTCTCCTCTCCTCTCCTCTCCTCTCCTCTCCTCTCCTCTCCTCTCCTCTCCTCTCCTCTCCTCTCCTTTCCTCTCCTCTCCTCTCCTCTTCTCTCCTGTCCGCCAGTCCAATATCTAAGAGACTGTTTGCCTGAAAGGACAGAGGGCTTTCAGTTCCAAAATCAGTGTCAAGGACACATAACACAATGAATTTTATTTTATTTTGTTGTTAATTTATTAATTTTCTTGATTTGATGTTAATTCATGTTATGTTTCTTGGTGTCATTTTTTTTCCCTTTGTGACTCTGTTTCAGAACCCAGGCTCACAAGCATTAGCTCAAGCCCAAGTGTAGCCAGGAGTAGGCTGAGGCATTCTTCAGTTTAGCATGAGAAAAGATCCCTTGCAGGCTGGCAAAGGCAAGTCCCAGAGCTGCAGAGAGCAGCAGCAGGAATAGAGGCCAAGCTGTCCGCGGTTCCTGCAGAGGGAGAACCTTGACAAGGAGTTGTGGGACTGACCATGCACAAAAGAGGAAGAAGAAGAAGAAGAAGAAGAAGAAGAAGAATAAGAAGAAGAAGAAGAAGAGGAGGAAGAAGAGGAAGAAGAGGTGAGTGGTACCGTAGCATCTCTTCCAAAGCGTGACATGTAGCAATGACGAGCAGACTTTTTGCCTTCCACAACTTGTTTGGCTGCTGTGCTTCTTGGGTAGGGATGCATGAGAAGCGCTCTGGTCCCTGCCAGGCGTTCGTGTTAGCTGCAGAGAGAGCTGAGAAGTGGCAGCTGCGGCTGCCAGCATGGTGGAGCATGAGCAGCCAGCTCCCAGGCCAAATGGCCCAAAGAAATGGTGGCAAGGGGCGGTGCTGAGAAGTGCAGAGGAAGGCAAAAAACCGCCGGGGACCAGTGCCAATGTGCCCCAGGGGAAAAAGTTCCTTGCTGAGCCCAGTGCTGGCTGTTCCCTGAGCATGTGAGCCAGACCTGGCTCTTTGTCCCACAGGCTGCTCATGCTTCCCAGGAGCTGCCCAAGCCCTATCCTCCCTTGAGCTGGAGCTATCTGGCGGACTTGCCAGAGTGCCCAAGTGCCTCTGAGCTGATAGACCTTGTGGGCAAGAATCCTTGCTGTCCCTGTGTAGGACACCAGTGGGTGTTCCAAAGCACTGCAAGCCCTTGCAAGCCCTTGCAAGCCCTCGACATCCTATCTCTTACGGGTCCTGAGCATTGCTCTGTAGGAGATGAGGATGGTGAGCTGTGCAGTGCTCCTCAAGAAGGAATTGCCTTGGTCTTGCCACTGCTATCCAGTTGAAAAGGATTTGCATCCATGAGCCGAGCTTGGAAGGTGGCCCTGCCAGCAGATTGTCTTGCAGCGGAGAACCTCCAGCAGCCTCATGCAAGGTTTTCTTCCCTCAGCCCCTGGCCTGTGATTCCAGCAGCTCCTCAAGTGCTTCCTGTGAGATGTGCTGGGGCTGCCCCCGGGCCAGCTCTGGCAGTGGACACGGGAGGCTGCTCCTCTGGATCCTGCGTGGGGCCTGGTGACCACTGCGTTGCCGGGTGCTGGCATTGTGACATGGGGGTGACACAGCCGCATATGTGCAGCCCTTTGGAGGAAGCCTTTGGGGTGCTGGCTCCAAATCAGTCCCTGTACCTACAAAACAGGGGAGTAAGCAACCTAATAGAGTCCCTTTTTTGCAAAAAGGCAGTGTGGATTTGTAGCCAGTGCAGCCTTCCTTCCAGTAGCGATACTGCCTGTAGTATCATGTATGGAGGCCTCAGGGCTCGCTCAGGGCTTGTCACGCAGAACTGCAGGCCTGACAGAGCAGAACTGCTCTCCTCTCCTCTCCTCTCCTCTCCTCTCCTCTCCTCTCCTCTCCTCTACTGTCCGCCAGTCCAGTATCTAAGAGACTGTTTGCCTGAAAGGACAGAGGGTTTTCAGTTCCAAAATCAATGTCAAGGACACATAACACAATGAATTTTATTTTATTTTGTTGTTAATTTATTAATTTTCTTGATTTTATGTTAATTCATGTTATGTTATTTCATGTCATTTTTTTTCCCTTTGTGACTCTGTTTCAGAACCCAGGCTCACAAGCATTAGCTCAAGCCCAAGTGTAGCCAGGAGTAGGCTGAGGCATTCTTCAGTTTAGCATGAGAAAAGATCCCTTGCAGGCTGGCAAAGGCAAGTCCCAGAGCTGCAGAGAGCAGCAGCAGGAATAGAGGCCAAGCTGTCCGCGCTTCCTGCAGAGCGAGAACCTTGACAAGGAGTTGTGGGACTGACCATGCACAAAAGAGGAAGAAGAAGAAGAAGAAGAAGAAGAATAAGAAGAAGAAGAAGAGGAAGAAGAGGAAGAAGAGGAAGAAGAGGTGAGTGGTACCGTGGCATCTCTTCCAAAGCGTGACATGTAGCGATGACGAGCAGACTTTTTGCCTTCCACAACTTGTTTGGCTGCTGTGCTTCTTGGGCAGGGATGCATGAGAAGCGCTCTGGTCCCTGCCAGGCGCTTGTGTTAGCTACAGGGAGAGCTGAGAAGTGGCAGCTGCGGCTGCCAGCATGGTGGAGCATGAGCAGCCGGCTCCCAGGCCAAATGGCCCAAAGAAATGGTGGCAAGGGGCCGTGCTGAGAACTGCAGAGGAAGGCAAAAAACCGCCGGGGACCAGTGCCAATGTGCCCCGGGGGAAAAAGTTCCTTGCTGAGCCCAGTGCTGGCCATGGGCTGTTCCCTGAGCATGTGAGCCAGACCTGGCTCCTTGTCCCACAGGCTGCTCATGCTTCCCAGGAGCTGCCCAAGCCCTATCCTCCCTTGAGCTGGAGCTATCTGGCGGACTTGCCAGAGTGCCCAAGTGCCTCTGAGCTGATAGACCTTGTGGGCAAGAATCCTTGCTGTCCCTGTGTAGGACACCAGTGGGTGTTCCAAAGCACTGCAAGCCCTTGCAAGCCCTTGCAAGCCCTCGACATCCTATCTCTTACGGCTCCTGAGCGTTGCTCTGTAGGAGATGAGGATGGTGAGCTGTGCAGTGCTCCTCAAGAAGGAATTGCCTTGGTCTTGCCACTGCTATCCAGTTGAAAAGGATTTGCATCCATGAGCCGAGCTTGGAAGGTAGCCCTGCCAGCAGATTGTCTTGCAGCGGAGAACCTCCAGCAGCCTCATGCAAGGTTTTCTTCCCTCAGCCCCTGGCCTGTGATTCCAGCAGCTCCTCAAGTGCTTCCTGTGAGATGTGCTGGGGCTGCCCCCGGGCCAGCTCTGGCAGTGGACACGGGAGGCTGCTCCTCTGGATCCTGCGTGGGGCCTGGTGACCACTGCGTTGCCGGGTGCTGGCATTGTGACATGGGGGTGACACAGCCGCATATGTGCAGCCCTTTGGAGGAAGCCCTTGGGGTGCTGGCTCCAAATCAGTCCCTGTACCTACAAAATAGGGGAGTAAGCAACCTAATAGAGTCCCTTTTTTGCAAAAAGACAGTGTGGATTTGTTTCCAGTGCAGCCTTCCTTCCAGTAGCAATACTGCCTGTAGTATCATGTATGGAGGCCTCAGGGCTCGCTCAGGGCTTGTCACGCAGAACTGCAGGCCTGACAGAGCAGAACTGCTCTCCTCTCCTCTCCTCTCCTCTGCTCTCCTCTCCTCTCCTCTCCTCTCCTCTCCTCTCCTCTCCTCTTCTCTTCTCTCCTGTCCGCCAGTCCAATATCTAAGAGACTGTTTGCCTGAAAGGACAGAGGGTTTTCAGTTCCAAAATCAATGTCAAGGACACATAACACAATGAATTTTATTTTATTTTGTTGTTAATTTATTAATTTTCTTGATTTGATGTTAATTCATGTTCTGTTATTTCATGTCATTTTTTTTCCCTTTGTGACTCTGTTTCAGAAGCCAGGCTCACAAGCATTAGCTCAAGCCCAAGTGTAGCCAGGAGTAGGCTGAGGCATTCTTCAGTTTAGCATGAGAAAAGATCCCTTGCAGGCTGGCAAAGGCAAGTCCCAGAGCTGCAGAGAGCAGCAGCAGGAATAGAGGCCAAGCTGTCCGCGGTTCCTGCAGAGGGAGAACCTTGACAAGGAGTTGTGGGACTGACCATGCACAAAAGAGGAAGAAGAAGAAGAAGAAGAAGAAGAAGAAGAAGAAGAGGAAGAAGAGGAAGAAGAGGAAGAGGAGGTGAGTGGTACCGTGGCATCTCTTCCAAAGCGTGACGTAGCGATGACGAGCAGACTTTTTGGCTTCCACAACTTGTTTGGCTGCTGTACTTCTTGGCCAGGGATGCATGAGAAGCGCTCTGGTCCCTGCCAGGCGCTTGTGTTAGCTGCAGGGAGAGCTGAGAAGTGGCAGCTGCGGCTGCCAGCATGGTGGAGCATGAGCAGCCGGCTCCCAGGCCAAATGGCCCAAAGAAATGGTGGCAAGGGGCCGTGCTGAGAACTGCAGAGGAAGGCAAAAAACCGCCGGGGACCAGTGCCAATGTGCCCCAGGGGAAAAAGTTCCTTGCTGAGCCCAGTGCTGGCCATGGGCTGTTCCCTGAGCATGTGAGCCAGACCTGGCTCCTTGTCCCACAGGCTGCTCATGCTTCCCAGGAGCTGCCCAAGCCCTATACTCCCTTGAGCTGGAGCTATCTGGCGGACTTGCCAGAGTGCCCAAGTGCCTCTGAGCTGATAGACCTTGTGGGCAAGAATCCTTGCTGTCCCTGTGTAGGACACCAGTGGGTGTTCCAAAGCACTGCAAGCCCTTGCAAGCCCTTGCAAGCCCTCGACATCCTATCTCTTACGGCTCCTGAGCGTTGCTCTGTAGGAGATGAGGATGGTGAGCTGTGCAGTGCTCTTCAAGAAGGAATTGCCTTGGTCTTGCCACTGCTATCCAGTTGAAAAGGATTTGCATCCATGAGCCGAGCTTGGAAGGTGGCCCTGCCAGCAGATTGTCTTGCAGCGGAGAACCTCCAGCAGCCTCATGCAAGGTTTTCTTCCCTCAGCCCCTGGCCTGTGATTCCAGCAGCTCCTCAAGTGCTTCCTGTCAGATGTGCTGGGGCTGCCCCCGGGCCAGCTCTGGCAGTGGACACGGGAAGCTGCTCCTCTGGATCCTGCATGGGGCCTGGTGACCGCTGCGTTGCCGGGTGCTGGCATTGTGCCATGGGGGTGACACAGCCGCATATGTGCAGCCCTTTGGAGGAAGCCTTTGGAGTGCTGGCTCCAAATCAGTCCCTGTAGCTACAAAATAGGGGAGTAAGCAACCTAATAGAGTCCCTTTTTTGCAAAAAGACAGTGTGGATTTGTTGCCAGTGCAGCCTTCCTTCCAGTAGCAATACTGCCTGTGGTATCATGTATGGAGGCCTCAGGGCTCGCTCAGGGCTTGTCACGCAGAACTGCAGGCCTGACAGAGCAGAACTGCTCTCCTCTCCTCTCCTCTCCTCTCCTCTCCTCTCCTCTCCTCTCCTCTCCTCTCCTCTCCTCTCCTGTCCGCCAGTCCAATAACTAAGAGGCTGTTTACCTGAAAGGACAGAGGGTTTTCAGTTCCAAAATCAATTTCAAGGACACAATGAATTTTATTTTATTTTGTTGTTAATTTATTAATTTTCTTGATTTGATGTTAATTCATGTTATGTTTCTTCGTGTCATTTTTTTTCCCTTTGTGACTCTGTTTCAGAACCCAGGCTCACAAGCATTAGCTCAAGCCCAAGTGTAGCCAGGAGTAGGCTGAGGCATTCTTCAGTTTAGCATGAGAAAAGATCCCTTGCAGGCTGGCAAAGGCAAGTCCCAGAGCTGCAGAGAGCAGCAGCAGGAATAGAGGCCAAGCTGTCCGCGGTTCCTGCAGAGGGAGAACCTTGACAAGGAGTTGTGGGACTGACCATGCACAAAAGAGGAAGAAGAAGAAGAAGAAGAAGAAGAAGAAGAAGAAGAGGAAGAAGAGGAAGAAGAGGAAGAGGAGGTGAGTGGTACCGTGGCATCTCTTCCAAAGCGTGACGTAGCGATGACGAGCAGACTTTTTGGCTTCCACAACTTGTTTGGCTGCTGTACTTCTTGGCCAGGGATGCATGAGAAGCGCTCTGGTCCCTGCCAGGCGCTTGTGTTAGCTGCAGGGAGAGCTGAGAAGTGGCAGCTGCGGCTGCCAGCATGGTGGAGCATGAGCAGCCGGCTCCCAGGCCAAATGGCCCAAAGAAATGGTGGCAAGGGGCCGTGCTGAGAACTGCAGAGGAAGGCAAAAAACCGCCGGGGACCAGTGCCAATGTGCCCCAGGGGAAAAAGTTCCTTGCTGAGCCCAGTGCTGGCCATGGGCTGTTCCCTGAGCATGTGAGCCAGACCTGGCTCCTTGTCCCACAGGCTGCTCATGCTTCCCAGGAGCTGCCCAAGCCCTATACTCCCTTGAGCTGGAGCTATCTGGCGGACTTGCCAGAGTGCCCAAGTGCCTCTGAGCTGATAGACCTTGTGGGCAAGAATCCTTGCTGTCCCTGTGTAGGACACCAGTGGGTGTTCCAAAGCACTGCAAGCCCTTGCAAGCCCTTGCAAGCCCTCGACATCCTATCTCTTACGGCTCCTGAGCGTTGCTCTGTAGGAGATGAGGATGGTGAGCTGTGCAGTGCTCTTCAAGAAGGAATTGCCTTGGTCTTGCCACTGCTATCCAGTTGAAAAGGATTTGCATCCATGAGCCGAGCTTGGAAGGTGGCCCTGCCAGCAGATTGTCTTGCAGCGGAGAACCTCCAGCAGCCTCATGCAAGGTTTTCTTCCCTCAGCCCCTGGCCTGTGATTCCAGCAGCTCCTCAAGTGCTTCCTGTGAGATGTGCTGGGGCTGCCCCCGGGCCAGCTCTGGCAGTGGACACGGGAAGCTGCTCCTCTGGATCCTGCATGGGGCCTGGTGACCGCTGCGTTGCCGGGTGCTGGCATTGTGCCATGGGGGTGACACAGCCGCATATGTGCAGCCCTTTGGAGGAAGCCTTTGGAGTGCTGGCTCCAAATCAGTCCCTGTAGCTACAAAATAGGGGAGTAAGCAACCTAATAGAGTCCCTTTTTTGCAAAAAGACAGTGTGGATTTGTTGCCAGTGCAGCCTTCCTTCCAGTAGCAATAATGCCTGTGGTATCATGTATGGAGGCCTCAGGGCTCGCTCAGGGCTTGTCACGCAGAACTGCAGGCCTGACAGAGCAGAACTGCTCTCCTCTCCTCTCCTCTCCTCTCCTCTCCTCTCCTCTCCTCTCCTCTCCTCTCCTCTCCTCTCCTGTCCGCCAGTCCAATAACTAAGAGGCTGTTTACCTGAAAGGACAGAGGGTTTTCAGTTCCAAAATCAATTTCAAGGACACAATGAATTTTATTTTATTTTGTTGTTAATTTATTAATTTTCTTGATTTGATGTTAATTCATGTTATGTTTCTTCGTGTCATTTTTTTTCCCTTTGTGACTCTGTTTCAGAACCCAGGCTCACAAGCATTAGCTCAAGCCCAAGTGTAGCCAGGAGTAGGCTGAGGCATTCTTCAGTTTAGCATGAGAAAAGATCCCTTGCAGGCTGGCAAAGGCAAGTGCAGAGCTGCAGAGAGCAGCAGCAGGAATAGAGGCCAAGCTGTCCGCGGTTCCTGCAGAGGGAGAACCTTGACAAGGAGTTGTGGGACTGACCATGCACAAAAGAGGAGGAAGAAGAAGAAGAAGAAGAAGAAGAAGAAGAAGAAGAAGAGGAAGAAGAGGAAGAAGAGGAAGAAGAGGTGAGTGGTACCGTGGCATCTCTTCCAAAGCGTGACATGTAGCGATGACGAGCAGACTTTTTGCCTTCCACAACTTGTTTGGCTGCTGTGCTTCTTGGGCAGGGATGCATGAGAGGCGCTCTGGTCCCTGCCAGGCGCTTGTGTTAGCTGCAGGGAGAGCTGAGAAGTGGCAGCTGCGGCTGCCAGCATGGTGGAGCATGAGCAGCCGGCTCCCAGGCCAAATGGCCCAAAGAAATGGTGGCAAGGGGTGGTGCTGAGAACTGCAGAGGAAGGCAAAAAACCGCCGGGGACCAGTGCCGATGTGCTCCGGGGGAAAAAGGTCCTTGCTGAGCCCAGTGCTGGCCATGGGCTGTTCCCTGAGCATGTGAGCCAGACCTGGCTCCTTGTCCCACAGGCTGCTCATGCTTCCCAGGAGCTGCCCAAGCCCTATCCTCCCTTGAGCTGGAGCTATGTCGCGGACTTGCCAGAGTGCCCAAGTGCCTCTGAGCTGATAGACCTTGTGGGCAAGAATCCTTGCTGTCCCTGTGTAGGACACCAGTGGGTGTTCCAAAGCACTGCAAGCCCTGGCAAGCCCTTGCATGCCCTCGACATCCTATCTCTTACGGCTCCTGAGCATTGCTCTGTAGGAGATGAGGATGGTGAGCTCTGCAGTGCTCCTCAAGAAGGAATTGCCTTGGTCTTGCCACTGCTATCCAGTTGAAAAGGATTTGCATCCATGAGCCGAGCTTGGAAGGTGGCCCTGCCAGCAGATTGTCTTGCAGCGGAGAACCTCCAGCAGCCTCATGCAAGGTTTTCTTCCCTCAGCCCCTGGCCTGTGATTCCAGCAGCTCCTCAAGTGCTTCCTGTCAGATGTGCTGGGGCTGCCCCCGGGCCAGCTCTGGCAGTGGACACGGGAGGCTGCTCCTCTGGATCCTGCGTGGGGCCTGGTGACCGCTGCGTTGCTGGGTGCTGGCATTGTGACATGGGGGTGACACAGCCGCATATGTGCAGCCCTTTGGAGGAAGCCTTTGGGGTGCTGGCTCCAAATCAGTCCCTGTACCTACAAAATAGGGGAGTAAGCAACCTAATAGAGTCCCTTTTTTGCAAAAAGACAGTGTGGATTTGTTGCCAGTGCAGCCTTCCTTCCAGTAGCAATACTGCCTGTAGTATCATGTATGGAGGCCTCAGGGCTCGCTCAGGGCTTGTCACGCAGAACTGCAGGCCTGACAGAGCAGAACTGCTCTCCTCTCCTCTCCTCTCCTCTCCTCTCCTCTCCTCTCCTCTCCTCTCCTCTCCTCTCCTCTCCTCTCCTCTCCTCTTCTCTCCTGTCCGCCAGTGCAATATCTAAGAGACTGTTTGCCTGAAAGGACAGAGGGTTTTCAGTTCCAAAATCAATTTCAAGGACACATAACACAATGAATTTTATTTTATTTTGTTGTTAATTTATTAATTTTCTTGATTTGATGTTAATTCATGTTATGTTTCTTCGTGTCATTTTTTTTCCCTTTGTGACTCTGTTTCAGAACCCAGGCTCACAAGCATTAGCTCAAGCCCAAGTGTAGCCAGGAGTAGGCTGAGGCATTCTTCAGTTTAGCCTGAGAAAAGATCCCTTGCAGGCTGGCAAAGGCAAGTCCCAGAGCTGCAGAGAGCAGCAGCAGGAACAGAGGCCAAGCTGTGCGCGGTTCCTGCAGAGGGAAACCTTGACAAGGAGTTGTGGGACTGACCATGCACAAAAGAGGAGGAAGAAGAAGAAGAAGAAGAAGAAGAAGAGGAAGAAGAGGAAGAAGAGGAAGAAGAGGTGAGTGGTACCGTGGCATCTCTTCCAAAGCGTGACATGTAGCGATGACGAGCAGACTTTTTGCCTTCCACAACTTGTTTGGCTGCTGTGCTTCTTGGGCAGGGATGCATGAGAAGCGCTCTGGTCCCTGCCAGGCGCTTGTGTTAGCTGCAGGGAGAGCTGAGAAGTGGCAGCTGCGGCTGCCAGCATGGTGGAGCATGAGCAGCCGGCTCCCAGGCCAAATGGCCCAAAGAAATGGTGGCAAGGGGCGGTGCTGAGAACTGCAGAGGAAGGCAAAAAACCGCCGGGGACCAGTGCCAATGTGCCCCGGGGGAAAAAGTTCCTTGCTGAGCCCAGTGCTGGCCATGGGCTGTTCCCTGAGCATGTGAGCCAGACCTGGCTCCTTGTCCCACAGGCTGCTCATGCTTCCAAGGAGCTGCCCAAGCCCTATCCTCCCTTGAGCTGGAGCTATCTGGCGGACTTGCCAGAGTGCCCAAGTGCCTCTGAGCTGATGGAGCTTGTGGGCAAGAATCCTTGCTGTCCCTGTGTAGGACACCAGTGGGTGTTCCAAAGCACTGCAAGCCCTTGCAAGCCCTTGCAAGCCCTCGACATCCTATCTCTTACGGCTCCTGAGCGTTGCTCTGTAGGAGATGAGGATGGTGAGCTGTGCAGTGCTCCTCAAGAAGGAATTGCCTTGGTCTTGCCACTGCTATCCAGTTGAAAAGGATTTGCATCCATGAGCCGAGCTTGGAAGGTGGCCCTGCCAGCAGATTGTCTTGCAGCGGAGAACCTCCAGCAGCCTCATGCAAGGTTTTCTTCCCTCAGCCCCTGGCCTGTGATTCCAGCAGCTCCTCAAGTGCTTCCTGTGAGATGTGCTGGGGCTGCCCCCGGGCCAGCTCTGGCAGTGGACACGGGAGGCTGCTCCTCTGGATCCTGCGTGGGGCCTGGTGACCACTGCGTTGCCGGGTGCTGGCATTGTGACATGGGGGTGACACAGCCGCATATGTGCAGCCCTTTGGAGGAAGCCTTTGGGGTGCTGGCTCCAAATCAGTCCCTGTAGCTACAAAATAGGGGAGTAAGCAACCTAATAGAGTCCCTTTTTTGCAAAAAGACAGTGTGGATTTGTTGCCAGTGCAGCCTTCCTTCCAGTAGCAATACTGCCTGTAGTATCATGTATAGAGGCTTCAGGGCTCGCTCAGGGCTTGTCACGCAGAACTGCAGGCCTGACAGAGCAGAACTGCTCTCCTCTCCTCTCCTCTCCTCTCCTCTCCTCTCCTCTCCTCTCCTCTCCTCTAGTCTCCTCTCCTCTCCTCTTCTCTCCTGTCCGCCAGTCCAATATCTAAGAGACTGTTTGCCTGAAAGGACAGAGGGCTTTCAGTTCCAAAATCAATTTCAAGGACACATAACACAATGAATTTTATTTTATTTTGTTGTTAATTTATTAATTTTCTTGATTTGATGTTAATTCATGTTATGTTTCTTGGTGTCATTTTTTTTCCCTTTGTGACTCTGTTTCAGAACCCAGGCTCACAAGCATTAGCTCAAGCCCAAGTGTAGCCAGGAGTAGGCTGAGGCATTCTTCAGTTTAGCCTGAGAAAAGATCCCTTGCAGGCTGGCAAAGGCAAGTCCCAGAGCTGCAGAGAGCAGCAGCAGGAATAGAGGCCAAGCTGTGCGCGGTTCCTGCAGAGGGAGAACCTTGACAAGGAGTTGTGGGACTGACCATGCACAAAAGAGGAGGATAAGAAGAAGAAGAAGAAGAAGAGGAAGAAGAGGTGAGTGATACCGTGGCATCTCTTCCAAAGCGTGACATGTAGCGATGACGAGCAGATTTTTTGCCTTCCACAACTTGTTTGGCTGCTGTGCTTCCTGGGCAGGGATGCATGAGAAGCACTCTGGTCCCTTCCAGGCGCTTGTGTTAGCTGCAGGGAGAGCTGAGAAGTGGCAGCTGCGGCTGCCAGCATGGTGGAGCATGAGCAGCCGGCTCCCAGGCCAAATGGCCCAAAGAAATGGTGGCAAGGGGCGGTGCTGAGAACTGCAGAGGAAGGCAAAAAACCGCCGGGGACCAGTGCCAATGTGCCCCGGGGGAAAAAGTTCCTTGCTGAGCCCAGTGCTGGCCATGGGCTGTTCCCTGAGCATGTGAGCCAGACCTGGCTCCTTGTCCCACAGGCTGCTCATGCTTCCCAGGAGCTGCCCAAGCCCTATCCTCCCTTGAGCTGGAGCTATGTCGCGGACTTGCCAGAGTGCCCAACTGCCTCTGAGCTGATGGCGCTTGTGGGCAAGAATCCTTGCTGTCCCTGTGTAGGACACCAGTGGGTGTTCCAAAGCACTGCAAGCCCTTGCAAGCCCTTGCAAGCCCTCGACATCCTATCTCTTACGGCTCCTGAGCGTTGCTCTGTAGGAGATGAGGATGGTGAGCTGTGCAGTGCTCCTCAAGAAGGAATTGCCTTGGTCTTGCCACTGCTATCCAGTTGAAAAGGATTTGCATCCATGAGCCGAGCTTGGAAGGTGGCCCTGCCAGCAGATTGTCTTGCAGCGGAGAACCTCCAGCAGCCTCATGCAAGGTTTTCTTCCCTCAGCCCCTGGCCTGTGATTCCAGCAGCTCCTCAAGTGCTTCCTGTCAGATGTGCTGGGGCTGCCCCCGGGCCAGCTCTGGCAGTGGACACGGGAGGCTGCTCCTCTGGATCCTGCGTGGGGCCTGGTGACCACTGCGTTGCCGGGTGCTGGCATTGTGACATGGGGGTGACACAGCCGCATATGTGCAGCCCTTTGGAGGAAGCCTTTGGGGTGCTGGCTCCAAATCAGTCCCTGTAGCTACAAAATAGGGGAGTAAGCAACCTAATAGAGTCCCTTTTTTGCAAAAAGACAGTGTGGATTTGTTGCCAGTGCAGCCTTCCTTCCAGTAGCAATACTGCCTGTAGTATCATGTATGGAGGCCTCAGGGCTCGCTCAGGGCTTGTCACGCAGAACTGCAGGCCTGACAGAGCAGAACTGCTCTCCTCTCCTCTCCTCTCCTCTCCTCTCCTCTCCTCTCCTCTCCTCTCCTCTCCTCTCCTCTTCTCTCCTGTCCGCCAGTCCAATATCTAAGAGACTGTTTGCCTGAAAGGACAGAGGGCTTTCAGTTCCAAAATCAATTTCAAGGACACATAACACAATGAATTTTATTTTATTTTGTTGTTAATTTATTAATTTTCTTGATTTGATGTTAATTCATGTTATGTTTCTTGGTGTCATTTTTTTTCCCTTTGTGACTCTGTTTCAGAACCCAGGCTCACAAGCATTAGCTCAAGCCCAAGTGTAGCCAGGAGTAGGCTGAGGCATTCTTCAGTTTAGCCTGAGAAAAGATCCCTTGCAGGCTGGCAAAGGCAAGTCCCAGAGCTGCAGAGAGCAGCAGCAGGAATAGAGGCCAAGCTGTGCGCGGTTCCTGCAGAGGGAGAACCTTGACAAGGAGTTGTGGGACTGACCATGCACAAAAGAGGAGGATAAGAAGAAGAAGAAGAAGAAGAGGAAGAAGAGGAAGAAGAGGAAGAAGAGGTGAGTGATACCGTGGCATCTCTTCCAAAGCGTGACATGTAGCGATGACGAGCAGATTTTTTGCCTTCCACAACTTGTTTGGCTCCTGTGCTTCCTGGGCAGGGATGCATGAGAAGCACTCTGGTCCCTTCCAGGCGCTTGTGTTAGCTGCAGGGAGAGCTGAGAAGTGGCAGCTGCGGCTGGCAGCATGGTGGAGCATGAGCAGCCGGCTCCCAGGCCAAATGGCCCAAAGAAATGGTGGCAAGGGGCGGTGCTGAGAAGTGCAGAGGAAGGCAAAAAACCGCCGGGGACCAGTGCCAATGTGCCCCGGGGGAAAAAGTTCCTTGCTGAGCCCAGTGCTGGCCATGGGCTGTTCCCTGAGCATGTGAGCCAGACCTGGCTCCTTGTCCCACAGGCTGCTCATGCTTCCCAGGAGCTGCCCAAGCCCTATCCTCCCTTGAGCTGGAGCTATGTCGCGGACTTGCCAGAGTGCCCAACTGCCTCTGAGCTGATGGCGCTTGTGGGCAAGAATCCTTGCTGTCCCTGTGTAGGACACCAGTGGGTGTTCCAAAGCACTGCAAGCCCTTGCAAGCCCTTGCAAGCCCTCGACATCCTATCTCTTACGGCTCCTGAGCGTTGCTCTGTAGGAGATGAGGATGGTGAGCTGTGCAGTGCTCCTCAAGAAGGAATTGCCTTGGTCTTGCCACTGCTATCCAGTTGAAAAGGATTTGCATCCATGAGCCGAGCTTGGAAGGTGGCCCTGCCAGCAGATTGTCTTGCAGCGGAGAACCTCCAGCAGCCTCATGCAAGGTTTTCTTCCCTCAGCCCCTGGCCTGTGATTCCAGCAGCTCCTCAAGTGCTTCCTGTCAGATGTGCTGGGGCTGCCCCCGGGCCAGCTCTGGCAGTGGACACGGGAGGCTGCTCCTCTGGATCCTGCGTGGGGCCTGGTGACCACTGCGTTGCCGGGTGCTGGCATTGTGACATGGGGGTGACACAGCCGCATATGTGCAGCCCTTTGGAGGAAGCCTTTGGGGTGCTGGCTCCAAATCAGTCCCTGTAGCTACAAAATAGGGGAGTAAGCAACCTAATAGAGTCCCTTTTTTGCAAAAAGACAGTGTGGATTTGTTGCCAGTGCAGCCTTCCTTCCAGTAGCAATACTGCCTGTAGTATCATGTATGGAGGCCTCAGGGCTCGCTCAGGGCTTGTCACGCAGAACTGCAGGCCTGACAGAGCAGAACTGCTCTCCTCTCCTCTCCTCTCCTCTCCTCTCCTCTCCTCTCCTCTCCTCTCCTCTCCTCTCCTCTCCTCTCCTCTCCTCTCCTCTCCTCTCCTCTCCTCTCCTCTCCTCTCCTCTCCTCTTCTCTCCTGTCCGCCAGTCCAATATCTAAGAGACTGTTTGCCTGAAAGGACAGAGGGCTTTCAGTTCCAAAATCAATTTCAAGGACACATAACACAATGAATTTTATTTTATTTTGTTGTTAATTTATTAATTTTCTTGATTTGATGTTAATTCATGTTATGTTTCTTGGTGTCATTTTTTTTCCCTTTGTGACTCTGTTTCAGAACCCAGGCTCACAAGCATTAGCTCAAGCCCAAGTGTAGCCAGGAGTAGGCTGAGGCATTCTTCAGTTTAGCCTGAGAAAAGATCCCTTGCAGGCTGGCAAAGGCAAGTCCCAGAGCTGCAGAGAGCAGCAGCAGGAATAGAGGCCAAGCTGTGCGCGGTTCCTGCAGAGGGAGAACCTTGACAAGGAGTTGTGGGACTGACCATGCACAAAAGAGGAGGATAAGAAGAAGAAGAAGAAGAAGAGGAAGAAGAGGAAGAAGAGGAAGAAGAGGTGAGTGATACCGTGGCATCTCTTCCAAAGCGTGACATGTAGCGATGACGAGCAGATTTTTTGCCTTCCACAACTTGTTTGGCTCCTGTGCTTCCTGGGCAGGGATGCATGAGAAGCACTCTGGTCCCTTCCAGGCGCTTGTGTTAGCTGCAGGGAGAGCTGAGAAGTGGCAGCTGCGGCTGGCAGCATGGTGGAGCATGAGCAGCCGGCTCCCAGGCCAAATGGCCCAAAGAAATGGTGGCAAGGGGCGGTGCTGAGAAGTGCAGAGGAAGGCAAAAAACCGCCGGGGACCAGTGCCAATGTGCCCCGGGGGAAAAAGTTCCTTGCTGAGCCCAGTGCTGGCCATGGGCTGTTCCCTGAGCATGTGAGCCAGACCTGGCTCCTTGTCCCACAGGCTGCTCATGCTTCCCAGGAGCTGCCCAAGCCCTATCCTCCCTTGAGCTGGAGCTATGTCGCGGACTTGCCAGAGTGCCCAACTGCCTCTGAGCTGATGGCGCTTGTGGGCAAGAATCCTTGCTGTCCCTGTGTAGGACACCAGTGGGTGTTCCAAAGCACTGCAAGCCCTTGCAAGCCCTTGCAAGCCCTCGACATCCTATCTCTTACGGCTCCTGAGCGTTGCTCTGTAGGAGATGAGGATGGTGAGCTGTGCAGTGCTCCTCAAGAAGGAATTGCCTTGGTCTTGCCACTGCTATCCAGTTGAAAAGGATTTGCATCCATGAGCCGAGCTTGGAAGGTGGCCCTGCCAGCAGATTGTCTTGCAGCGGAGAACCTCCAGCAGCCTCATGCAAGGTTTTCTTCCCTCAGCCCCTGGCCTGTGATTCCAGCAGCTCCTCAAGTGCTTCCTGTCAGATGTGCTGGGGCTGCCCCCGGGCCAGCTCTGGCAGTGGACACGGGAGGCTGCTCCTCTGGATCCTGCGTGGGGCCTGGTGACCACTGCGTTGCCGGGTGCTGGCATTGTGACATGGGGGTGACACAGCCGCATATGTGCAGCCCTTTGGAGGAAGCCTTTGGGGTGCTGGCTCCAAATCAGTCCCTGTAGCTACAAAATAGGGGAGTAAGCAACCTAATAGAGTCCCTTTTTTGCAAAAAGACAGTGTGGATTTGTTGCCAGTGCAGCCTTCCTTCCAGTAGCAATACTGCCTGTAGTATCATGTATAGAGGCTTCAGGGCTCGCTCAGGGCTTGTCACGCAGAACTGCAGGCCTGACAGAGCAGAACTGCTCTCCTCTCCTCTCCTCTCCTCTCCTCTCCTCTCCTCTCCTCTCCTCTCCTCTCCTCTCCTCTCCTCTCCTCTCCTCTTCTCTCCTGTCCGCCAGTCCAATATCTAAGAGACTGATTGCCTGAAAGGACAGAGGGCTTTCAGTTCCAAAATCAATTTCAAGGACACATAACACAATGAATTTTATTTTATTTTGTTGTTAATTTATTAATTTTCTTGATTTGATGTTAATTCATGTTATGTTTCTTGGTGTCATTTTTTTTCCCTTTGTGACTCTGTTTCAGAACCCAGGCTCACAAGCATTAGCTCAAGCCCAAGTGTAGCCAGGAGTAGGCTGAGGCATTCTTCAGTTTAGCCTGAGAAAAGATCCCTTGCAGGCTGGCAAAGGCAAGTCCCAGAGCTGCAGAGAGCAGCAGCAGGAATAGAGGCCAAGCTGTGCGCGGTTCCTGCAGAGGGAGAACCTTGACAAGGAGTTGTGGGACTGACCATGCACAAAAGAGGAGGATAAGAAGAAGAAGAAGAAGAAGAGGAAGAAGAGGTGAGTGATACCGTGGCATCTCTTCCAAAGCGTGACATGTAGCGATGACGAGCAGATTTTTTGCCTTCCACAACTTGTTTGGCTGCTGTGCTTCCTGGGCAGGGATGCATGAGAAGCACTCTGGTCCCTTCCAGGCGCTTGTGTTAGCTGCAGGGAGAGCTGAGAAGTGGCAGCTGCGGCTGGCAGCATGGTGGAGCATGAGCAGCCGGCTCCCAGGCCAAATGGCCCAAAGAAATGGTGGCAAGGGGCGGTGCTGAGAAGTGCAGAGGAAGGCAAAAAACCGCCGGGGACCAGTGCCAATGTGCCCCGGGGGAAAAAGTTCCTTGCTGAGCCCAGTGCTGGCCATGGGCTGTTCCCTGAGCATGTGAGCCAGACCTGGCTCCTTGTCCCACAGGCTGCTCATGCTTCCCAGGAGCTGCCCAAGCCCTATCCTCCCTTGAGCTGGAGCTATGTCGCGGACTTGCCAGAGTGCCCAACTGCCTCTGAGCTGATGGCGCTTGTGGGCAAGAATCCTTGCTGTCCCTGTGTAGGACACCAGTGGGTGTTCCAAAGCACTGCAAGCCCTTGCAAGCCCTTGCAAGCCCTCGACATCCTATCTCTTACGGCTCCTGAGCGTTGCTCTGTAGGAGATGAGGATGGTGAGCTGTGCAGTGCTCCTCAAGAAGGAATTGCCTTGGTCTTGCCACTGCTATCCAGTTGAAAAGGATTTGCATCCATGAGCCGAGCTTGGAAGGTGGCCCTGCCAGCAGATTGTCTTGCAGCGGAGAACCTCCAGCAGCCTCATGCAAGGTTTTCTTCCCTCAGCCCCTGGCCTGTGATTCCAGCAGCTCCTCAAGTGCTTCCTGTCAGATGTGCTGGGGCTGCCCCCGGGCCAGCTCTGGCAGTGGACACGGGAGGCTGCTCCTCTGGATCCTGCGTGGGGCCTGGTGACCACTGCGTTGCCGGGTGCTGGCATTGTGACATGGGGGTGACACAGCCGCATATGTGCAGCCCTTTGGAGGAAGCCTTTGGGGTGCTGGCTCCAAATCAGTCCCTGTAGCTACAAAATAGGGGAGTAAGCAACCTAATAGAGTCCCTTTTTTGCAAAAAGACAGTGTGGATTTGTTGCCAGTGCAGCCTTCCTTCCAGTAGCAATACTGCCTGTAGTATCATGTATGGAGGCCTCAGGGCTCGCTCAGGGCTTGTCACGCAGAACTGCAGGCCTGACAGAGCAGAACTGCTCTCCTCTCCTCTCCTCTCCTCTCCTCTCCTCTCCTCTCCTCTCCTCTCCTCTCCTCTCCTCTCCTCTCCTCTCCTCTTCTCTCCTGTCCGCCAGTCCAATATCTAAGAGACTGTTTGCCTGAAAGGACAGAGGGCTTTCAGTTCCAAAATCAATTTCAAGGACACATAACACAATGAATTTTATTTTATTTTGTTGTTAATTTATTAATTTTCTTGATTTGATGTTAATTCATGTTATGTTTCTTGGTGTCATTTTTTTTCCCTTTGTGACTCTGTTTCAGAACCCAGGCTCACAAGCATTAGCTCAAGCCCAAGTGTAGCCAGGAGTAGGCTGAGGCATTCTTCAGTTTAGCCTGAGAAAAGATCCCTTGCAGGCTGGCAAAGGCAAGTCCCAGAGCTGCAGAGAGCAGCAGCAGGAATAGAGGCCAAGCTGTGCGCGGTTCCTGCAGAGGGAGAACCTTGACAAGGAGTTGTGGGACTGACCATGCACAAAAGAGGAGGATAAGAAGAAGAAGAAGAAGAAGAGGAAGAAGAGGAAGAAGAGGAAGAAGAGGTGAGTGATACCGTGGCATCTCTTCCAAAGCGTGACATGTAGCGATGACGAGCAGATTTTTTGCCTTCCACAACTTGTTTGGCTCCTGTGCTTCCTGGGCAGGGATGCATGAGAAGCACTCTGGTCCCTTCCAGGCGCTTGTGTTAGCTGCAGGGAGAGCTGAGAAGTGGCAGCTGCGGCTGGCAGCATGGTGGAGCATGAGCAGCCGGCTCCCAGGCCAAATGGCCCAAAGAAATGGTGGCAAGGGGCGGTGCTGAGAAGTGCAGAGGAAGGCAAAAAACCGCCGGGGACCAGTGCCAATGTGCCCCGGGGGAAAAAGTTCCTTGCTGAGCCCAGTGCTGGCCATGGGCTGTTCCCTGAGCATGTGAGCCAGACCTGGCTCCTTGTCCCACAGGCTGCTCATGCTTCCCAGGAGCTGCCCAAGCCCTATCCTCCCTTGAGCTGGAGCTATGTCGCGGACTTGCCAGAGTGCCCAACTGCCTCTGAGCTGATGGCGCTTGTGGGCAAGAATCCTTGCTGTCCCTGTGTAGGACACCAGTGGGTGTTCCAAAGCACTGCAAGCCCTTGCAAGCCCTTGCAAGCCCTCGACATCCTATCTCTTACGGCTCCTGAGCGTTGCTCTGTAGGAGATGAGGATGGTGAGCTGTGCAGTGCTCCTCAAGAAGGAATTGCCTTGGTCTTGCCACTGCTATCCAGTTGAAAAGGATTTGCATCCATGAGCCGAGCTTGGAAGGTGGCCCTGCCAGCAGATTGTCTTGCAGCGGAGAACCTCCAGCAGCCTCATGCAAGGTTTTCTTCCCTCAGCCCCTGGCCTGTGATTCCAGCAGCTCCTCAAGTGCTTCCTGTGAGATGTGCTGGGGCTGCCCCCGGGCCAGCTCTGGCAGTGGACACGGGAGGCTGCTCCTCTGGATCCTGCGTGGGGCCTGGTGACCACTGCGTTGCCGGGTGCTGGCATTGTGACATGGGGGTGACACAGCCGCATATGTGCAGCCCTTTGGAGGAAGCCTTTGGGGTGCTGGCTCCAAATCAGTCCCTGTAGCTACAAAATAGGGGAGTAAGCAACCTAATAGAGTCCCTTTTTTGCAAAAAGACAGTGTGGATTTGTTGCCAGTGCAGCCTTCCTTCCAGTAGCAATACTGCCTGTAGTATCATGTATGGAGGCCTCAGGGCTCGCTCAGGGCTTGTCACGCAGAACTGCAGGCCTGACAGAGCAG
Source organism: Caloenas nicobarica (assembly GCF_036013445.1). Taxonomy (NCBI): domain Eukaryota; kingdom Metazoa; phylum Chordata; class Aves; order Columbiformes; family Columbidae; genus Caloenas; species Caloenas nicobarica. The sequence goes on from NW_027017722.1 coordinate 613,088, forward strand.
AACTGCTCTCCTCTCCTCTCCTCTCCTCTCCTCTCCTCTCCTCTCCTCTCCTCTCCTCTCCTCTCCTCTCCTCTCCTCTCCTCTCCTCTCCTCTCCTCTTCTCTCCTGTCCGCCAGTCCAATATCTAAGAGACTGTTTGCCTGAAAGGACAGAGGGCTTTCAGTTCCAAAATCAATTTCAAGGACACATAACACAATGAATTTTATTTTATTTTGTTGTTAATTTATTAATTTTCTTGATTTGATGTTAATTCATGTTATGTTTCTTGGTGTCATTTTTTTTCCCTTTGTGACTCTGTTTCAGAACCCAGGCTCACAAGCATTAGCTCAAGCCCAAGTGTAGCCAGGAGTAGGCTGAGGCATTCTTCAGTTTAGCCTGAGAAAAGATCCCTTGCAGGCTGGCAAAGGCAAGTCCCAGAGCTGCAGAGAGCAGCAGCAGGAATAGAGGCCAAGCTGTGCGCGGTTCCTGCAGAGGGAGAACCTTGACAAGGAGTTGTGGGACTGACCATGCACAAAAGAGGAGGATAAGAAGAAGAAGAAGAAGAAGAGGAAGAAGAGGAAGAAGAGGAAGAAGAGGTGAGTGATACCGTGGCATCTCTTCCAAAGCGTGACATGTAGCGATGACGAGCAGATTTTTTGCCTTCCACAACTTGTTTGGCTCCTGTGCTTCCTGGGCAGGGATGCATGAGAAGCACTCTGGTCCCTTCCAGGCGCTTGTGTTAGCTGCAGGGAGAGCTGAGAAGTGGCAGCTGCGGCTGGCAGCATGGTGGAGCATGAGCAGCCGGCTCCCAGGCCAAATGGCCCAAAGAAATGGTGGCAAGGGGCGGTGCTGAGAAGTGCAGAGGAAGGCAAAAAACCGCCGGGGACCAGTGCCAATGTGCCCCGGGGGAAAAAGTTCCTTGCTGAGCCCAGTGCTGGCCATGGGCTGTTCCCTGAGCATGTGAGCCAGACCTGGCTCCTTGTCCCACAGGCTGCTCATGCTTCCCAGGAGCTGCCCAAGCCCTATCCTCCCTTGAGCTGGAGCTATGTCGCGGACTTGCCAGAGTGCCCAACTGCCTCTGAGCTGATGGCGCTTGTGGGCAAGAATCCTTGCTGTCCCTGTGTAGGACACCAGTGGGTGTTCCAAAGCACTGCAAGCCCTTGCAAGCCCTTGCAAGCCCTCGACATCCTATCTCTTACGGCTCCTGAGCGTTGCTCTGTAGGAGATGAGGATGGTGAGCTGTGCAGTGCTCCTCAAGAAGGAATTGCCTTGGTCTTGCCACTGCTATCCAGTTGAAAAGGATTTGCATCCATGAGCCGAGCTTGGAAGGTGGCCCTGCCAGCAGATTGTCTTGCAGCGGAGAACCTCCAGCAGCCTCATGCAAGGTTTTCTTCCCTCAGCCCCTGGCCTGTGATTCCAGCAGCTCCTCAAGTGCTTCCTGTCAGATGTGCTGGGGCTGCCCCCGGGCCAGCTCTGGCAGTGGACACGGGAGGCTGCTCCTCTGGATCCTGCGTGGGGCCTGGTGACCACTGCGTTGCCGGGTGCTGGCATTGTGACATGGGGGTGACACAGCCGCATATGTGCAGCCCTTTGGAGGAAGCCTTTGGGGTGCTGGCTCCAAATCAGTCCCTGTAGCTACAAAATAGGGGAGTAAGCAACCTAATAGAGTCCCTTTTTTGCAAAAAGACAGTGTGGATTTGTTGCCAGTGCAGCCTTCCTTCCAGTAGCAATACTGCCTGTAGTATCATGTATAGAGGCTTCAGGGCTCGCTCAGGGCTTGTCACGCAGAACTGCAGGCCTGACAGAGCAGAACTGCTCTCCTCTCCTCTCCTCTCCTCTCCTCTCCTCTCCTCTCCTCTCCTCTCCTCTTCTCTCCTGTCCGCCAGTCCAATATCTAAGAGACTGTTTGCCTGAAAGGACAGAGGGCTTTCAGTTCCAAAATCAATTTCAAGGACACATAACACAATGAATTTTATTTTATTTTGTTGTTAATTTATTAATTTTCTTGATTTGATGTTAATTCATGTTATGTTTCTTGGTGTCATTTTTTTTCCCTTTGTGACTCTGTTTCAGAAGCCAGGCTCACAAGCATTAGCTCAAGCCCAAGTGTAGCCAGGAGTAGGCTGAGGCATTCTTCAGTTTAGCCTGAGAAAAGATCCCTTGCAGGCTGGCAAAGGCAAGTCCCAGAGCTGCAGAGAGCAGCAGCAGGAATAGAGGCCAAGCTGTGCGCGGTTCCTGCAGAGGGAGAACCTTGACAAGGAGTTGTGGGACTGACCATGCACAAAAGAGGAGGAAGAAGAAGAAGAAGAAGAAGAAGAAGAAGAGGAAGAAGAGGAAGAAGAGGTGAGTGGTACCGTGGCATGTCTTCCAAAGCGTGACATGTAGCGATGACGAGCAGACTTTTTGCCTTCCACAACTTGTTTGGCTGCTGTGCTTCTTGGGCAGGGATGCATGAGAAGCGCTCTGGTCCCTGCCAGGCGCTTGTGTTAGCTGCAGGGAGAGCTGAGAAGTGGCAGCTGCGGCTGCCAGCATGGTGGAGCATGAGCAGCCGGCTCCCAGGCCAAATGGCCCAAAGAAATGGTGGCAAGGGGCCGTGCTGAGAACAGCAGAGGAAGGCAAAAAACCGCCGGGGACCAGTGCCAATGTGCCCCGGGGGAAAAAGTTCCTTGCTGAGCCCAGTGCTGGCCATGGGCTGTTCCCTGAGCATGTGAGCCAGACCTGGCTCCTTGTCCCACAGGCTGCTCATGCTTCCCAGGAGCTGCCCAAGCCCTATCCTCCCTTGAGCTGGAGCTATGTCGTGGACTTGCCAGAGTGCCCAAGTGCCTCTGAGCTGATGGAGCTTGTGGGCAAGAATCCTTGCTGTCCCTGTGTAGGACACCAGTGGGTGTTCCAAAGCACTGCAAGCCCTTGCAAGCCCTTGCAAGCCCTCGACATCCTCTCTCTTACGGCTCCTGAGCCTTACTCTGTAGGAGATGAGGATGGTGAGCTGTGCAGTGCTCCTCAAGAAGGAATTGCCTTGGTCTTGCCACTGCTATCCAGTTGAAAAGGATTTGCATCCATGAGCCGAGCTTGGAAGGTGGCCCTGCCAGCAGATTGTCTTGCAGCGGAGAACCTCCAGCAGCCTCATGCAAGGTTTTCTTCCCTCAGCCCCTGGCCTGTGATTCCAGCAGCTCCTCAAGTGCTTCCTGTCAGATGTGCTGGGGCTGCCCCCGGGCCAGCTCTGGCAGTGGACACGGGAGGCTGCTCCTCTGGATCCTGCGTGGGGCCTGGTGACCACTGTGTTGCCGGGTGCTGGCATTGTGACATGGGGGTGACACAGCCGCATATGTGCAGCCCTTTGGAGGAAGCCTTTGGGGTGCTGGCTCCAAATCAGTCCCTGTACCTACAAAATAGGGGAGTAAGCAACCTAATAGAGTCCCTTTTTTGCAAAAAGACAGTGTGTTTTTGTTGCCAGTGCAGCCTTACTTCCAGTAGCAATACTGCCTGTAGTATCATGTATGGAGGCCTCAGGGCTCGCTCAGGGCTTGTCACGCAGAACTGCAGGCCTGACAGAGCAGAACTGCTCTCCTCTCCTCTCCTCTCCTCTCCTCTCCTCTCCTCTCCTCTCCTCTCCTCTCCTCTCCTCTCCTCTCCTCTCCTCTCCTCTCCTCTTCTCTCCTGTCCGCCAGTCCAATATCTAAGAGACTGTTTGCCTGAAAGGACAGAGGGCTTTCAGTTCCAAAATCAATTTCAAGGACACATAACACAATGAATTTTATTTTATTTTGTTGTTAATTTATTAATTTTCTTGATTTGATGTTAATTCATGTTATGTTTCTTGGTGTCATTTTTTTTCCCTTTGTGACTCTGTTTCAGAACCCAGGCTCACAAGCATTAGCTCAAGCCCAAGTGTAGCCAGGAGTAGGCTGAGGCATTCTTCAGTTTAGCCTGAGAAAAGATCCCTTGCAGGCTGGCAAAGGCAAGTCCCAGAGCTGCAGAGAGCAGCAGCAGGAATAGAGGCCAAGCTGTCCGCGGTTCCTGCAGAGGGAGAACCTTGACAAGGAGTTGTGGGACTAACCATGCACAAAAGAGGAGGAAGAAGAAGAAGAAGAAGAAGAAGAAGAAGAAGAAGAAGAGGAAGAAGAGGAAGAAGAGGTGAGTGGTACCGTGGCATCTCTTCCAAAGCGTGACATGTAGCGATGACGAGCAGACTTTTTGCCTTGCACAACTTGTTTGGCTGCTGTGCTTCTTGGGCAGGGATGCATGAGAAGCACTCTGGTCCCTGCCAGGCGCTTGTGTTAGCTGCAGGGAGAGCTGAGAAGTGGCAGCTGCGGCTGGCAGCATGGTGGAGCATGAGCAGCCGGCTCCCAGGCCAAATGGCCCAAAGAAATGGTGGCAAGGGGTGGTGCTGAGAACTGCAGAGGAAGGCAAAAAACCGCCGGGGACCAGTGCCAATGTGCCCCGGGGGAAAAAGTTCCTTGCTGAGCCCAGTGCTGGCCATGGGCTGTTCCCTGAGCATGTGAGCCAGACCTGGCTCCTTGTCCCACAGGCTGCTCATGCTTCGCAGGAGCTGCCCAAGAACCTATCCTCCCTTGAGCTGGAGCTATCTGGCGGACTTGCCAGAGTGCCCAAGTGCCTCTGAGCTGATGGACCTTGTGGGCAAGAATCCTTGCTGTCCCTGTGTAGGACACCAGTGGGTGTTCCAAAGCACTGCAAGCCCTTGCAAGCCCTTGCAAGCCCTCGACATCCTATCTCTTACGGCTCCTGAGCGTTGCTCTGTAGGAGATGAGAATGGTGAGCTGTGCAGTGCTCCTCAAGAAGGAATTGCCTTGGTCTTGCCACTGCTATCCAGTTGAAAAGGATTTGCATCCATGAGCCGAGCTTGGAAGGTGGCCCTGCCAGCAGATTGTCTTGCAGCGGAGAACCTCCAGCAGCCTCATGCAAGGTTTTCTTCCCTCAGCCCCTGGCCTGTGATTCCAGCAGCTCCTCAAGTGCTTCCTGTCAGATGTGCTGGGGCTGCCCCCGGGCCAGCTCTGGCAGTGGACACGGGAGGCTGCTCCTGTGGATCCTGCGTGGGGCCTGGTGACCACTGCGTTGCCGGGTGCTGGCATTGTGCCATGGGGGTGACACAGCCGCATATGTGCAGCCCTTTGGAGGAAGCCTTTGGGGTGCTGGCTCCAAATCAGTCCCTGTAGCTACAAAATAGGGGAGTAAGCAACCTAATAGAGTCCCTTTTTTGCAAAAAGACAGTGTGGATTTGTTGCCAGTGCAGCCTTCCTTCCAGTAGCAATACTGCCTGTGGTATCATGTATGGAGGCCTCAGGGCTCGCTCAGGGCTTGTCACGCAGAACTGCAGGCCTGACAGAGCAGAACTGCTCTCCTCTCCTCTCCTCTCCTCTCCTCTCCTCTTCTCTCCGGTCCGCCAGTCCAATATCTAAGAGACTGTTTGCCTGAAAGGACAGAGGGTTTTCAGTTCCAAAATCAATGTCAAGGACACATAACACAATGAATTTTATTTTATTTTGTTGTTAATTTATTAATTTTCTTGATTTGATGTTAATTCATGTTATGTTTCTTGGTGTCATTTTTTTTCCCTTTGTGACTCTGTTTCAGAACCCAGGCTCACAAGCATTAGCTCAAGCCCAAGTGTAGCCAGGAGTAGACTGAGGCATTCTTCAGTTTAGCCTGAGAAAAGACCCCTTGCAGGCTGGCAAAGGCAAGTCCCAGAGCTGCAGAGAGCAGCAGCAGGAATAGAGGCCAAGCTGTGCGCGGTTCCTGCAGAGGGAAACCTTGACAAGGAGTTGTGGGACTGACCATGCACAAAAGAGGAGGAAGAAGAAGAAGAAGAAGAAGAAGAAGAAGAAGAGGAAGAAGAGGAAGAAGAGGAAGAAGAGGTGAGTGGTACCGTGGCATCTCTTCCAAAGCGTGACATGTAGCGATGACGAGCAGACTTTTTGCCTTCCACAACTTGTTTGGCTGCTGTGCTTCTTGGGCAGGGATGCATGAGAAGCGCTCTGGTCCCTGCCAGGCGCTTGTGTTAGCTGCAGGGAGAGCTGAGAAGTGGCAGCTGCGGCTGGCAGCATGGTGGAGCATGAGCAGCCGGCTCCCAGGCCAAATGGCCCAAAGAAATGGTGGCAAGGGGCGGTGCTGAGAACTGCAGAGGAAGGCAAAAAACCGCCGGGGACCAGTGCCAATGTGCCCCGGGGGAAAAAGTTCCTTGCTGAGCCCAGTGCTGGCCATGGGCTGTTCCCTGAGCATGTGAGCCAGACCTGGCTCCTTGTCCCATAGGCTGCTCATGCTTCCCAGGAGCTGCCCAAGCCCTATCCTCCCTTGAGCTGGAGCTATGTCGCGGACTTGCCAGAGTGTCCAAGTGCCTCTGAGCTGATGGAGCTTGTGGGCAAGAATCCTTGCTGTCCCTGTGTAGGACACCAGTGGGTGTTCCAAAGCACTGCAAGCCCTTGCAAGCCCTTGCAAGCCCTCGACATCCTATCTCTTACGGCTCCTGAGCGTTGCTCTGTAGGAGATGAGGATGGTGAGCTGTGCAGTGCTCCTCAAGAAGGAATTGCCTTGGTCTTGCCACTGCTATCCAGTTGAAAAGGATTTGCATCCATGAGCCGAGCTTGGAAGGTGGCCCTGCCAGCAGATTGTCTTGCAGCGGAGAACCTCCAGCAGCCTCATGCAAGGTTTTCTTCCCTCAGCCCCTGGCCTGTGATTCCAGCAGCTCCTCAAGTGCTTCCTGTCAGATGTGCTGGGGCTGCCCCCGGGCCAGCTCTGGCAGTGGACACGGGAGGCTGCTCCTCTGGATCCTGCGTGGGGCCTGGTGACCACTGCGTTGCCGGGTGCTGGCATTGTGACATGGGGGTGACACAGCCGCATATGTGCAGCCCTTTGGAGGAAGCCTTTGGGGTGCTGGCTCCAAATCAGTCCCTGTACCTACAAAACAGGGGAGTAAGCAACCTAATAGAGTCCCTTTTTTGCAAAAAGACAGTGTGGATTTGTTGCCAGTGGAGCCTTCCTTCCAGTAGCAATACTGCCTGTAGTATCATGTATGGAGGCCTCAGGGCTCGCTCAGGGCTTGTCACGCAGAACTGCAGGCCTGACAGAGCAGAACTGCTCTCCTCTCCTCTCCTCTCCTCTCCTCTCCTCTCCTCTCCTCTTCTCTCCGGTCCGCCAGTCCAATATCTAAGAGACTGTTTGCCTGAAAGGACAGAGGGTTTTCAGTTCCAAAATCAATGTCAAGGACACATAACACAATGAATTTTATTTTATTTTGTTGTTAATTTATTAATTTTCTTGATTTGATGTTAATTCATGTTATGTTTCTTGGTGTCATTTTTTTTCCCTTTGTGACTCTGTTTCAGAACCCAGGCTCACAAGCATTAGCTCAAGCCCAAGTGTAGCCAGGAGTAGGCTGAGGCATTCTTCAGTTTAGCATGAGAAAAGACCCCTTGCAGGCTGGCAAAGGCAAGTCCCAGAGCTGCAGAGAGCAGCAGCAGGAATAGAGGCCAAGCTGTGCGCGGTTCCTGCAGAGGGAAACCTTGACAAGGAGTTGTGGGACTGACCATGCACAAAAGAGGAGGAAGAAGAAGAAGAAGAAGAAGAAGAAGAAGAAGAGGAAGAAGAGGAAGAAGAGGTGAGTGGTACCGTGGCATCTCTTCCAAAGCGTGACATGTAGCGATGACGAGCAGACTTTTTGCCTTCCACAACTTGTTTGGCTGCTGTGCTTCTTGGGCAGGGATGCATGAGAAGCGCTCTGGTCCCTGCCAGGCGCTTGTGTTAGCTGCAGGGAGAGCTGAGAAGTGGCAGCTGCGGCTGGCAGCATGGTGGAGCATGAGCAGCCGGCTCCCAGGCCAAATGGCCCAAAGAAATGGTGGCAAGGGGCGGTGCTGAGAACTGCAGAGGAAGGCAAAAAACCGCCGGGGACCAGTGCCAATGTGCCCCGGGGGAAAAAGTTCCTTGCTGAGCCCAGTGCTGGCCATGGGCTGTTCCCTGAGCATGTGAGCCAGACCTGGCTCCTTGTCCCATAGGCTGCTCATGCTTCCCAGGGGCTGCCCAAGCCCTATCCTCCCTTGAGCTGGAGCTATCTGGCGGACTTGCCAGAGTGCCCAAGTGCCTCTGAGCTGATAGACCTTGTGGGCAAGAATCCTTGCTGTCCCTGTGTAGGACACCAGTGGGTGTTCCAAAGCACTGCAAGCCCTTGCAAGCCCTTGCAAGCCCTCGACATCCTATCTCTTAGGGCTCCTGAGCGTTGCTCTGTAGGAGATGAGGATGGTGAGCTGTGCAGTGCTCCTCAAGAAGGAATTGCCTTGGTCTTGCCACTGCTATCCAGTTGAAAAGGATTTGCATCCATGAGCCGAGCTTGGAAGGTGGCCCTGCCAGCAGATTGTCTTGCAGCGGAGAACCTCCAGCAGCCTCCTGCAAGGTTTTCTTCCCTCAGCCCCTGGCCTGTGATTCCAGCAGCTCCTCAAGTGCTTCCTGTGAGATGTGCTGGGGCTGCCCCCGGGCCAGCTCTGGCAGTGGACACGGGAGGCTGCTCCTCTGGATCCTGCGTGGAGCCTGGTGACCACTGCATTGCCGGGTGCTGGCATTGTGACATGGGGGTGACACAGCCGCATATGTGCAGCCCTTTGGAGGAAGCCTTTGGGGTGCTGGCTCCAAATTAGTCCCTGTAGCTACAAAATAGGGGAGTAAGCAACCTAATAGAGTCCCTTTTTTGCAAAAAGACAGTGTGGATTTGTTGCCAGTGCAGCCTTCCTTCCAGTAGCAATACTGCCTGTAGTATCATGTATGGAGGCCTCAGGGCTCGCTCAGGGCTTGTCACGCAGAACTGCAGGCCTGACACAGCAGAACTGCTCTCCTCTCCTCTCCTCTCCTCTTCTCTCCTGTCCGCCAGTCCAATATCTAAGAGACTGTTTGCCTGAAAGGACAGAGGGCTTTCAGTTCCAAAATCAATTTCAAGGACACATAACACAATGAATTTTATTTTATTTTGTTGTTAATTTATTAATTTTCTTGATTTGATGTTAATTCATGTTATGTTTCTTGGTGTCATTTTTTTTCCCTTTGTGACTCTGTTTCAGAAGCCAGGCTCACAAGCATTAGCTCAAGCCCAAGTGTAGCCAGGAGTAGGCTGAGGCATTCTTCAGTTTAGCATGAGAAAAGACCCCTTGCAGGCTGGCAAAGGCAAGTCCCAGAGCTGCAGAGAGCAGCAGCAGGAATAGAGGCCAAGCTGTGCGCGGTTCCTGCAGAGGGAAACCTTGACAAGGAGTTGTGGGACTGACCATGCACAAAAGAGGAGGAAGAAGAAGAAGAAGAAGAAGAAGAAGAAGAAGAGGAAGAAGAGGAAGAAGAGGAAGAAGAGGTGAGTGGTACCGTGGCATCTCTTCCAAAGCGTGACATGTAGCGATGACGAGCAGACTTTTTGCCTTCCACAACTTGTTTGGCTGCTGTGCTTCTTGGGCAGGGATGCATGAGAAGCGCTCTGGTCCCTGCCAGGCGCTTGTGTTAGCTGCAGGGAGAGCTGAGAAGTGGCAGCTGCGGCTGCCAGCATGGTGGAGCATGAGCAGCCGGCTCCCAGGCCAAATGGCCCAAAGAAATGGTGGCAAGGGGCGGTGCTGAGAACTGCAGAGGAAGGCAAAAAACCGCCGGGGACCAGTGCCAATGTGCCCCGGGGGAAAAAGTTCCTTGCTGAGCCCAGTGCTGGCCATGGGCTGTTCCCTGAGCATGTGAGCCAGACCTGGCTCCTTGTCCCATAGGCTGCTCATGCTTCCCAGGAGCTGCCCAAGCCCTATCCTCCCTTGAGCTGGAGCTATGTCGCGCACTTGCCAGAGTGCCCAAGTGCCTCTGAGCTGATGGAGCTTGTGGGCAAGAATCCTTGCTGTCCCTGTGTAGGACACCAGTGGGTGTTCCAAAGCACTGCAAGCCCTTGCAAGCCCTTGCAAGCCCTCGACATCCTATCTCTTACGGCTCCTGAGCGTTGCTGTGTAGGAGATGAGGATGGTGAGCTGTGCAGTGCTCCTCAAGAAGGAATTGCCTTGGTCTTGCCACTGCTATCCAGTTGAAAAGGATTTGCATCCATGAGCCGAGCTTGGAAGGTGGCCCTGCCAGCAGATTGTCTTGCAGCGGAGAACCTCCAGCAGCCTCATGCAAGGTTTTCTTCCCTCAGCCCCTGGCCTGTGATTCCAGCAGCTCCTCAAGTGCTTCCTGTCAGATGTGCTGGGGCTGCCCCCGGGCCAGCTCTGGCAGTGGACACGGGAGGCTGCTCCTCTGGATCCTGCGTGGGGCCTGGTGACCACTGCATTGCCGGGTGCTGGCATTGTGACATGGGGGTGACACAGCCGCATATGTGCAGCCCTTTGGAGGAAGCCTTTGGGGTGCTGGCTCCAAATCAGTCCCTGTACCTACAAAACAGGGGAGTAAGCAACCTAATAGAGTCCCTTTTTTGCAAAAAGACAGTGTGGATTTGTTGCCAGTGGAGCCTTCCTTCCAGTAGCAATACTGCCTGTAGTATCATGTATGGAGGCCTCAGGGCTCGCTCAGGGCTTGTCACGCAGAACTGCAGGCCTGACAGAGCAGAACTGCTCTCCTCTCCTCTCCTCTCCTCTCCTCTCCTCTCCTCTCCTCTCCTCTCCTCTCCTCTCCTCTCCTCTCCTCTCCTCTCCTCTCCTCTCCTCTTCTCCCCTGTCCGCCAGTCCAATATCTAAGAGACTGTTTGCCTGAAAGGACAGAGGGTTTTCAGTTCCAAAATCAATGTCAAGGACACATAACACAATGAATTTTATTTTATTTTGTTGTTAATTTATTAATTTTCTTGATTTTATGTTAATTCATGTTATGTTTCTTGGTGTCATTTTTTTTCCCTTTGTGACTCTGTTTCAGAACCCAGGCTCACAAGCATTAGCTCAAGCCCAAGTGTAGCCAGGAGTAGGCTGAGGCATTCTTCAGTTTAGCCTGAGAAAACATCCCTTGCAGGCTGGCAAAGGCAAGTCCCAGAGCTGCAGAGAGCAGCAGCAGGAATAGAGGCCAAGCTGTGCGCGGTTCCTGCAGAGGGAAACCTTGACAAGGAGTTGTGGGACTGACCATGCACAAAAGAGGAGGAAGAAGAAGAAGAAGAAGAAGAAGAAGAAGAAGAAGAAGAGGAAGAAGAGGAAGAAGAGGAAGAAGAGGTGAGTGGTACCGTGGCATGTCTTCCAAAGCGTGACATGTAGCGATGACGAGCAGACTTTTTGCCTTCCACAACTTGTTTGGCTGCTGTGCTTCTTGGGCAGGGATGCATGAGAAGCGCTCTGGTCCCTGCCAGGCGCTTGTGTTAGCTGCAGGGAGAGCTGAGAAGTGGCAGCTGCGGCTGGCAGCATGGTGGAGCATGAGCAGCCGGCTCCCAGGCCAAATGGCCCAAAGAAATGGTGGCAAGGGGCCGTGCTGAGAACAGCAGAGGAAGGCAAAAAACCGCCGGGGACCAGTGCCAATGTGCCCCGGGGGAAAAAGTTCCTTGCTGAGCCCAGTGCTGGCCATGGGCTGTTCCCTGAGCATGTGAGCCAGACCTGGCTCCTTGTCCCATAGGCTGCTCATGCTTCCCAGGAGCTGCCCAAGCCCTATCCTCCCTTGAGCTGGAGCTATGTCGCGGACTTGCCAGAGTGCCCAAGTGCCTCTGAGCTGATGGAGCTTGTGGGCAAGAATCCTTGCTGTCCCTGTGTAGGACACCAGTGGGTGTTCCAAAGCACTGCAAGCCCTTGCAAGCCCTTGCAAGCCCTCGACATCCTCTCTCTTACGGCTCCTGAGCCTTACTCTGTAGGAGATGAGGATGGTGAGCTGTGCAGTGCTCCTCAAGAAGGAATTGCCTTGGTCTTGCCACTGCTATCCAGTTGAAAAGGATTTGCATCCATGAGCCGAGCTTGGAAGGTGGCCCTGCCAGCAGATTGTCTTGCAGCGGAGAACCTCCAGCAGCCTCATGCAAGGTTTTCTTCCCTCAGCCCCTGGCCTGTGATTCCAGCAGCTCCTCAAGTGCTTCCTGTCAGATGTGCTGGGGCTGCCCCCGGGCCAGCTCTGGCAGTGGACACGGGAGGCTGCTCCTCTGGATCCTGCGTGGGGCCTGGTGACCACTGTGTTGCCGGGTGCTGGCATTGTGACATGGGGGTGACACAGCCGCATATGTGCAGCCCTTTGGAGGAAGCCTTTGGGGTGCTGGCTCCAAATCAGTCCCTGTACCTACAAAATAGGGGAGTAAGCAACCTAATAGAGTCCCTTTTTTGCAAAAAGACAGTGTGTTTTTGTTGCCAGTACAGCCTTACTTCCAGTAGCAATACTGCCTGTAGTATCATGTATGGAGGCCTCAGGGCTCGCTCAGGGCTTGTCATGCAGAACTGCAGGCCTGACAGAGCAGAACTGCTCTCCTCTCCTCTCCTCTCCTCTCCTCTCCTCTCCTCTCCTCTCCTCTCCTCTCCTCTCCTCTCCTCTCCTCTCCTCTCCTCTCCTCTCCTCTTCTCTCCTGTCCGCCAGTCCAATATCTAAGAGACTGTTTGCCTGAAAGGACAGAGGGCTTTCAGTTCCAAAATCAATTTCAAGGACACATAACACAATGAATTTTATTTTATTTTGTTGTTAATTTATTAATTTTCTTGATTTGATGTTAATTCATGTTATGTTTCTTGGTGTCATTTTTTTTCCCTTTGTGACTCTGTTTCAGAACCCAGGCTCACAAGCATTAGCTCAAGCCCAAGTGTAGCCAGGAGTAGGCTGAGGCATTCTTCAGTTTAGCCTGAGAAAACATCCCTTGCAGGCTGGCAAAGGCAAGTCCCAGAGCTGCAGAGAGCAGCAGCAGGAATAGAGGCCAAGCTGTGTGCGGTTCCTGCAGAGGGAGAACCTTGACAAGGAGTTGTGGGACTAACCATGCACAAAAGAGGAGGAAGAAGAAGAAGAAGAAGAAGAAGAAGAAGAAGAAGAAGAGGAAGAAGAGGAAGAAGAGGTGAGTGGTACCGTGGCATCTCTTCCAAAGCGTGACATGTAGCGATGACGAGCAGACTTTTTGCCTTCCACAACTTGTTTGGCTGCTGTGCTTCTTGGGCAGGGATGCATGAGAAGCACTCTGGTCCCTGCCAGGCGCTTGTGTTAGCTGCAGGGAGAGCTGAGAAGTGGCAGCTGCGGCTGGCAGCATGGTGGAGCATGAGCAGCCGGCTCCCAGGCCAAATGGCCCAAAGAAATGGTGGCAAGGGGTGGTGCTGAGAACTGCAGAGGAAGGCAAAAAACCGCCGGGGACCAGTGCCAATGTGCCCCGGGGGAAAAAGTTCCTTGCTGAGCCCAGTGCTGGCCATGGGCTGTTCCCTGAGCATGTGAGCCAGACCTGGCTCCTTGTCCCACAGGCTGCTCATGCTTCGCAGGAGCTGCCCAAGAACCTATCCTCCCTTGAGCTGGAGCTATCTGGCGGACTTGCCAGAGTGCCCAAGTGCCTCTGAGCTGATGGACCTTGTGGGCAAGAATCCTTGCTGTCCCTGTGTAGGACACCAGTGGGTGTTCCAAAGCACTGCAAGCCCTTGCAAGCCCTTGCAAGCCCTCGACATCCTATCTCTTACGGCTCCTGAGCGTTGCTCTGTAGGAGATGAGAATGGTGAGCTGTGCAGTGCTCCTCAAGAAGGAATTGCCTTGGTCTTGCCACTGCTATCCAGTTGAAAAGGATTTGCATCCATGAGCCGAGCTTGGAAGGTGGCCCTGCCAGCAGATTGTCTTGCAGCGGAGAACCTCCAGCAGCCTCATGCAAGGTTTTCTTCCCTCAGCCCCTGGCCTGTGATTCCAGCAGCTCCTCAAGTGCTTCCTGTCAGATGTGCTGGGGCTGCCCCCGGGCCAGCTCTGGCAGTGGACACGGGAGGCTGCTCCTCTGGATCCTGCGTGGGGCCTGGTGACCACTGCGTTGCCGGGTGCTGGCATTGTGACATGGGGGTGACACAGCCGCATATGTGCAGCCCTTTGGAGGAAGCCTTTGGGGTGCTGGCTCCAAATCAGTCCCTGTAGCTACAAAATAGGGGAGTAAGCAACCTAATAGAGTCCCTTTTTTGCAAAAAGACAGTGTGGATTTGTTGCCAGTGCAGCCTTCCTTCCAGTAGCAATACTGCCTGTGGTATCATGTATGGAGGCCTCAGGGCTCGCTCAGGGCTTGTCACGCAGAACTGCAGGCCTGACAGAGCAGAACTGCTCTCCTCTCCTCTCCTCTCCTCTCCTCTCCTCTCCTCTTCTCTCCGGTCCGCCAGTCCAATATCTAAGAGACTGTTTGCCTGAAAGGACAGAGGGTTTTCAGTTCCAAAATCAATGTCAAGGACACATAACACAATGAATTTTATTTTATTTTGTTGTTAATTTATTAATTTTCTTGATTTGATGTTAATTCATGTTATGTTTCTTGGTGTCATTTTTTTTCCCTTTGTGACTCTGTTTCAGAACCCAGGCTCACAAGCATTAGCTCAAGCCCAAGTGTAGCCAGGAGTAGACTGAGGCATTCTTCAGTTTAGCATGAGAAAAGACCCCTTGCAGGCTGGCAAAGGCAAGTCCCAGAGCTGCAGAGAGCAGCAGCAGGAATAGAGGCCAAGCTGTGCGCGGTTCCTGCAGAGGGAAACCTTGACAAGGAGTTGTGGGACTGACCATGCACAAAAGAGGAGGAAGAAGAAGAAGAAGAAGAAGAAGAAGAAGAAGAGGAAGAAGAGGAAGAAGAGGAAGAAGAGGTGAGTGGTACCGTGGCATCTCTTCCAAAGCGTGACATGTAGCGATGACGAGCAGACTTTTTGCCTTCCACAACTTGTTTGGCTGCTGTGCTTCTTGGGCAGGGATGCATGAGAAGCGCTCTGGTCCCTGCCAGGCGCTTGTGTTAGCTGCAGGGAGAGCTGAGAAGTGGCAGCTGCGGCTGGCAGCATGGTGGAGCATGAGCAGCCGGCTCCCAGGCCAAATGGCCCAAAGAAATGGTGGCAAGGGGCGGTGCTGAGAACTGCAGAGGAAGGCAAAAAACCGCCGGGGACCAGTGCCAATGTGCCCCGGGGGAAAAAGTTCCTTGCTGAGCCCAGTGCTGGCCATGGGCTGTTCCCTGAGCATGTGAGCCAGACCTGGCTCCTTGTCCCATAGGCTGCTCATGCTTCCCAGGAGCTGCCCAAGCCCTATCCTCCCTTGAGCTGGAGCTATGTCGCGGACTTGCCAGAGTGTCCAAGTGCCTCTGAGCTGATGGAGCTTGTGGGCAAGAATCCTTGCTGTCCCTGTGTAGGACACCAGTGGGTGTTCCAAAGCACTGCAAGCCCTTGCAAGCCCTTGCAAGCCCTCGACATCCTATCTCTTACGGCTCCTGAGCGTTGCTCTGTAGGAGATGAGGATGGTGAGCTGTGCAGTGCTCCTCAAGAAGGAATTGCCTTGGTCTTGCCACTGCTATCCAGTTGAAAAGGATTTGCATCCATGAGCCGAGCTTGGAAGGTGGCCCTGCCAGCAGATTGTCTTGCAGCGGAGAACCTCCAGCAGCCTCATGCAAGGTTTTCTTCCCTCAGCCCCTGGCCTGTGATTCCAGCAGCTCCTCAAGTGCTTCCTGTCAGATGTGCTGGGGCTGCCCCCGGGCCAGCTCTGGCAGTGGACACGGGAGGCTGCTCCTCTGGATCCTGCGTGGGGCCTGGTGACCACTGCGTTGCCGGGTGCTGGCATTGTGACATGGGGGTGACACAGCCGCATATGTGCAGCCCTTTGGAGGAAGCCTTTGGGGTGCTGGCTCCAAATCAGTCCCTGTACCTACAAAACAGGGGAGTAAGCAACCTAATAGAGTCCCTTTTTTGCAAAAAGACAGTGTGGATTTGTTGCCAGTGGAGCCTTCCTTCCAGTAGCAATACTGCCTGTAGTATCATGTATGGAGGCCTCAGGGCTCGCTCAGGGCTTGTCACGCAGAACTGCAGGCCTGACAGAGCAGAACTGCTCTCCTCTCCTCTCCTCTCCTCTCCTCTCCTCTCCTCTTCTCTCCGGTCCGCCAGTCCAATATCTAAGAGACTGTTTGCCTGAAAGGACAGAGGGTTTTCAGTTCCAAAATCAATGTCAAGGACACATAACACAATGAATTTTATTTTATTTTGTTGTTAATTTATTAATTTTCTTGATTTGATGTTAATTCATGTTATGTTTCTTGGTGTCATTTTTTTTCCCTTTGTGACTCTGTTTCAGAACCCAGGCTCACAAGCATTAGCTCAAGCCCAAGTGTAGCCAGGAGTAGGCTGAGGCATTCTTCAGTTTAGCCTGAGAAAAGACCCCTTGCAGGCTGGCAAAGGCAAGTCCCAGAGCTGCAGAGAGCAGCAGCAGGAATAGAGGCCAAGCTGTGCGCGGTTCCTGCAGAGGGAAACCTTGACAAGGAGTTGTGGGACTGACCATGCACAAAAGAGGAGGAAGAAGAAGAAGAAGAAGAAGAAGAAGAAGAAGAGGAAGAAGAGGAAGAAGAGGAAGAAGAGGTGAGTGGTACCGTGGCATCTCTTCCAAAGCGTGACATGTAGCGATGACGAGCAGACTTTTTGCCTTCCACAACTTGTTTGGCTGCTGTGCTTCTTGGCCAGGGATGCATGAGAAGTGCTCTGGTCCCTGCCAGGCGCTTGTGTTAGCTGCAGGGAGAGCTGAGAAGTGGCAGCTGCGGCTGCCAGCATGGTGAAGCATGAGCAGCCGGCTCCCAGGCCAAATGGCCCAAAGAAATGGTGGCAAGGGGCCGTGCTGAGAATTGCAGAGGAAGGCAAAAAACCGCCGGGGACCAGTGCCGATGTGCCCCGGGGGAAAAAGTTCCTTGCTGAGCCCAGTGCTGGCCATGGGCTGTTCCCTGAGCATGTGAGCCAGACCTGGCTCCTTGTCCCACAGGCTGCTCATGCTTCCCAGGAGCTGCGCAAGCCCTATCCTCCCTTGAGCTGGAGCTATCTGGCGGACTTGCCAGAGTGCCCAAGTGCCTCTGAGCTGATAGACCTTGTGGGCAAGAATCCTTGCTGTCCCTGTGTAGGACACCAGTGGGTGTTCCAAAGCACTGCAAGCCCTTGCAAGCCCTTGCAAGCCCTCGACATCCTATCTCTTACGGCTCCTGAGCGTTGCTCTGTAGGAGATGAGAATGGTGAGCTGTGCAGTGCTCCTCAAGAAGGAATTGCCTTGGTCTTGCCACTGCTATCCAGTTGAAAAGGATTTGCATCCATGAGCCGAGCTTGGAAGGTGGCCCTGCCAGCAGATTGTCTTGCAGCGGAGAACCTCCAGCAGCCTCATGCAAGGTTTTCTTCCCTCAGCCCCTGGCCTGTGATTCCAGCAGCTCCTCAAGTGCTTCCTGTCAGATGTGCTGGGGCTGCCCCCGGGCCAGCTCTGGCAGTGGACACGGGAGGCTGCTCCTCTGGATCCTGCGTGGGGCCTGGTGACCACTGCGTTGCCGGGTGCTGGCATTGTGACATGGGGGTGACACAGCCGCATATGTGCAGCCCTTTGGAGGAAGCCTTTGGGGTGCTGGCTCCAAATCAGTCCCTGTAGCTACAAAATAGGGGAGTAAGCAACCTAATAGAGTCCCTTTTTTGCAAAAAGACAGTGTGGATTTGTTGCCAGTGCAGCCTTCCTTCCAGTAGCAATACTGCCTGTGGTATCATGTATGGAGGCCTCAGGGCTCGCTCAGGGCTTGTCACGCAGAACTGCAGGCCTGACAGAGCAGAACTGCTCTCCTCTCCTCTCCTCTCCTCTCCTCTCCTCTCCTCTTCTCTCCGGTCCGCCAGTCCAATATCTAAGAGACTGTTTGCCTGAAAGGACAGAGGGTTTTCAGTTCCAAAATCAATGTCAAGGACACATAACACAATGAATTTTATTTTATTTTGTTGTTAATTTATTAATTTTCTTGATTTGATGTTAATTCATGTTATGTTTCTTGGTGTCATTTTTTTTCCCTTTGTGACTCTGTTTCAGAACCCAGGCTCACAAGCATTAGCTCAAGCCCAAGTGTAGCCAGGAGTAGACTGAGGCATTCTTCAGTTTAGCATGAGAAAAGACCCCTTGCAGGCTGGCAAAGGCAAGTCCCAGAGCTGCAGAGAGCAGCAGCAGGAATAGAGGCCAAGCTGTGCGCGGTTCCTGCAGAGGGAAACCTTGACAAGGAGTTGTGGGACTGACCATGCACAAAAGAGGAGGAAGAAGAAGAAGAAGAAGAAGAAGAAGAAGAAGAGGAAGAAGAGGAAGAAGAGGAAGAAGAGGTGAGTGGTACCGTGGCATCTCTTCCAAAGCGTGACATGTAGCGATGACGAGCAGACTTTTTGCCTTCCACAACTTGTTTGGCTGCTGTGCTTCTTGGGCAGGGATGCATGAGAAGCGCTCTGGTCCCTGCCAGGCGCTTGTGTTAGCTGCAGGGAGAGCTGAGAAGTGGCAGCTGCGGCTGGCAGCATGGTGGAGCATGAGCAGCCGGCTCCCAGGCCAAATGGCCCAAAGAAATGGTGGCAAGGGGCGGTGCTGAGAACTGCAGAGGAAGGCAAAAAACCGCCGGGGACCAGTGCCAATGTGCCCCGGGGGAAAAAGTTCCTTGCTGAGCCCAGTGCTGGCCATGGGCTGTTCCCTGAGCATGTGAGCCAGACCTGGCTCCTTGTCCCATAGGCTGCTCATGCTTCCCAGGAGCTGCCCAAGCCCTATCCTCCCTTGAGCTGGAGCTATGTCGCGGACTTGCCAGAGTGTCCAAGTGCCTCTGAGCTGATGGAGCTTGTGGGCAAGAATCCTTGCTGTCCCTGTGTAGGACACCAGTGGGTGTTCCAAAGCACTGCAAGCCCTTGCAAGCCCTTGCAAGCCCTCGACATCCTATCTCTTACGGCTCCTGAGCGTTGCTCTGTAGGAGATGAGGATGGTGAGCTGTGCAGTGCTCCTCAAGAAGGAATTGCCTTGGTCTTGCCACTGCTATCCAGTTGAAAAGGATTTGCATCCATGAGCCGAGCTTGGAAGGTGGCCCTGCCAGCAGATTGTCTTGCAGCGGAGAACCTCCAGCAGCCTCATGCAAGGTTTTCTTCCCTCAGCCCCTGGCCTGTGATTCCAGCAGCTCCTCAAGTGCTTCCTGTC
This sequence comes from Caloenas nicobarica, assembly GCF_036013445.1. Taxonomy (NCBI): domain Eukaryota; kingdom Metazoa; phylum Chordata; class Aves; order Columbiformes; family Columbidae; genus Caloenas; species Caloenas nicobarica. The sequence continues at coordinate 632,084 of NW_027017722.1, forward strand.
AGATGTGCTGGGGCTGCCCCCGGGCCAGCTCTGGCAGTGGACACGGGAGGCTGCTCCTCTGGATCCTGCGTGGGGCCTGGTGACCACTGCGTTGCCGGGTGCTGGCATTGTGACATGGGGGTGACACAGCCGCATATGTGCAGCCCTTTGGAGGAAGCCTTTGGGGTGCTGGCTCCAAATCAGTCCCTGTACCTACAAAACAGGGGAGTAAGCAACCTAATAGAGTCCCTTTTTTGCAAAAAGACAGTGTGGATTTGTTGCCAGTGGAGCCTTCCTTCCAGTAGCAATACTGCCTGTAGTATCATGTATGGAGGCCTCAGGGCTCGCTCAGGGCTTGTCACGCAGAACTGCAGGCCTGACAGAGCAGAACTGCTCTCCTCTCCTCTCCTCTCCTCTCCTCTCCTCTCCTCTCCTCTTCTCTCCGGTCCGCCAGTCCAATATCTAAGAGACTGTTTGCCTGAAAGGACAGAGGGTTTTCAGTTCCAAAATCAATGTCAAGGACACATAACACAATGAATTTTATTTTATTTTGTTGTTAATTTATTAATTTTCTTGATTTGATGTTAATTCATGTTATGTTTCTTGGTGTCATTTTTTTTCCCTTTGTGACTCTGTTTCAGAACCCAGGCTCACAAGCATTAGCTCAAGCCCAAGTGTAGCCAGGAGTAGACTGAGGCATTCTTCAGTTTAGCATGAGAAAAGACCCCTTGCAGGCTGGCAAAGGCAAGTCCCAGAGCTGCAGAGAGCAGCAGCAGGAATAGAGGCCAAGCTGTGCGCGGTTCCTGCAGAGGGAAACCTTGACAAGGAGTTGTGGGACTGACCATGCACAAAAGAGGAGGAAGAAGAAGAAGAAGAAGAAGAAGAAGAAGAAGAGGAAGAAGAGGAAGAAGAGGAAGAAGAGGTGAGTGGTACCGTGGCATCTCTTCCAAAGCGTGACATGTAGCGATGACGAGCAGACTTTTTGCCTTCCACAACTTGTTTGGCTGCTGTGCTTCTTGGGCAGGGATGCATGAGAAGCGCTCTGGTCCCTGCCAGGCGCTTGTGTTAGCTGCAGGGAGAGCTGAGAAGTGGCAGCTGCGGCTGGCAGCATGGTGGAGCATGAGCAGCCGGCTCCCAGGCCAAATGGCCCAAAGAAATGGTGGCAAGGGGCGGTGCTGAGAACTGCAGAGGAAGGCAAAAAACCGCCGGGGACCAGTGCCAATGTGCCCCGGGGGAAAAAGTTCCTTGCTGAGCCCAGTGCTGGCCATGGGCTGTTCCCTGAGCATGTGAGCCAGACCTGGCTCCTTGTCCCATAGGCTGCTCATGCTTCCCAGGAGCTGCCCAAGCCCTATCCTCCCTTGAGCTGGAGCTATGTCGCGGACTTGCCAGAGTGTCCAAGTGCCTCTGAGCTGATGGAGCTTGTGGGCAAGAATCCTTGCTGTCCCTGTGTAGGACACCAGTGGGTGTTCCAAAGCACTGCAAGCCCTTGCAAGCCCTTGCAAGCCCTCGACATCCTATCTCTTACGGCTCCTGAGCGTTGCTCTGTAGGAGATGAGGATGGTGAGCTGTGCAGTGCTCCTCAAGAAGGAATTGCCTTGGTCTTGCCACTGCTATCCAGTTGAAAAGGATTTGCATCCATGAGCCGAGCTTGGAAGGTGGCCCTGCCAGCAGATTGTCTTGCAGCGGAGAACCTCCAGCAGCCTCATGCAAGGTTTTCTTCCCTCAGCCCCTGGCCTGTGATTCCAGCAGCTCCTCAAGTGCTTCCTGTCAGATGTGCTGGGGCTGCCCCCGGGCCAGCTCTGGCAGTGGACACGGGAGGCTGCTCCTCTGGATCCTGCGTGGGGCCTGGTGACCACTGCGTTGCCGGGTGCTGGCATTGTGACATGGGGGTGACACAGCCGCATATGTGCAGCCCTTTGGAGGAAGCCTTTGGGGTGCTGGCTCCAAATCAGTCCCTGTACCTACAAAACAGGGGAGTAAGCAACCTAATAGAGTCCCTTTTTTGCAAAAAGACAGTGTGGATTTGTTGCCAGTGGAGCCTTCCTTCCAGTAGCAATACTGCCTGTAGTATCATGTATGGAGGCCTCAGGGCTCGCTCAGGGCTTGTCACGCAGAACTGCAGGCCTGACAGAGCAGAACTGCTCTCCTCTCCTCTCCTCTCCTCTCCTCTCCTCTCCTCTCCTCTTCTCTCCGGTCCGCCAGTCCAATATCTAAGAGACTGTTTGCCTGAAAGGACAGAGGGTTTTCAGTTCCAAAATCAATGTCAAGGACACATAACACAATGAATTTTATTTTATTTTGTTGTTAATTTATTAATTTTCTTGATTTGATGTTAATTCATGTTATGTTTCTTGGTGTCATTTTTTTTCCCTTTGTGACTCTGTTTCAGAACCCAGGCTCACAAGCATTAGCTCAAGCCCAAGTGTAGCCAGGAGTAGACTGAGGCATTCTTCAGTTTAGCATGAGAAAAGACCCCTTGCAGGCTGGCAAAGGCAAGTCCCAGAGCTGCAGAGAGCAGCAGCAGGAATAGAGGCCAAGCTGTGCGCGGTTCCTGCAGAGGGAAACCTTGACAAGGAGTTGTGGGACTGACCATGCACAAAAGAGGAGGAAGAAGAAGAAGAAGAAGAAGAAGAAGAAGAAGAGGAAGAAGAGGAAGAAGAGGAAGAAGAGGTGAGTGGTACCGTGGCATCTCTTCCAAAGCGTGACATGTAGCGATGACGAGCAGACTTTTTGCCTTCCACAACTTGTTTGGCTGCTGTGCTTCTTGGGCAGGGATGCATGAGAAGCGCTCTGGTCCCTGCCAGGCGCTTGTGTTAGCTGCAGGGAGAGCTGAGAAGTGGCAGCTGCGGCTGGCAGCATGGTGGAGCATGAGCAGCCGGCTCCCAGGCCAAATGGCCCAAAGAAATGGTGGCAAGGGGCGGTGCTGAGAACTGCAGAGGAAGGCAAAAAACCGCCGGGGACCAGTGCCAATGTGCCCCGGGGGAAAAAGTTCCTTGCTGAGCCCAGTGCTGGCCATGGGCTGTTCCCTGAGCATGTGAGCCAGACCTGGCTCCTTGTCCCATAGGCTGCTCATGCTTCCCAGGAGCTGCCCAAGCCCTATCCTCCCTTGAGCTGGAGCTATGTCGCGGACTTGCCAGAGTGTCCAAGTGCCTCTGAGCTGATGGAGCTTGTGGGCAAGAATCCTTGCTGTCCCTGTGTAGGACACCAGTGGGTGTTCCAAAGCACTGCAAGCCCTTGCAAGCCCTTGCAAGCCCTCGACATCCTATCTCTTACGGCTCCTGAGCGTTGCTCTGTAGGAGATGAGGATGGTGAGCTGTGCAGTGCTCCTCAAGAAGGAATTGCCTTGGTCTTGCCACTGCTATCCAGTTGAAAAGGATTTGCATCCATGAGCCGAGCTTGGAAGGTGGCCCTGCCAGCAGATTGTCTTGCAGCGGAGAACCTCCAGCAGCCTCATGCAAGGTTTTCTTCCCTCAGCCCCTGGCCTGTGATTCCAGCAGCTCCTCAAGTGCTTCCTGTGAGATGTGCTGGGGCTGCCCCCGGGCCAGCTCTGGCAGTGGACACGGGAGGCTGCTCCTCTGGATCCTGCGTGGGGCCTGGTGACCACTGCGTTGCCGGGTGCTGGCATTGTGACATGGGGCTGACACAGCCGCATATGTGCAGCCCTTTGGAGGAAGCCTTTGGGGTGCTGGCTCCAAATCAGTCCCTGTACCTACAAAACAGGGGAGTAAGCAACCTAATAGAGTCCCTTTTTTGTAAAAAGACAGTGTGGATTTGTTGCCAGTGCAGCCTTCCTTCCAGTAGCAATACTGCCTGTAGTATCATGTATGGAGGCCTCAGGGCTCGCTCAGGGCTTGTCACGCAGAACTGCAGGCCTGACAGAGCAGAACTGCTCTCCTCTCCCCTCCTCTCCTCTCCTCTCCTCTCCTCTCCTCTCCTCTCCTCTCCTCTCCTTTCCTATCCTCTCCTCTCCTCTCCTCTCTGCTCTCCTCTCCTCTCCTCTCCTCTCCTCTCCTCCCCTCTCCTCTCCTCTTCTATCCTGCTCGCCAGTTCAATATCTAAGAGACTGTTTGCCTAAAAGGACAGAGGGTTTTCAGTTCCAAAATCAATGTCAAGGACACAAAACACAATGAATTTTATTTTATTTTGTTGTTAATTTATTAATTTTCTTGATTTTATGTTAATTCATGTTATTTCATGTCATTCTTTTTCCCTTTGTGACTCTATTTCAGAAGCCAGGCTCACAAGCATTAGCTCAAGCCCAAGTGTAGCCAGGAGTAGGCTGAGGCATTCTTCAGTTTAGCCTGAGAAAAGATCCCTTGCAGGCTGGCAAAGGCAAGTCCCAGAGCTGCAGAGAGCAGCAGCAGGAAGAGAGGCCAAGCTGTCCGCGGTTCCTGCAGAGGGAGAACCTTGACAAGGAGCTGTGGGACTGACCATGCACAAAAGAGGAAGAAGAAGAAGAAGAAGAAGAGGAAGAACAAGAAGAGGAAGAAGAGGAAGAAGAGGTGAGTGGTACCGTGGCATCTCTTCCAAAGCGTGACATGTAGCGATGACGAGCAGACTTTTTGCCTTCCACAACTTGTTTGGCTGCTGTGCTTCTTGGGCAGGGATGCATGAGAAGCGCTCTGGTCCCTGCCAGGCGCTTGTATTACCTGCAGGGAGAGCTGAGAAGGGGCAGCTGCGGCTGGCAGCATGGTGGAGCATGAGCAGCCGGCTCCCAGGCCAAATGGCCCAAAGAAATGGTGGCAAGGGGTGGTGCTGAGAAGTGCAGAGGAAGGCAAAAAACCGCCGGGGACCAGTGCCAATGTGCCCCGGGGGAAAAAGTTCCTTGCTGAGCCCAGTGCTGGCCATGGGCTGTTCCCTGAGCATGTGAGCCAGACCTGGCTCCTTGTCCCACAGGCTGCTCATGCTTCCCAGGAGCTGCCCAAGCCCTATCCTCCCTTGAGCTGGAGCTATGTCGCGGACTTGCCAGAGTGTCCAAGTGCCTCTGAGCTGATGGAGCTTGTGGGCAAGAATCCTTGCTGTCCCTGTGTAGGACACCAGTGGGTGTTCCAAAGCACTGCAAGCCCTTGCAAGCCCTTGCAAGCCCTCGACATCCTATCTCTTATGGCTCCTGTGCGTTGCTGAGTAGGAGATGAGGATGGTGAGCTGTGCAGTGCTCCTCAAGAAGGAATTGCCTTGGTCTTGCCACTGCTATCCGGTTGAAAAGGATTTGCATCCATGAGCCGAGCTTGGAAGGTGGCCTTGCCAGCAGATTGTCTTGCAGCGGAGAACCTCCAGCAGCCTCATGCAAGGTTTTCTTCCCTCAGCCCCTGGCCTGTGATTCCAGCAGCTCCTCAAGTGCTTCCTGTCAGATGTGCTGGGGCTGCCCCCGGGCCAGCTCTGGCAGTGGACACGGGAGGCTGCTCCTCTGGATCCTGCGTGGGGCCTGGTGACCGCTGCGTTGCCGGGTGCTGGCATTGTGACATGGGGGTGACACAGCCGCATATGTGCAGCCCTTTGGAGGAAGCCTTTGGGGTGCTGGCTCCAAATCAGTCCCTGTAGCTACAAAATGGGGGAGTAAGCAACCTAATAGAGTCCCTTTTTTGCAAAAAGACAGTGTGGATTTGTTGCCAGTGCAGCCTTCCTTCCAGTAGCAATACTGCCTGTGGTATCATGTATGGAGGCCTCAGGGCTCGCTCAGGGCTTGTCACGCAGAACTGCAGGCCTGACAGAGCAGAACTGCTCTCCTCTCCTCTCCTCTCCTCTCCTCTCCTCTCCTCTCCTCTCCTGTCCGCCAGTCCAATAACTAAGAGGCTGTTTACCTGAAAGGACAGAGGGTTTTCAGTTCCAAAATCAATTTCAAGGACACAATGAATTTTATTTTATTTTGTTGTTAATTTATTAATTTTCTTGATTTGATGTTAATTTATGTTATGTTTCTTCGTGTCATTTTTTTTCCCTTTGTGACTCTGTTTCAGAACCCAGGCTCACAAGCATTAGCTCAAGCCCAAGTGTAGCCAGGAGTAGGCTGAGGCATTCTTCAGTTTAGCCTGAGAAAAGATCCCTTGCAGGCTGGCAAAGGCAAGTGCAGAGCTGCAGAGAGCAGCAGCAGGAATAGAGGCCAAGCTGTCCGCGGTTCCTGCAGAGGGAGAACCTTGACAAGGAGTTGTGGGACTGACCATGCACAAAAGAGGAGGAAGAAGAAGAAGAAGAAGAAGAAGAAGAAGAAGAAGAAGAGGAAGAAGAGGAAGAAGAGGAAGAAGAGGTGAGTGGTACCGTGGCATCTCTTCCAAAGCGTGACATGTAGCGATGACGAGCAGACTTTTTGCCTTCCACAACTTGTTTGGCTGCTGTGCTTCTTGGGCAGGGATGCATGAGAGGCGCTCTGGTCCCTGCCAGGCGCTTGTGTTAGCTGCAGGGAGAGCTGAGAAGTGGCAGCTGCGGCTGGCAGCATGGTGGAGCATGAGCAGCCGGCTCCCAGGCCAAATGGCCCAAAGAAATGGTGGCAAGGGGCGGTGCTGAGAACTGCAGAGGAAGGCAAAAAACCGCCGGGGACCAGTGCCGATGTGCTCCGGGGGAAAAAGGTCCTTGCTGAGCCCAGTGCTGGCCATGGGCTGTTCCCTGAGCATGTGAGCCAGACCTGGCTCCTTGTCCCACAGGCTGCTCATGCTTCCCAGGAGCTGCCCAAGCCCTATCCTCCCTTGAGCTGGAGCTATGTCGCGGACTTGCCAGAGTGCCCAAGTGCCTCTGAGCTGATAGACCTTGTGGGCAAGAATCCTTGCTGTCCCTGTGTAGGACACCAGTGGGTGTTCCAAAGCACTGCAAGCCCTGGCAAGCCCTTGCATGCCCTCGACATCCTATCTCTTACGGCTCCTGAGCATTGCTCTGTAGGAGATGAGGATGGTGAGCTCTGCAGTGCTCCTCAAGAAGGAATTGCCTTGGTCTTGCCACTGCTATCCAGTTGAAAAGGATTTGCATCCATGAGCCGAGCTTGGAAGGTAGCCCTGCCAGCAGATTGTCTTGCAGCGGAGAACCTCCAGCAGCCTCATGCAAGGTTTTCTTCCCTCAGCCCCTGGCCTGTGATTCCAGCAGCTCCTCAAGTGCTTCCTGTCAGATGTGCTGGGGCTGCCCCCGGGCCAGCTCTGGCAGTGGACACGGGAGGCTGCTCCTCTGGATCCTGCGTGGGGCCTGGTGACCGCTGCGTTGCTGGGTGCTGGCATTGTGACATGGGGGTGACACAGCCGCATATGTGCAGCCCTTTGGAGGAAGCCTTTGGGGTGCTGGCTCCAAATCAGTCCCTGTAGCTACAAAATAGGGGAGTAAGCAACCTAATAGAGTCCCTTTTTTGCAAAAAGACAGTGTGGATTTGTTGCCAGTGCAGCCTTCCTTCCAGTAGCAATACTGCCTGTAGTATCATGTATGGAGGCCTCAGGGCTCGCTCAGGGCTTGTCACGCAGAACTGCAGGCCTGACAGAGCAGAACTGCTCTCCTCTCCTCTCCTCTCCTCTCCTCTCCTCTCCTCTCCTCTCCTCTCCTCTCCTCTCCTCTCCTCTCCTCTCCTCTCCTCTCCTCTCCTCTCCTCTTCTCTTCTCTCCTGTCCGCCAGTGCAATATCTAAGAGACTGTTTGCCTGAAAGGACAGAGGTTTTTCAGTTCCAAAATCAATTTCAAGGACACATAACACAATGAATTTTATTTTATTTTGTTGTTAATTTATTAATTTTCTTGATTTGATGTTAATTCATGTTATGTTTCTTCGTGTCATTTTTTTTCCCTTTGTGACTCTGTTTCAGAACCCAGGCTCACAAGCATTAGCTCAAGCCCAAGTGTAGCCAGGAGTAGGCTGAGGCATTCTTCAGTTTAGCCTGAGAAAAGATCCCTTGCAGGCTGGCAAAGGCAAGTCCCAGAGCTGCAGAGAGCAGCAGCAGGAACAGAGGCCAAGCTGTCCGCGGTTCCTGCAGAGGGAGAACCTTGACAAGGACTTGTGGGACTGACCATGCACAAAAGAGGAAGAAGAAGAAGAAGAAGAAGAGGAAGAAGAAGAAGAGGAAGAAGAGGAAGAAGAGGAAGAAGAGGAAGAAGAGGTGAGTGGTACCGTGGCATCTCTTCCAAAGCGTGACATGTAGCGATGACGAGCAGACTTTTTGCCTTCCACAACTTGTTTGGCTGCTGTGCTTCTTGGGCAGGGATGCATGAGAGGCGCTCTGGTCCCTGCCAGGCGCTTGTGTTAGCTGCAGGGAGAGCTGAGAAGTGGCAGCTGCGGCTGCCAGCATGGTGGAGCATGAGCAGCCGGCTCCCAGGCCAAATGGCCCAAAGAAATGGTGGCAAGGGGCCGTGCTGAGAACTGCAGAGGAAGGCAAAAAACCGCCGGGGACCAGTGCCGATGTGCTCCGGGGGAAAAAGGTCCTTGCTGAGCCCAGTGCTGGCCATGGGCTGTTCCCTGAGCATGTGAGCCAGACCTGGCTCCTTGTCCCACAGGCTGCTCATGCTTCCCAGGAGCTGCCCAAGCCCTATCCTCCCTTGAGCTGGAGCTATGTCGCGGACTTGCCAGAGTGCCCAAGTGCCTCTGAGCTGATAGACCTTGTGGGCAAGAATCCTTGCTGTCCCTGTGTAGGACACCAGTGGGTGTTCCAAAGCACTGCAAGCCCTGGCAAGCCCTTGCATGCCCTCGACATCCTATCTCTTACGGCTCCTGAGCATTGCTCTGTAGGAGATGAGGATGGTGAGCTCTGCAGTGCTCCTCAAGAAGGAATTGCCTTGGTCTTGCCACTGCTATCCAGTTGAAAAGGATTTGCATCCATGAGCCGAGCTTGGAAGGTAGCCCTGCCAGCAGATTGTCTTGCAGCGGAGAACCTCCAGCAGCCTCATGCAAGGTTTTCTTCCCTCAGCCCCTGGCCTGTGATTCCAGCAGCTCCTCAAGTGCTTCCTGTCAGATGTGCTGGGGCTGCCCCCGGGCCAGCTCTGGCAGTGGACACGGGAGGCTGCTCCTCTGGATCCTGCGTGGGGCCTGGTGACCGCTGCGTTGCTGGGTGCTGGCATTGTGACATGGGGGTGACACAGCCGCATATGTGCAGCCCTTTGGAGGAAGCCTTTGGGGTGCTGGCTCCAAATCAGTCCCTGTAGCTACAAAATAGGGGAGTAAGCAACCTAATAGAGTCCCTTTTTTGCAAAAAGACAGTGTGGATTTGTTGCCAGTGCAGCCTTCCTTCCAGTAGCAATACTGCCTGTAGTATCATGTATGGAGGCCTCAGGGCTCGCTCAGGGCTTGTCACGCAGAACTGCAGGCCTGACAGAGCAGAACTGCTCTCCTCTCCTCTCCTCTCCTCTCCTCTCCTCTCCTCTTCTCTCCTGTCCGCCAGTCCAATATCTAAGAGACTGTTTGCCTGAAAGGACAGAGGGCTTTCAGTTCCAAAATCAATTTCAAGGACACATAACACAATGAATTTTATTTTATTTTGTTGTTAATTTATTAATTTTCTTGATTTGATGTTAATTCATGTTATGTTTCTTCGTGTCATTTTTTTTCCCTTTGTGACTCTGTTTCAGAACCCAGGCTCACAAGCATTAGCTCAAGCCCAAGTGTAGCCAGGAGTAGGCTGAGGCATTCTTCAGTTTAGCCTGAGAAAAGATCCCTTGCAGGCTGGCAAAGGCAAGTCCCAGAGCTGCAGAGAGCAGCAGCAGGAATAGAGGCCAAGCTGTGCGCGGTTCCTGCAGAGGGAGAACCTTGACAAGGAGTTGTGGGACTGACCATGCACAAAAGAGGAGGAAGAAGAAGAAGAAGAAGAAGAAGAAGAAGAGGAAGAAGAGGAAGAAGAGGTGAGTGGTACCGTGGCATGTCTTCCAAAGCGTGACATGTAGCGATGACGAGCAGACTTTTTGCCTTCCACAACTTGTTTGGCTGCTGTGCTTCTTGGGCAGGGATGCATGAGAAGCGCTCTGGTCCCTGCCAGGCGCTTGTGTTAGCTGCAGGGAGAGCTGAGAAGCGGCAGCTGCGGCTGCCAGCATGGTGGAGCATGAGCAGCCGGCTCCCAGGCCAAATGGCCCAAAGAAATGGTGGCAAGGGGCGGTGCTGAGAACTGCAGAGGAAGGCAAAAAACCGCCGGGGACCAGTGCCGATGTGCCCCGGGGGAAAAAGTTCCTTGCTGAGCCCAGTGCTGGCCATGGGCTGTTCCCTGAGCATGTGAGCCAGACCTGGCTCCTTGTCCCACAGGCTGCTCATGCTTCCCAGGAGCTGCCCAAGCCCTATCCTCCCTTGAGCTGGAGCTATGTCGCGGACTTGCCAGAGTGCCCAGCTGCCTCTGAGCTGATAGACCTTGTGGGCAAGAATCCTTGCTGTCCCTGTGTAGGACACCAGTGGGTGTTCCAAAGCACTGCAAGCCCTTGCAAGCCCTTGCAAGCCCTCGACATCCTATCTCTTAGGGCTCCTGAGCGTTGCTGTGTAGGAGATGAGGATGGTGAGCTCTGCAGTGCTCCTCAAGAAGGAATTGCCTTGGTCTTGCCACTGCTATCCAGTTGAAAAGGATTTGCATCCATGAGCCGAGCTTGGAAGGTGGCCCTGCCAGCAGATTGTCTTGCAGCGGAGAACCTCCAGCAGCCTCCTGCAAGGTTTTCTTCCCTCAGCCCCTGGCCTGTGATTCCAGCAGCTCCTCAAGTGCTTCCTGTGAGATGTGCTGGGGCTGCCCCCGGGCCAGCTCTGGCAGTGGACACGGGAGGCTGCTCCTCTGGATCCTGCGTGGAGCCTGGTGACCACTGCATTGCCGGGTGCTGGCATTGTGACATGGGGGTGACACAGCCGCATATGTGCAGCCCTTTGGAGGAAGCCTTTGGGGTGCTGGCTCCAAATTAGTCCCTGTAGCTACAAAATAGGGGAGTAAGCAACCTCATAGAGTCCCTTTTTTGCAAAAAGACAGTGTGGATTTGTTGCCAGTGCAGCCTTCCTTCCAGTAGCAATACTGCCTGTAGTATCATGTATGGAGGCCTCAGGGCTCGCTCAGGGCTTGTCACGCAGAACTGCAGGCCTGACACAGCAGAACTGCTCTCCTCTCCTCTCCTCTCCTCTTCTCTCCTGTCCACCAGTCCAATATCTAAGAGACTGTTTGCCTGAAAGGACAGAGGGCTTTCAGTTCCAAAATCAATTTCAAGGACACATAACACAATGAATTTTATTTTATTTTGTTGTTAATTTATTAATTTTCTTGATTTTATGTTAATTCATGTTATGTTTCTTGGTGTCATTTTTTTTCCCTTTGTGACTCTGTTTCAGAACCCAGGCTCACAAGCATTAGCTCAAGCCCAAGTGTAGCCAGGAGTAGGCTGAGGCATTCTTCAGTTTAGCATGAGAAAAGACCCCTTGCAGGCTGGCAAAGGCAAGTCCCAGAGCTGCAGAGAGCAGCAGCAGGAATAGAGGCCAAGCTGTGCGCGGTTCCTGCAGAGGGAAACCTTGACAAGGAGTTGTGGGACTGACCATGCACAAAAGAGGAGGAAGAAGAAGAAGAAGAGGAAGAAGAAGAAGAAGAAGAAGGAGAAGAAGAAGAGGAAGAAGAGGAAGAAGAGGAAGAAGAGGTGAGTGGTACCGTGGCATCTCTTCCAAAGCGTGACATGTAGCGATGACGAGCAGACTTTTTGCCTTCCACAACTTGTTTGGCTGCTGTGCTTCTTGGGCAGGGATGCATGAGAAGCGCTCTGGTCCCTGCCAGGCGCTTGTGTTAGCTGCAGGGAGAGCTGAGAAGTGGCAGCTGCGGCTGCCAGCATGGTGGAGCATGAGCAGCCGGCTCCCAGGCCAAATGGCCCAAAGAAATGGTGGCAAGGGGCGGTGCTGAGAACTGCAGAGGAAGGCAAAAAACCGCCGGGGACCAGTGCCAATGTGCCCCGGGGGAAAAAGTTCCTTGCTGAGCCCAGTGCTGGCCATGGGCTGTTCCCTGAGCATGTGAGCCAGACCTGGCTCCTTGTCCCATAGGCTGCTCATGCTTCCCAGGAGCTGCCCAAGCCCTATCCTCCCTTGAGCTGGAGCTATCTGGCGGACTTGCCAGAGTGCCCAAGTGCCTCTGAGCTGATGGAGCTTGTGGGCAAGAATCCTTGCTGTCCCTGTGTAGGACACCAGTGGGTGTTCCAAAGCACTGCAAGCCCTTGCAAGCCCTTGCAAGCCCTCGACATCCTATCTCTTACGGCTCCTGAGCGTTGCTCTGTAGGAGATGAGGATGGTGAGCTGTGCAGTGCTCCTCAAGAAGGAATTGTCTTGGTCTTGCCACTGCTATCCAGTTGAAAAGGATTTGCATCCATGAGCCGAGCTTGGAAGGTGGCCCTGCCAGCAGATTGTCTTGCAGCGGAGAACCTCCAGCAGCCTCATGCAAGGTTTTCTTCCCTCAGCCCCTGGCCTGTGATTCCAGCAGCTCCTCAAGTGCTTCCTGTCAGATGTGCTGGGGCTGCCCCCGGGCCAGCTCTGGCAGTGGACACGGGAGGCTGCTCCTCTGGATCCTGCGTGGGGCCTGGTGACCACTGCGTTGCCGGGTGCTGGCATTGTGACATGGGGGTGACACAGCCGCATATGTGCAGCCCTTTGGAGGAAGCCTTTGGGGTGCTGGCTCCAAATCAGTCCCTGTACCTACAAAACAGGGGAGTAAGCAACCTAATAGAGTCCCTTTTTTGCAAAAAGACAGTGTGGATTTGTTGCCAGTGGAGCCTTCCTTCCAGTAGCAATACTGCCTGTAGTATCATGTATGGAGGCCTCAGGGCTCGCTCAGGGCTTGTCACGCAGAACTGCAGGCCTGACAGAGCAGAACTGCTCTCCTCTCCTCTCCTCTCCTCTCCTCTCCTCTCCTCTCCTCTCCTCTCCTCTCCTCTCCTCTCCTCTCCTCTCCTCTCCTCTTCTCCCCTGTCCGCCAGTCCAATATCTAAGAGACTGTTTGCCTGAAAGGACAGAGGGTTTTCAGTTCCAAAATCAATGTCAAGGACACATAACACAATGAATTTTATTTTATTTTGTTGTTAATTTATTAATTTTCTTGATTTGATGTTAATTCATGTTATGTTTCTTGGTGTCATTTTTTTTCCCTTTGTGACTCTGTTTCAGAACCCAGGCTCACAAGCATTAGCTCAAGCCCAAGTGTAGCCAGGAGTAGGCTGAGGCATTCTTCAGTTTAGCCTGAGAAAACATCCCTTGCAGGCTGGCAAAGGCAAGTCCCAGAGCTGCAGAGAGCAGCAGCAGGAATAGAGGCCAAGCTGTGCGCGGTTCCTGCAGAGGGAGAACCTTGACAAGGAGTTGTGGGACTGACCATGCACAAAAGAGGAGGAAGAAGAAGAAGAAGAAGAAGAAGAAGAGGAAGAAGAGGAAGAAGAGGAAGAAGAGGTGAGTGGTACCGTGGCATGTCTTCCAAAGCGTGACATGTAGCGATGACGAGCAGACTTTTTGCCTTCCACAACTTGTTTGGCTGCTGTGCTTCTTGGGCAGGGATGCATGAGAAGCGCTCTGGTCCCTGCCAGGCGCTTGTGTTAGCTGCAGGGAGAGCTGAGAAGTGGCAGCTGCGGCTGCCAGCATGGTGGAGCATGAGCAGCCGGCTCCCAGGCCAAATGGCCCAAAGAAATGGTGGCAAGGGGCGGTGCTGAGAACTGCAGAGGAAGGCAAAAAACCGCCGGGGACCAGTGCCAATGTGCCCCGGGGGAAAAAGTTCCTTGCTGAGCCCAGTGCTGGCCATGGGCTGTTCCCTGAGCATGTGAGCCAGACCTGGCTCCTTGTCCCATAGGCTGCTCATGCTTCCCAGGAGCTGCCCAAGCCCTATCCTCCCTTGAGCTGGAGCTATGTCGCGGACTTGCCAGAGTGCCCAAGTGCCTCTGAGCTGATAGACCTTGTGGGCAAGAATCCTTGCTGTCCCTGTGTAGGACACCAGTGGGTGTTCCAAAGCACTGCAAGCCCTTGCAAGCCCTTGCAAGCCCTCGACATCCTCTCTCTTACGGCTCCTGAGCCTTACTCTGTAGGAGATGAGGATGGTGAGCTCTGCAGTGCTCCTCAAGAAGGAATTGCCTTGGTCTTGCCACTGCTATCCAGTTGCAAAGGATTTGCATCCATGAGCCGAGCTTGGAAGGTGGCCCTGCCAGCAGATTGTCTTGCAGCGGAGAACCTCCAGCAGCCTCATGCAAGGTTTTCTTCCCTCAGCCCCTGGCCTGTGATTCCAGCAGCTCCTCAAGTGCTTCCTGTCAGATGTGCTGGGGCTGCC